>NW_022631080.1:3659157-4259157 GCF_010015895.1 Lontra canadensis | reverse complement strand
AGGATATGACCCTTACTCTTGAGAAACTCATGGTCTGATGGGATTGACAGATATTTAAACATTCGACTAAAGCATAGAGAATGACTCACCACAAGTAAATCTCACAGCCCCCCCATTGGTGCATACTTAATGGGACATAAAACATTATGACAGAGAAATTAACATTACAATATTGAAGTGGTAAAGCTGAGGACAAGTTTTTGAGCTCCGTGTCAGCCTGGAAAGTTTTGTAATTTTAAGTCAAAGCAGAGAAAAGGAAAAAAAAACTATTAACAGGCAACTGCAGTGGGCAATTTTCAAAGTGCTAACATATTAGGGAAACAGCTTTCTCGGGCTCTATGCTTTAAGGCTCCATGTGGTAACACATGGAGATATAAAAGACCTGCATGAGTCCAGTTTTTAATATTGGGCATATTAAAATTCTAACTGTAAGCCTATGCAAGAGATTTTGAATTTTTGCCTATTTTTTCCTGATATAAGGAGTTAATCAATTTGAATAACATGACCAAGTGTTTTATGTTTTTTGCTTTTTAAGTAGGGCCCCAGAAAAGGACCACAGAAGATGAAAATACCAGGGCAGTGATGGTAGATGATACAGGCTAGGCTAGAAATGAGACAGTCCTGACTAGTATTTTATTAGTTACCTGTTTAAATGGAATATAGATCATGATCAGAAACACAGTGTAGGGGCACTTGGGTGGCTCAGTCGGTTAAGCATCTGCCTTCGGCCTCAGATCTGTGACCAAGCCCGGCGTTGGGCTCCCTGCTCAGTGAGGAGTGTGCTTCTCCCTCTCCCTCTGCTTGCTCTCTCCGCTTGTGTGTGCTCATTCTCTCAGATAAATAAAATCTTAAAAAAAAACCACAGTCTAGACATATATTGTATTAATATGTATGCTTAATTTTATTGTATATTAATACATTATATAGATTTGTAGTAATCTATTATTGATATGGTCCCACAGAATGAAATTATTCTCACTCAAGTAATTTAGATAGAAAAATAGATATATAAATATGAATATACATTCACTGATACATATATGAATAGAGAGATACATAAATGGTTAGAGATACTAAGATATTTACCACAAATCAGTGAGGTTCTCAGACTCCCCAAATGAACTATGAAAGCCCTTACAGAAAAAAAATGTCAATATTTAAGAATAAACATAAACCATGGGGTTTTTTGAATTTAAGTAGTTTTGAAATAAATTAATGCTAGGTAATAAACATTTAGTGATATAGAATAAAAAATTTTACCCAGTGGGTGGAATTAAGTGACATAACTAAATTTAGTCTTGCACAGACTTGTAGTATACATAAACACTGTACTTGTGGGCTCCCTTACTCTGTTGAAGAAACAGTATATTTAAGGAATTAGAAGTCTAGAAAAGAAAGCTTATATATTACATATTGTTGATTCATTAACATTAAATTCATAGCCAAGAACACTATATAACTCATTCCAGAACATAGCTTATCTAACACATGTATTTTCTCCATAAAACATACCATTCCCTTCTTGAACTTAGAATGTTAGACAACACTTTAGTGTTAAAACCATCGATAAGCACAAAAATGTGAAAAACGTGGCATTAAATAGACTGCAAAAAGGGCACTTGTTTATGAGAGCTGGACTCCCCATTTCCCCGCCTCCTGACAACCACCATTGTATTCTCTATTTCTAGGGTTTGGCTGTTTTTAGATTCCATCCATAAGTGAGATCACATAGCATTTGTCTTTGCCCGACTTTTCACTTAGCATATTGCCATCCAAGTTGTTGCAAATGGCAGAATTCCCTTCTTTGCTTATGGTCAAATAATATGCCACTGTATACACAGACCATATTTTCTTTGTCTATTCATCTGTAAATGGATACTTACATTGTAAGACTTCACCTTTGACTGTAAGAATAGTTTATGTTTTTAATTTTTTCCACGTTTTTGAAACTCAAGTACAATTGACATGCAATATTTTATTATTTCAGGTATACAAATAGCAATTTGACATTTTTATACATTATAAAATGATCCCCATAATAAATGTAGTCACCATTTGTCACCATACAAAGTTATTATAATATTTATGACTATATTCCCTATGGTACACATTATATATCCCATGACTTACTGATTTTATAAGTGGAAGCTTGCACTTTTAATCCCCTTAACCGATTTCTACCCACCCCCACTCCTCCCCTGTCTAGTGACCAATAGTTTGTTTCCTATATGAGTCTGTTTCTGTTTTATTTGTTCATTTGTTTTTTAGATTCCACATAAAAGTGAGATCACATGGCATTTGCCTTTCTCTGACTTTTTTCTCTTAGCACAGTGCCCCCAAGGTCCATCCATGTGGTCTCAAATGGTAATATTTCATTTTCTAGGGCTGAATAATATTCTGTTGTACATATATGTCACATTTTCTTTATCCACTTATCCATCAGTGGACACTTCGGTTGTCTATATACCTTGGCTATTATAAGTGATGCTGCCATGAACATAGGGGTGCATATATCTCTTTGAATTGGTATTTTCGTTTTCTTTGGATAAATACCTTGAAGTGTAATTGCCGGATCATATGGTAATTCTATTTTTATTTTTGGAAGAACCTCCCTACTGTTTTCCACAGTGGCTGCACCAGTTTGCATTCCCACCAACAGTGTAAGAGGGTTCTCTTTTTTCCATATCCTCACCACTTGCTATTTTTTGTCTTTTTGAGCATAGCCAGTCTCACAGATGTGAGGTGATAGCTCACTGTGGTTTTTTTCCAAGGTTTTTATTTTAATTCCAGTTAGTTAACATACAATGTTATATTAGTTTCAGGTGTACACTATACCGATTCAACAATCCATACATCACCCAGTGCTCATCACACCAATTGGCCTCCTTTCTCCCCATCACCTACTTCACCCATAGTTAAGGGGGTATATAGTTCAGGGATAAAACATTTGACTGCAGGCATTAAGCTTTTGAGATTTGCACTTCCCTGATGATTAGTGATGTTGAGCATCTTTTCATAAGCCAGTAGGCCGTCTGGATGTCTTTGGGAAAATGTCTGTTTAAGTCCTCTGCCCATTTTTGAATAAGGTTGTTGAAATTTTTTATATTAAGTTGTATAAATTCTTTATATATTTTGGATGTTAACCCCTTATCAGATGTATGATTTGCAAATGCCTGCTCCCATTCAGTAGGTTGCCTTTTTCCCTTGATGGTTTCCTTTGCTGTGTAAAAGCTTTTCAGTTTGATGTAGTCTCATCTGTTTTAGTTTTTGTTGCCCTTCCCTGAGATGACTGACCACCCCCCCACCCCCAAATACTGCTCAGACCAAAGCCCAAGAGCTTACAGCCTATGTTTTCCTCTAGGATTTTTATGGTTTCAGGTCGTACCTCCAGGTCTTTAATCCATTTTAAATTTATTTTTGTATGTGATATAAGATAGTGATCCAGTTTCATTCTTTTGCATGTAGCTGTGAAGATTTCCTAACACTGTTTATATTAAAGAGACTATCTTTTCTCCATTATATAGTGTTGCCTCCTTTGTCACAGATTAATTGACCACATGTGCATGGGTTTATTACTGGGCTCTCTCTTCTAATCCAGTGATCTCTAGGTTTTTGTGCCACCATCATCCTATTTCAATTACTGTAACTTTGTAATATAGTTTGAAATCAGACAGTGTGAAAACCCCAGCTTTATTCTTTCTCTGAACTGCTTTGGCTATTCAGGATCTTTTGTGGTTCCACCCAAATTTTATAATTTTTTGTTCTAGTTCTGTGAAACATGCCATTGGTGTTTTGATGGGGATGGTACTGAATCTATAGATTGTTTTTGGTACAATGGACATTTTAACAGTATTAATTCTTTCAGTCTCTGAGAATAGAATATCTTCCTATTGATGTCATCTTCAGTTTCTTTCATCAGTGTCTTAGGGTTTTCAGAATATATGTCTTTTTCTTCCTTGGTTAAATTTATTTATAGTTATTTCTTTTTGGTACAATTGTAAGTGGGATTGTTTTCTTAATTTCTTTGATTGCTTGTTATTAGTGTATAGAAACACAACAGATCTCTGCATGTTAATTTAGTATGCTGCAACTCCACTGAATTCATTTTTGAGTCTAAGAGTTTTGGTAGATTATTTAGGATTTTTTATACATAGTATCATGTCAGCTGAAAATAATGACAGTTTTACTTCTTCCTTTCTAATCCCACATATTTATATGTTCAAATTAAACTTTTTAAAGGAGGGGGAGCCTGAGTGGTTCAGTCAGTTAAACATCCAACTCTTGATTTTGGCTCAGGTCTTGATCTCAAGGGTCATGAGATCAACCCCCACATTGGGCTCTATGCTCAGTGCAAAGTCTGCTTGAGATTCTCTCTTTCCCTCTCCCTCTGTTCCTCCCCCCACTCATGCTTTCTCGTTCTCTCTCTCTGTCTCCCCTCCCACATACATATATAATACATACATAAATACATAAAATTGTTAAAGTTTTTAAAGGAGGGCATACCAGAGGCAGAAGTACTGACTGCAAAAGAGTCAATTCTGGTACCTCGGTGAACACGATTCAATTCCTAAACATAAGTGGGAAGGCATTGCTGGTTTTAAAGTAGCAATATAATAGAAATCTTTTAATGAGCAGCTGTAAATGTTGGAGGTACCCAGGGAATGGTTATTCCCTTCAGCTGGTTATACAAAAGCACTTACTGCTGACACTCTTTGAGTTATGATGAACAATTGGACATAATTTACAAAACTGTTATCTCTATGGAAGAAATACAAATGCATTACTATTATCGCTATTGGTATTTTTATTATTTCACTATTTCTTAAACATCGCTTCTGCTGCTCAAAGAATTATCCATTTGGGATTAGATTGTTTTGTTGGAAAAAAGAAGTCATATGTTACAACTACTAGGATAGATGCTAATACTATTTTTAGGGCTTTTGTCTTTGTCCATAAATTAGGAATTGTAATACTAAGGAACTTAATTTAATTTTAGAAAATATGTTCGTTGGGGCGCCTCGGTGGCTCATTTGGTTGAGCATCTAACTCTTGATTTCAGCTCAGGTCATGATCTCAGGGTGGTGGGATCAAGCTCCATGTTGGGCTCCATGCTTAGCAGGGTGTTTGCTTCTCTCCCTCTCCTTCTGTCCCTCTCTCTCTTTTTAAAAGAAAAGAAAATATGTCAGTTGAAATTGCATAGTATAATTTCAAATTAAATTTATATAAAGATCCACAAAGACCTTTATTATTATTTTTCCTTCATTCAGTTTTCTTGGTTAAGAATCAACCTTGGTCTCGTGAAATGATTTATCCACCACTATCTGCCAGAGGACCATCTGTTAACAAGCCAGTTAATCTCTGCACTTTGTATAAAAAGATATAGGGAACTAGTTCTAATAATGCTAGCTTTGATGACATGGGCTTTCGATGTTAATAGCTAGATCAACACTGTCAATTAATGTTACATGGATTCTTAAGCAACATTCTAGTGATAACAGTGTTCAATCAATAAACACACTGAGTTGCATTAAAAGAACCCAAAAGAGGGAAGATTCCCTATGATATCATCACTCTGATGAAAAACTCACTTTCTGAGTGAAATCTCATAAGCTCAGTAAGATAACTAAAACATTTAAGGGATTATTTTGTAGTTTTTTCCCCCCCTTTTTTTCAATGCACGAAAATTGGCAATAGACCAGAAATACAGTAAAGAAATTAAATTCACTTATTAAACCATGAAAGAGAGTCACATCCAGGTGATGAGTTTAGATTTCTATTTCCTTATTACTTATAGGGTATGATTTATCTTACTTTAAAAGATAGAAGGGAAATGGTAGGAGGCTACCTGCCAAACTTTATTAACTCGCAGTACTTCCTTTATTCTATGGCCAAGATCAAAGATTTCTGCAAGTTCTATAAAGGTGTTTTAGGATCCACCACAGAGAAATGAAATGAAGTTTTGTGAGAGATGGAAGAGGAAAGAGGAGGATGAGGGGAGAAAAAAAAAAGAGCAAGCTGTAATGCCCACTACCTTTTTGAAGACCAGAATAGCTCCATATGTTTTATATATCATGGTGGTGGTAGATTTCATGCAGAAACATGATTACTTTGAGTACTTTGATTTTGAAAATTTTGAAAACAGTAGGACTAAACATTTTTATTTCCTATTGGAGGAGAAGATGGTATATTAAATAAAAAGTCTTCCTGTGGGTAAAAATATGGATTAAAAAATGCAGTGGACTTTAAAATGTTATAGTAATAGTGGGTTTGGTGTGTTGAAGATAGTCCTACTCTGTAAGAGTGTTTTTTTCTCCCAAGTTTTATTTAAATTCCAGTTAGTTAATATACAGTGTAATATTAGTTTCAGGTATAGAATTTTAGTCACTCAACACTGACATACAGCCCCCGGTACTCACCACAAGGAGTGCCCTCCTTAATCCCCATCACCTATTTATCCATCCCCCTGCCTATCTCCCCTCTGGAAACCATCAGTTTGTTCTTTAGAGTTAAGAGTCTGTTTCTTGGGTTTCCCTCTTTTCCCACCCCCACCTTATGTTTATTAGTTTTAAGAATAATGGTCCAGTTTCATTCTTTTGCATGTTGCTATCTAGTTTTCCCAACGTCATTTGTTGAAGAGACTTTTTTCCTACTGGATATTCTTTCCAGCTTTGTCAAAGATTAATTGACCATCTAGCTGTAGGTTCATTTCTACGTTTTCTGTTCTGTTCCACTGATCCATGTGTCTGTTTTTGTGCCAGTCCATACTGTCACTACAGCTTTGATCACTATACCTTTGTAATACAACTTGAAATCTTGAATTGTGATGCCTCCAGCTTTGCTTTTTCTTTTCACGATTGCTTTGGCTACTGCAGGTCTTTTGTGGTTCCACACACGTTTTAGGGTTCTTTGTTCTAAGTCTGTGAAAAATGATGTTGGTATTTTGATAAGGATTACATTAAATGTGTAGATTGCTTTGGGTGGTATTGACATTTTAACAATATTTGTTTTCCCAATCCACGAACATGGAATGTTTTTTACTTCTGTCATCGTCAATGTGTTTCATTGGTGTCTTATAGTTTTCAGAGTACATATCTTTCACCTTTTTGCTTAGGTTTATTACTAGGTATCTTACGGGTTTTAATACAGTTGTGAATGGGATTGATTCCTGGACTTTTCTTTCTGAGGCTTCATTATTGGTATATAGAAATGCAAGTTTTCTGTACATTGATTTTGTACCCTATAACTTTACTGAATGTGTGTAACACTTCTAGCAATTTTTTGGTGGAGTCTTTGGGTTTTCTATATATAGTATCATGTCATCTGCAAATAGTAAAAGTTTGACTTCTTCCTTTTTCCGTTTGAATGTTTTTTATTTCTTTTTGTTGTCTGTTTGCTAAGGCTAGGACTTCCAGTAGTATGTTAAATAGTAATGGTGAGAATAGACATCCCAGTCTTGTTCCTGACCTTAGAGGAAAAGCTCCCAGTTTTTCCTCATTTAGGATATTAGCTGTGGGTTTTTTGTATATGACCTTTATGATATTGAGGTATAGTCCCTCTATACCTACTTTGTTGAAGGTTTTTACTATGAATGGATGTTGTCCTTAGTCAAATTCTTTTTTACACCAAGGATCATTGGTTTGTATCCTTTCTTTTATTAATGTGTTATATCATACTGATTGATTTGTGAATATTGAACCATGCTTGCAGCCCAGGAATAAATCCTACTTGATGATGGTAAATGATTCTTTTAAAGTACTGTTGGATTTGATTTGCTAGTATTTTGTTGAGAATTTTTGCATCCATGTTCATCAAAGATACTGGTGGGTAGTTCTCTTTCTCAGTAAGGTCTTTATCTTGTTTTGGAATCAGGGTTATCCTGGCCTCATTGAATGAATTTGGAAGTTTTCCTTCCATTTCTTTTTTTGGAATAGTTTGAGAAGAATAGGTATTAATTCTTCTTTAAATGTTTGGTAGACTTCCCCTGGGAAGCCATCTGGCCCTGGACTTTGTCGGGAGATTTTTGATTACAGATTCAACCTTTTTTTCTGGTTATTGATCTATTCAGGTTTTCTACTTCTTCCTATTTCAGTTTTGGTGTTTATATGTTTCAGGAAATTATCCATTTCTTCCAGGTTGTCCAAATTGCCAGCATATCATTTTTCATAATCTTTTATAATTGTATTATCTGTGATGTTGGTTGTTACTTCCCTCTCATTTGTGATTTTATTTGGGTCCTTTCTCTTTTCTTTTGGATAAGTCTGGTGAGAGGTTTATCAGTTTTATTCATTTTGTCAAAGAACCAGCTCCTGGTTTCATTGATGTGGTCTATTGATTTTTTCAGTTTCTATATCATTTACTTCTGCTCTCATCTTTAATATTTCCCTTCTGCTGGCTTTAGGCTTCATTTGTTGTTCTTTTTCTAGCCCCCTTAGGTGTAAGGTTAGGTTAAGTTTTTCCTTGCTTCTTGAGGTAGGCCTGTAATGCTATATACTTCCTTGTTACGACCACTTTTGCTGCATTGCAAAAGTTTTGGACCATTGTGTTTTAATTTTCTTGTTTGCGCGTATTTTTTAATTTCTTCTTTGATTTCCTGGTTGAGCCATTTATTCTCTAGTAGCATGTTGTTTAACCTCTATGTATTTATGGTCTTTCCAAATTTTTTCATATGGTTGACTTCTAGTTTCATAGTATTGTGGTCAGAAAATATGCATGGCAAGATTTTAATCTTTGTATTTGTCGAAGTCTGATTTGTGACCTAGTATGTGATCTTTTCTGGAAAAATGTTCCATGTACACTTGAAAAGAATGCATTTACTGCTGCTTTAGGATGAAATGTTCTGAATATATGTGTTAAGTCCATCTGGTCCAGTGTGTCATTCAAAGCCATTGTTTCCTTGTTGATTTTCTGCTTAGATGATCTGATCTGCCCACTGATGTTAGTGGGATGTTAAAGTCTCCTACTATTATTGTATTATTATCAATCAGTTCTTTTTGTTTGTATTTAAAGGTTTTATATATTTGGGTGCTTCAATGTTGGGGGCATAAATATTTATAATTGTTAGATCTTCTTGTTGGATGGTCCCCTTTAATTATGATACAGTGTCCTTCTTCATCTGTTGTTATAGTCTTTGGTTTATAATCTAGTTTGTCTGATATAAGGATTGCCACCCCAGCTTTCTTTTGATGTCCATTAGCATGGCAAATACTTCTCTATCACCTCACTTTCAATCTGCAGATGTTTTTAGGTCTAAAATGAGTCTCTTGTAGACAACATATCGATGGATCTTTTTTTTTTTTAATCCATTCTGACACCCTATGTCTTTTGATTGGAGCATTTAGTCTATTTAAATTCAGGTGTAATTATTGGTAGATAGGTATTTAGTGCCATTTTACTACTCGTTTTGTTATTGTTTCTGGAGATTTTCTCTGTTCCTTTCTTCTCTTTGTCACTGTTTTTCCTTCCTTTCCACTCAAAGGTCCCCTTTAATATTTCTTGCAGGGCTGGTTTAGTGGTCAAGAACTCCTTTAGTTTTTGTGTGTCTGGGAAATTCTCTCTCTCCTATTCTGAATGATAACCTTGCTAGATAGAGAATTTGTGGCTGCAGATTGCTCCCATTAAGCACACTGAATATATCAGGACACTCCTTTCTGGCTTGCCAACTTTCTGTGGCTAGCCTTATGGGTCTTCGGTTGTATGTTAGGGACTTCTTTTGTCTTGCTGCTTTTAGGATTTTTTTTCTTTATCACTGTATTTTACAAATGTAATCACAATGTATTAGTTTAGCATGCTTTTGTTGATTTTGATGGGAGTTCTCTGTGCTTCCTGGATTTGGATGTCTGTTTCCTTCCCCAGATTAGGGAGCTTTTCAGTTATTTCCTCAAATAAATTTTCTGCCCCTTTTTCTCTCTCTACTTCTTCTGGGACTTCTGTAATATAAATGTTATAACATTTCATGGAGTCACTGAATTCCTTAAGTCTATTCTTATTCCCTAATTCTTGTTTTTTCTTCAGCTTTATTATTTTCCATTATTTTGTCTTCTATATCACTTACTCATTATTTCTGCTTATTCCAGCCTTGTGTTCATTGCATCAAGCCTGTTTCCAATCACAGTTATTGCATTTTTCATTCCTGATTCTTTTTTAACTCTTTTATCTCTGCAGTAAGGGTCTCCTTAAAATCTTCCATCTTCTTCTGAAGCCCAGCTTGAGAGGATTGTTACTTTAAATTCTCCATCAGGCATGTACTTGTATCTGTTGCACTTAGATCTCTGGCAGTGACCTCATCTTGTTCTTTCATGGGGAATGAATTCCTCCATCGTGGCATTTTGTGGAAGTCCCTGCCTTCTCTGTGTTAGAAAAGCCCATTATGTTTCCTGCTCCTGAGAGCAATGGCTTTCTGAAGAAGAGGTCATATACTGTCCAGGGCCTGGTGCTTCAGGGAGTGTCTCCCATGTGCTCTGTGCACTCTGCTGTTGTGTTCTAGCTGCTCTATCCCTTGGACCAGTTTGACTGCAGAGGCTCTCCTTGCCTGCAGTGGGCAGGGTTTGGTCCCTGGACAGAATGTGGTAAGTTTTAACTTGGCATGCTCTGATCTGCTTGTGAAGTGAGACCTGATACCACTTGCACTAGAACTGAAACCTGGCAGGACTCTGGTCAGGAGACATGGTGTAGGCAGGGCCTTGTTTCCTTTGGTCCAGTGGGAAGAGTGCTGCCGTGCTATGACTGAGGCAGACTTGACTGAGGAGAATAGCAGCAGCCCAGTGCATGGGTGTGGGACCCAGTACAAGCAGCTTAAGCAGCCAGTGTTGGCACTGTATTGTTTATGGCACACAGGTGGTTCTGTTTATATCCTGAGGGTTGTGGGAAGGAAATGGCACCAGCCAGCTCCTTTGTCCCTACAGAGGGGTATCCATGCTTGCTCCTCCCCAGAAAGCACTCCAAGAGACAAATAATCTCCTCACTGTGTGACACAGGCATTTTTCTGATGGCTGTTTCCACACTGTCTGCCTCCGTGTTGTTGGCTTCCCTTCTCCCCAGGAGCAGCACAGTGCCCTCTGGGCTCTACCCCAGCCAAGGCTGCTGATTTTAAAATTCCAGGCTTTAGGGACGTGGTAGGGGCAGGGACCTGCCTGGTGTTCTGGAAGAGGGTCTCACCGCTCTGGGACTGAGGGAGGTTTGACCAGGATGGGCAGTCACGCAAGGGTGTGGTATTTGGTGCAGGCAGGTTATGCAGCTAGTGTCTGGGCTGGGCTGCCCTTCACATGCAGCTTTGCACTTACGTTGAGGGGCGGGGGAAGGAAATGGTGCCCGCTGTCTCCTTTGTCCCTGCAAGTCATCTCCATGAAAGCGACCTTTCAGTGATGCACTCCAAGAAGAGCATACAATCTTCCTGTTGTGTGCCCTCAGCTTCAGATCTCTGCCTCCATACCATCTGCCCCTGGGGATTTTGCCTGCTTCCTCTCCAGGAGCAAGGCACTGCCCTCAGGGCTCTATCCCAAACCAAGCCCACCAACCTTTAAAACTCTGGTCTTCAAGCATCACTAGTTAGAAAACCTCACAAAAATCAGCGCCCCCCCGCCCATTTTCCCAGTCAATGGCTTTGGGGAAGTGTTCTCCTTTTGTGTTCCCATGTGTTCCTGTCTCTCTCTCTCTGTCCACCCCCCCACCCGAGTCTTGCCTTTCTCAGCAACCAGGGCTCCCTCTCCTCTGCAGCACTAAAAGTTTGTTTCTCCCCTAAACCATGTCTCCACACTTCCTACCTTTGTCATTGTGGCCTCTGCTCTCCCTCTAGTTGAGAGTTTGTTTTTTCAGTCCTCAGGTCAATTTCTTGGGTATTCAGAATGATTCGATAGTTATCTAGTCATGTTGGTGGGACAAGACGAGCCTAGGGTTCTCCTAGTATGCCACCATCTTAGCTCCACTCTCCATTATAGTGGTTTTGAACGGTAATTCATACTTGTTTTGTTGTTACCAACACAAAATGTGGAATATTATAATCAATAAAATAAATTCAGAAATTTAGGACTTCCTGAATATAAATAAATTGATTAGTAACCACAGGGAGCACTTCATTAAGTACTTCTTTATGAATACTGATGATCTTTGCTGGCATTGAAGGAAAAGATTTCAGTTCAATTCTCTAATTTTCTCTAAAATGAGGATGCATATGTAGAGTCTGCCCATTTATTTGGTATTTCCCCCATTTTCTCTGTGAGAGCTCCTTAATTTTCTTTGCCTAATTTTAAATGTCCATGATGTCTGGAGAAGACTGTATCCCAACCCAGACCCAAGGGGTGTTTCCTGTTGGTCTCTAAGTCTATTAGGACAGTTTTCTTTTGCTTGGTAATTCTCCAGCAATATGATACAATTATGGCCAATGAGACATGAAGAATATATGCATAAGAATTTGAGAAATTTCTAATCTGTCTCAAAAAGAGACTCATTAATAAATCAGTGGGTTAGGAAAATGAGCCAAATTCCTTCCTTTCTCCCTACACCAAATACATTCTGAGCACCATTAAAGAAAATGCAATATTGGTTTAATAGATAACCCATCAATAAAATTTCCATGTTAACAGAAAAAAAAGAAGTATATGTCAACTCAATAAATACAGAAAAAAACTTATGATAAGCTTCAGTATCTAATCATGATTTTTAAAAAGCTTTATCAGCTACAAATAGGAAGGAGACTTTATCAGAAAAATAGTAACTTCTAAAAATCTATACAAATATCATAATAGTGAGAAAGGTTTCCCTTTGAGATTAGGAAAAAACAAGGATATTTAGTCTCACCACTTTCATTCAACATTGTACATGAGGTCTTGACAGTAAGATAAGTAAAGTAAATGTTTCAGGAATTTCATTATGGAAAGAGCCCAAATGTCCACTGATGAATGGATAAAGCAGATGTGGTATAGGGGGTGCCTGGGTGGCTCAGTCTGTTAAGCATCTGCCTTTGGCTCAGGTCATGATCCCAGAGTTCTGGAATTGAGCCCCACACTGGGCTCGTGGCAGGAGAACGTGGTTCTCCCTTTACCCCTCCCCATGTTCTCTTTCTGTCTCTCTCTCAAATAAATCTTTAAAAAGAAAAAAGCATATGTGGGGTGTGTGTGTGTGTGTGTGTGTGTGTGTGTGTGTGTGTGTGTGATGGAATATTACTCAGCCATCAAAAAGAATGAAATCTTGCCATTTGCAATTATGTGGACAGAGCTAGAGAGTATTATCCTAAGTGAAATAGAGAAAGATAAATAACATGATTTCACTCATATGTGGAATTTAAGAAATGAAACAAATGAACATGGGGGATAAAGAAGAGAGAAAGGCAAACCATAAAAAAGACTCTTAACTACAGAGAACAAACTGAGGGTTGATGGAGGGAGGTTGGTGGGGGATAGGATAAAGGGGTGATGGGGATTAAGGAGGGCACTTGTGTGATGAGCACTGAGTATGATACATAAGTGTTGAGTCACTAAATTCTACCCCTGAAATTAATATTATGCTGTGTTAACTGGAATTTAGATAAAAACTTGAAAATAAGTAAATAAATAAAATGTAAGAATTTCAAAGGAAGAAATAAAATCACTATTTGTCAACAATATTATTGTTTATATAGGAAGTCCAAAATAACCTAGAGATAAATTATTAGAATTATCAAGTGAATTAATCTAGATGGCTTATAGAATATTTATATATTATTGTATCCATATTTATGTACATCAGTATTAATGCTATGTAAAAACTAATGACTATAAATAAGCAACACAACTAGGAAATAGAACTAAAAATATCACTTGTAATAGAATCACAAATATAAAATACCCAGGAATAAATATAAAAGATTTTCAGGTGCTCTATGGAAGAAACTATAAAATACTATAGAGATAATTTGAGATTTAAAAAAGTGGAAGCCTCAATATTCTAAAGATGTTAATTCTCCCCAAATTGATCTGATATAATGTGATCCCCATCAAAGTGTATACATTTTTTAATGGAATATGAAAAGTTTCTGCAATTTAAATGGAAAGGCAATGGGACAAAAAGTCAAGATACTGCACATGTACAGTGGACACATATATTAACGTTCATGGCACTAACAATTTAATAGCAAATCAACAGAAACAGCTCAATGGATAAATCAAATGTGATACCATCATACAGTTTAACAGTATGTAACAATGAATGTGAATGAACTTCATTAATCAACATGGATGACTCACACTTAAGCAAATGCATTAGATACACAATACTGTCTGATTCAATCAAATACAAAAGCTTTCAAAAGAGGCATAATTAATGTTGGCAATGCATGTTTAAGCAGAAAAATCATAAATAAAAATAAGGACCTAGTACTACCAAAATTAGGATGGGTTTTTCCTTTGCAGGGGAGGCATGAAAGAGTAGTGTTTAGGTGGGTCATGAGAGAACTTCTTGATGCTGTTGGTATACATTGGTGTTCCGTTTGTGGTAAGTTACTGAATTGTTCACTTGTATTCCCTGTACCTTTCTGTACATATGTGATGCATTTCATGAAAAAAAGGTTAATTTTGGGGTCCCTGGGTGGCTTACTTGGTTAAATGACTGCCTTCAGCTCAGGTCATGATTCCGGTGACCTGGGATCAAGTCCCACATCAGTCTTCCAGCTCCATGGGAAGTCTGCTTCTCCCTCTGACCTCCCCTCTCATGCACTTTCACTCTCTCTCTCTCTCACACATAAATAAATAAATAAAATCTTTTAAAAAAGGTTAATTTTGACATATCCAAATTTAAAACGTCTGAAGATTAAAAAGTAAGCAAAAAGACAAAGGTAAAGGATAAATAACAAAGTGAAAAAATATTTCCCATGCATGATAGGCAAAGAGCTGATAATTCAAGATACAGCCTGTTCATTAGTGTAATCATCAAGATAAAGACTTGTTCTTTTTTATTTGGATTTCTGTTTCCCTGGTCCTCTAAAAACCTCAGAGCTACAAGTGATCTTTTTGCCAAAGTTGGAACCAGCACACTAGAGTTTTGAGGTTTTCCCACTATTAGCATCATAATAAATGAAGCAGAGTTAAATGTGCAGAAAATCTAGTCAGTGTCCTTTTATCTTTGATAAAGAAGGTACATTCTTCTATATTTCCCCCTTTTTTTTTCAAAGAGACTATCCAAGTAAGAAATACATGTGAACTAAATACATACTTGGGTGTAGAAAACAGTGAACTGAGATTTTTCCACAACATCCAGGAATGGGCTGGGCAAAAAGGCTGTGCTTGGCATATGGGAAATGTGGCTTAGCCAAATGAAAGTGATGGGATGGATAAAAAAGGATGTGGTATTACCCCCTCGCCACCACCCCACCACACACACACAGAGACAACAGAATATTATCAGCCATAAGAAAGAAGGATATTTTGCCATTTATAACAACATGGATGGACCCTGAACACATTACACCAAGTGAGATAAGTCAAATAGAGAAAGACAAGTACTGTATGAGATCACTTACATGTAGACTCTAAAAAAGCCAAACTTGTAAAAATAGAGAGTAGAGTGGTTGTTACCAGGGTATGGAAGTAAGGGAATAGGACTGATGTTTAAATGTACAAATTTCCAACAAATAGTAAGCCCTGGAGATCTACGTAAGCCCTAACAGTAAGCCCTGTATTGTGAATACAGAGAAAATATTTGTATTATAATCATCAAACTTGCTAAGAGACTAGAATTTGTTGTTCCAACCACTAAAAAGAAATAATGATGTAATATCATATAAGTGCAATTACTGCTACAGTGGCAATCCTATGTGTGTCAATTTCACATGCTGTACATCTTAAACAGGGTTATTTTCAAATATATTTCAGTTAGAAAAAAAATAAAACCAAGTTAAATTTAAAAGGTAAGTCATGGAGATCAGAGGACAGACCTTCTCTACAGGACCACTCTTATTTTCCCCCACCTTATCACCCTTGTTTTCTTTGGTCCAGCCAACAAAGACCCCCTCCCCCAAACAGCACTATTGTATGAAGAGGAGGAGAGATCAGAATTGAAAGGCAGCTCTGAGGAGAAAGGATAGAAGTATTTTCAGGATAGAGTTAGGGAAGGAAGGGTACCTCTAGGTGGGAGGCTAAACATTATGAATAAGAAATATAAAAGAGCCAGGCATGGACACAAACATCAGTGAGGGTCTATGTTCAAATGACAATATATTTTTACAGTAGAATGTCACTGTGAGGTAGACAGGAAACCATATATCAAATATAAGGTCAATATTGTACATTATCTGTTAAATGACGGCAGAATCTTATCCCCAGCAAACCAATGGAGATTATCAAGACTCTCCCACTAAGTTGAGGATAAGAACTGAGAAAAAAAATGTCACAAAGTTTTGGTACGATAATCAAATTTTTTATTTAATTAAATCTAATATTTACATAAGGTGACTATAATTCCCACTGAACATAAAATTCCGTATTATTTATTTCTTTTAGATTTTATTGTCTCCTTCTGACTGATAATCCTGGAACTGTAGCTTCCAACATTACTAGAAATGGTGTTCTCAAAAAACAAAGTGCACTAAGAGAATTCTTTAATAAATGGATTAGGGGCTAATGGCTTAACATTCAATATCATAACCCACAATCTGGAACAGAAAAATTCATATTTCAAGCCATGCCCAGGAAAATGGATGTCCATATTCAGCATATATATAATAAGCATTGAAAAAAAAAAAAGTTTTCCTGACTTTGAAAATAATATTTTCATCAGCAACTCTGAAGACACAGCTTGAGATCTGGCAAACTGACTCCTGTGAAGGTTACAATTAAGGATATAATTGGGAAGTGTTAGCAAGATGTTAAAATGTCTTCTAGACAGTTTGACAAAGGCACAGTCAGAAAGTACGTTAAAGATCAGAGGTGGAAGTTATAAAACCTAAGGAAGAAGTACTAAAATAATAATTTAAAAAAATAACTCTAATTTACTGAGCATTTCTACCTCAAGTAAATCTGAGGTTATGTTCTCTGATGCTTACAAAAAGACAAAGCCAAGTATGTTCATTATACCACTGTGTTTAATAGTGGAAAATTTGAGACAACAAAAATACCCATTAGTAGAAGAGATAAATAATTTTCAAATTTATGTACTGGGATAACACCAAGACATTAATAAGGTTGACCTGTATGTGCTGATAAAAAAATTACAGATATGTTGTATGAAAAAAAATCACAGAACATTATAATGCAAGCTTCATCTATCGATGTATGTATAGAAAAGGTTTATGGGCTTTTTCACCCAACCATTTATAATGATCTGTGAAGTGAGGGCCCCAGGGAATTCTATCTATATCACAGATTTTAATAGTGTTTAGGTTTTATACAAATTGATATTTTGTTGTATTTAGGAAAAAAAGATGAAAAAGAAAAAGCCATCAGATTTGACATTTGCATTGCATATGCAATAAGTTAGTGGTGAAGTTGGATAGTATCCTGGGCAAGATCTGTATCAGATTAGGTCCAAGGCACAATCAGGCATATAGCTTTCTCAGAGTTCACTGACTTTCATGGCAAGATTTTGATGGGGTTGGGTGGGGGCTTGGGCAAGTAGCTGTAATAGTCTTGGGGCCCTAGACCTAATCCTACAATAGGGATTAGTAAAATAATTTTCTCCACTAAACAAGTATGAGAATAATATTACTCAGGTATAATTTTGTTTAAATAATCATTCCATTATGGTATTTCATAGAGGTGGAAGTTCCTTCCTGTTTTAACTGATGAGAAACACTTAACTTTCAGGATTAATATGAGAAACATATAATTTTCAAGATTAGTATGAGAGCAATGTTATCAGGGAAGTCATTTTTCTAACATGTACCAGTAGCTGCGGTCTTTGGGAATTGTTTTGTTTTTGTGTTGTTTTTGGTTAAGTCAACTTTATGTTGAATTATGAAAATTATTTTATAAATTAAAGTTTATAACTCAAAGGTTTTTATTTCAAGTGCGCACACTGGCAGAACAACTGCCCAGACAGAGATCTAGAACCTTTTCTGTGCTTGAGAAGCCTCCCCAAACCTCTTCTTAATCATCCATAGGCGGACATTGTCTGGACTTCTCTCATCATGAATTATCCTTGCATGTTTCTGAAATGTATGTAAATTGAATCATATGGCATGCACTCTTTTGAGTCTGGCTTCATTCACTCATTCATGTTGTTGCAAGAAGCACTGATTCACCCATCTTCATAGTTGTGTAGTACTCCGTTTCTGTGAGTATTCCCAGGGCATTTATCTTCTGTTTATGAGCATCTGGGTTCCTTCAACTGATGCTATTATTAATAACACAGTTATGAATGTGTTGTTGTGGATGCACTGTGAAAGACATATATGTCTTCTGGGTATATATTTAGAGGTAAAACTGCTGTAACATAGGGTTGCAGTAGTCCAAATTTAATAGATAATCCAAAATAATTTCCAGAGTAGTTCTGGTACCAGTTTACATTTCCACCAGCATGGCAACTATTTTCTCTCATTTTTACTTGACTTTTCACTTTCTTAAACGTATGTTTTGATGGACAGAAGTTTTAAGTTTAAGTCTATTTTGTCATTCTTTTCTTTGTGATTAGTGCTCTTTGTATACTGGTGAAGAAATATCTTGCCTATCTCCAAATTTATTAAGTTATATGATGTCACCATCAGGAAGTTTTATTATTGTATCTTTCACATTTGGGGCTACATACAATCTATCTATGATAGACCATTTATATGGTGTGTGGGAGAGGCCAAGATTTCTACTCTTTTTAAATTATATTCCTGTCAATATCCACCTATCCCAGTATAATTAATTAATAAGATGATCCAATGCAGTGTCAGCACTGTCCTAAATCAGGTGGATTGTATATGTATGTGGCTATTTCCTAACTCTATTCTGTCCCATTGGTGTATACATGTCTATCCTACTGTGCCAATTACTCTTATTTTATAAGAAGCAGTTTAAATTTCCCAACTTTGGTATTATTTTTCAAGACTGTCTGACCTATTCTTTTTTCTTTTTTTATAATTAGTTTGTATTTTTTTATTGACATATAATGTATTATTAGCCCCAGGGGTACAGGTCTGTGAATCGCCAGGTTTGTACACTTCACAGCACTCACCATAGCATATACCTTCCCCAATGCCCATACACCAACCACCCTCTTCCTACCCCCCCCCCCAGCAACCCTCACTTTGTTTTGTGAGATTAAGAGTCTCTTATGATTTGTCTCCCTCCCAATCTCATCTTATTTCCTTTATTCCTTTCCTACCCACCATACCCCTCATGTTGCCTCTCAGCTTCCTCCTATCAGGGAGAATATATGATAATTGTCTTTCTCTGATTGACTTATTTCACTCTGCATGATATCCTCCAGTTCCATCCATGTCGTCATGAATGGCAAGATTTCATTTCTTTTAATGGATGCAGTCTTCCATTGTATATATATACTGCTTCTTCTTTATCTGTTCATCTGTTGATGGACATCTAGTCTCTTTCCATAGTTTGGCTATTGTGGACATTGCTGCTGTAAACATTCAGGTGCACATGCCCCTTCGGATCACTACATTTGTATCTTTAGGATAAATACCCAGTAGTGCGATAGCTGGGTCATAGGGTAGCTCTATTTTCAACTTTTTGAGGAACCTCCATGCTGTTTTCCAGACTGGTTGCACCAGCTTGCATTCCCACCAACAGTGTAGGAAGGTTCCCCTTTCTCTGCATACTCGCCAGCATCTGTCCTTTCCTGACTTGTTAATTTTAGCCATTCTGACTGGTGTGAGGTGGTATCTCATTGTGGTTTTGATTTGTATTTCCCCGGTGCCGAGTGATGTGGAACTCTTTTTCATGGGTCTCTTGGCCATCTGGATGTCTTCTTTGCAGAAATGTCTGTTCATGTCCTCTGTCCATTTCTTGATTGGATTATTTGTTCTTTGGGTGTTGAGTTGGTAAGTTCTTCATAGATTTTGGATACTAACCCTTTATCTGGTATGTCATTTGCAAATATCTTCTCCCATTCTGTCAGTTGTCTTTTGGTTCTGTTGACTGTTTCCTTTGCTGTGCAAAAGCTTTTGATCTTGATGAAGTCCCAGTAGCTCATTTTTGCCCTTGCTTCCCTTGCCTTTGGCGATGTTTCTAGGAAGAAGTTGCTACAGCTGAGGTCGAACAGGTTGCTGCCTGTGTTCTCCTCAAGGATGTTGATGGATTCCTTTCTCACAGTGAGGTCCTTCATCCATTTTGAGTCTATTTTCATGTGTGGTGTAAGGAAATGGTCCAGTTTCTGCATGTGGCTGTCCAATTTTCCCAACACCATTTGTTGAAGAGACGGTCTTTTTTCCATTGACATTCTTTCCTGCTTTGTCGAAGATTAGTTGACCATAAAGATGAGGGTCTATTTCTGGGCTTTCTATTCTGTTCCATCTATGGTTCCGTTTTTATGCCAGTACCATACTGTCTTGATGATGACAGCTTTGTACCAGAGCTTGAAGTCTGGAATTGTGATGCCAACAACTTTGGCTTTCTTTTTCAAAATTCCTCTGGCTATTTGAGGTCTTTTCTGGTTCCATATAAATTTTAGGATTATTTGTTCCATTTCTTTGAAAAAATTTGATGGTGTTTTGATAGGAATTGCATTAAACGTGTAGATTGCTTTCAGGTAGCATAGACATTTTCACAATATTTGTTCTTCCAATCCATGAGCATGGAATGCTTTTCCATTTCTTTGTGTCTTCCTCAATTTCTTTCATGAGTACTTTATGGTTTTCTGAGTACAGATTCTTTGCCTCTTTGGTTAGGTTTATTCCTAGGTATCTTATGGTTTGGGGTGCAATTGTAAATGGGATGGACTCCTTAATTTCTTTCTTCTGTCTTGTTGTTAGTGTATAGAAATGCAAGTGATTTCTGTGCATTCATTTTATATCCTGACACTTTACTAAATTCCTGTACAAGTTCTAGCAGTTTTGGAGTGTAATCTTTTGGGTTTTCCACATAAAGTATATCATCTACAAAGAGTGATAGTTTGACTTCTTCTTTGCCAATTTGGATGCCTTTAATTTCTTTTTGTTGTCTGATTGCTGAGGCTAGAACTTCTAGTACTATGTAGAATAGCAGTGGTGATAATGGACATCCCTGCCATGTTCCTGACCTTAGCGGAAAAGCTCTCAGTTTTTCCCCATTGAGAATGATATTCATGGTGGGTTTTTCATAGATGGCTTTGATGATATCGAGGTATGTACCCTCTATCGCTACACTTTGAAGAGTTTTGATCAAGAAAGGATGCTGTACTTTGTCAAATGCTTTTTCAGCATCTATTGAGAGTATCATATGGTTCTTGTTCCTTTATTAATGTATTGTATCATATTGATTGATTTGTGAATGTTGAACCAAACTTGCAGCCCAGGAATAAATCCCTCTTGGTCTTGATGAATAATCCTTTTAAGGTACTGTTGGATCCTACTGGCTGGGATTTTGGTGAGAATTTTCACATCTGTGTTCATCAAGGATATTGGTCTATAATTCTCTTTTTTAATGGGGTCTTTGTCTGGTTTTGGGATCAATGTAATGCTGGCCTCATAAAATGAGTTTGGAAGTTTCCCTTCCATTTCTATTTTTTGGAACAGTTTCAGGAGAATAGGAATTAATTCTTCTTTAAATGCTTGGTACAATTCCCCTGGAAAGCTGTCTGGCCCTGGGCTCTTGTTTGTTCAGAGGTTTTTGATGACTGCTTCAATCTCCTTACTGGTTATGTGTGTGTTCAGGTTTTCTATTTTATGCTGGTTCAGTTGTGGTAGATGTCTCTAGGAATGCATCCTATCTTCCAGAGTGTCTAATTTGCTGGCATATAGTTGCTCATAATATGTTCTTATGATTGTTTGTATTTCTTTGGTGTTGGTTGTGATCTCTCCTTTTCATTCATGATTTTATTTATTTGGGTCCTTTCTCTTTTCTTTTTGTTAAGTCTGCCAAGGGTTTATCAATCTTATTAATTCTTTCAATTCTTTCAAAGAACCAGCTCCTAGTTTCGTTGGTTTGTTCTATTGTTTTTTTGGTTTCTATTTCATTGATTTCTCTTCTGATCTTTATTATTTCTCTTTTCCTGCTGGGTTTAGGCTTTCTTTGCTGTTCCTTCTCCAGCTCCTTTAGGTGTAGGGTTAGGTAGTGTATTTGAGACTTTTCTTGTTTCTTGAGAAAGGCTTGTATCGCTATGTATTTTCCTCTCAGGACTGCCTTTGCTGTGTCCCACAGATTTTGAACCATTGTATTTTATCATTTGTTTCCATGAATTTTTTCAATTCTTCTTTAATTTCCTGGTTGACCCATTCATTCTTTAGTATAATGCTCTTTAGTCTCCATGTATTTGGGTTCTTTCCAACTTTCCTCTTGTGATTGAGTTCTAGCTTCAGAGCATTGTGGTCTGAAAATATGCAAGGAATGATCCCAGTCTTTTGGTACCAGTTAAGACCTTTGTGACCCAGAATGTGATCTGTTCTGGAGAATGTTCCATGTGCACTAGAGAGGAATGTGTATTCTGTTGCTTTGGGATGGAATGTTATCTCTGATGTCCATCTGGTCCAGTGCGTCATTTAAGGCCTTTATTTCCTTGTTGATCTTTTGCTTGGATGATCTGTCCATTTCAGTGAGGGGGGGTGTTAAAGTCCCCTACTATTATTGTAATATTGTCTATGCGTATCTTTGGTTTTATTATTAATTGGTTTATATAGTTGGCTGCTTCCATGTTAGGGGCATAGATATTTAAAATTGTTAGATCTTCTTGCTCAACAGACCCTTTGAGTATGATATAGTGTCCTTCCTCATCTCTTATTATAGTCTTTGGCGTAAAATCAAATTGATCTGATATAAGGATTGCCACCCCAGCTTTCTTCTGATGTCCATTAGCATGGTAAATTGTTTCCCAGCCCCTCACTTTAAATCTGGAGGTGTCTTTGGGTCTAAAATGATTTTCTTATAGACAGCATATTGATGGGTTTTGGGTTTTTTATCCGTTCTGATATCCTGTGTCTTTTGATTGGGGCATTTAGCCCATTTACATTCAGGGTAACTATTGAGAGAGATGAATTTAGTGCCATTGTATTGCCTGTAAGGTGACTATTACTGTATATTGTTTTTGTTCCTTTATGGTCTGTTACTTTAGGCTCTCTCTTTGCTTAGAGGACCCTTTTCAATACTTCCTGTAGTGCTGGTTTGGTGTTTACAAATTCTTTTATTTTTTGTTTGTCCTGGAAGCTTTTTATCTCTCTTTCTATTTTCAATGATAGCCTTGCTGGATATAGTATTCTTGGCTGCATGTTTTTCTCATTTAGTGCTCTAAATATATCATGCCAGTTCTTTCAGGCCTGCCAGGTCTCTGCGGATAAGTCTGCTGCCAATCTAATATTTTTACCATTGTATGTTACAGACTTCTTGTCCTGAGCTGCTTTCAGGATTTTCTCTTTGTCACTAAGACTAGTAAGTTTTACTATGAGATGACAGTGTGTGGACCTATTCTTATTGATTTTGGGGGGGTTCTCTGAACCTCCTGGATTTTGATGCTTGTTCCCTTTGCCATATTAGGGAAATTCTCTACAATAATTGCTCCAATATACCTGCTGCTCCCCTCTCTCTTCTTCTTCTGGAATCCCAATTATTCTAATGTTTCGTCTTACAGTATTTTTTATCTCTTGAATTCTCCCCTCGTGGTCCAGTAGTTGTCTCTCTTTTGCTCAGCTTCTTTATTTTCTGTCAGTTGGTCTTCTATATCACTAATTCTCTTTTGCCTCATTTATCCTAGCAGTAAGAGCCTCCATTTTTGATTGCACCTCATTAATAGCTTTTTGGATTTCAGCTTGGTTAGACTTTAGTTCTTTTATTTCTCCAGAAAGGGCTTTTATTTCTCCAGACAGGATTTCTCTAATATCTTCCATGCCTTTTTCGAGCCCAGCTAGCACCTTGAGAATCATCATTCTGAACTCTAGATCTGACATATTACCAATGTCCATATTGATTCGGTCCCTAGCCTTTGGTACTGCCTCTTGTTCATTTTTTGTGGTGATTTTTTCCGCCTTGTCATTTTGTCCAGATAAGAATATATGAAGGAGAGAATAAAATACTAAAAGGGTGCAAAGACCCCAGAAAATGTTCATTAACCAAATCAGAAGAGACCCCAAATCGTGGGGGGAAGATAGGAGGTAAAAAGTTAAAAGAATTTTAAAAAAAGAAAAAACAAAATATATGTATTAGACTGGTGCAAAGAACAGAACCACCTACTTAATTCTGGGAGTATTTTGGTTTCTTAGAAGAAACTACCTCCCAAATTTTTAAAGGAAGAAAAACTTAAACACACACACACACACACAAATAAGGGTAAACACGATGAAGGGATGAAATATGACTGTAAAGATGAAAATTTTTTAAAAATTCTAAAAAGGGAGTTGATAAGATAAATTGGTTGGGAACAGAAAGAAAAAGAAAGTGCTGAGAATTTGCTCAGGCTGGAGACTAGAACAAAGTCCTGTGCTAGTTTTAGGGTATATTTTGATGTATTAGAATGTATTAGGAGAAGTTGTATCCCAAAATTTTTTAGAAGAAAAAACCCTTTCAAAAAGTGGTCAATTTTCTGTTTCTAGAATTGCTGCTCTTTTCTTTGATCTCCTTTTGGATTTGTAGGTGTTCAGAATGGTTTGATAACTATCTAGCTGAACTCCTGCTACCTGATGTCATCTCAGCATGCTACTCCTCCATCATCTTGACTCCTCCCCCCAAGTAGCCTTTTTAAAAATGATATAAGTTTAAAAATATCATCACTAAATATGATGTTTCCATGTTTTGGTATTTATAGTTTTAAGAGTATTCCCATCTATCTCTTCCTATATCTTGTTTTCTGAGAGGTTGTTTCCTTTTTTAAAACCACATTTGTGTTTAAACATACCAAATTATACTTCATCTCTTGGTTTGATCATATGATTCTCTAATCTCCAAACTTGGTGAATTACATTAACTGAATTTTCAATGTTAATCCACACTTGCATTCCTGATACAATTGGTTCTCAACTTTCATGTATCCTTGATTTGCTGATAACATTATTTCTTTGGCATCTATTTTCATGAATAAGTTTGGGCAGTCATTATTTTGTAGTGCCCTTGTTAGAATTTGACCTTAGGTTATGTGAGTACTATAGAACTTTGGAAATCTTCCTTATTTTATGGAAGAGTTTATGTAATACTAGTGTCATTTTATTTGTTCCTTAAGTATTTGGGACTTGGGCTTTGCTGTGAGAGGTTCTGAATGGCAGACTCATTCTTTATTTGATATAGAACAATTCTGATTTTCCAATTACTCCTACTCAGTTTTGTTAAATGATGTTTTCAAGGTATAGTGATATAACATTTATAATATCTTCCTTTTTCAACATGCATAAAATCTTTAGTTGTTTTATTATTATTTTTGCCTTTTTTCCTTGATCCAGAGGTTCATCAATTTCATTGTATTTTTAAAAATACAACTTTGATTTTGTTGAGGCACTTTTCCTATGTGTTGGACTTTTGCATGCATTATTATTACTTTTTTCTCATTTCTTTGGATTTAATTTGTTGTTCTTTTAGCTGCTTGAGATAGGTATATACAGTGTTGATTTTCAGCCTTTTTGAGAGAGAGAGCATGTACACAAGCGGGGACTGGGGGCGGGTGGAGCAGGAAAGGGGCAGAGGGAGAATCTAAACAGGCTCCACTTTCTGCACAGAGTCTGTCTGACACAGGGCTTTATCTCATGACCCTGAGATCATGACCTGAGCTGAAATCAAGAGTTGGACACTTAACCGACTAAGCCACTGGAGGCCCCCAGTTTTATTTTTTAAATACATGCACATGAGTCTTTAAGTTTTTATCAGCATGTGGCTTCATTGTATCCTGTATATTTTGATGTGCCAAAGAGGTTATTGTTCATTTCCAAGCATTTTCTGATTTTTGTTGTAAGTACTTGTTTGATCATTGGTTTATTTATTACTATATAGATTAATAATACATATCAAAGGTTTTTTAATTTATCTTTTTGTTACAGATTTCTGGTTTAATTCTACTTTATGCAAAGAATACAATCTCCTTTGAAATTTACTGAATCTTATTTCATTGTCCATAATATAGTTACTACTGGTAACTTTCCAAACATACTTAAAAGGAGTTTATCTTTTAGTTTTAGGGTCCAGTATTCTATTAAGTCAAGTTCATTAGTGGTGTCATTCAGTTTTAATCAGAATCCCAGCAAGGTTTATTTATTCATAAAAAATCTGGTTCTAAGTGGGGAGAAACAGTAGAGATCAGATGCATCTCAATGTATTTTATTACTCTCAGGACCTTGGCCTCAGAAGTCCTGACTTCTTTTATTGCCTTCTGATGTCTTTAAACAGCAGTTCTTTGTATTTTATTCAGCTTTTATAGCTTCTTTCAGTGGAAGGGCTGTTCTGATGTAAGTTACTCTGCCAAAACTGAAAATGGAACTCCCCAAACACCATATTTTCACTGATGACATTACTATTCTCAGCTGAATGAGCTATTTTCCTAAAAATATCACAAAATAAATCTATTTCCACGCTGACAAATTTTTTTATGTTGCTTGAATTTGTTATGCAATTATTTAACTAGTGTGTTTCTAGAAAACAGAATGGATAAGAGAATGTAAATCAAACCTTTTTGAAGGGTTAGGGATTATTCACATGTAGGGATTGGCAGTGTTTATGTCAAATCATCATGTTTGACAAGGGCTCACCCAAATATAGGCAGAGCAAATTTGTTTTTCTTGGGGAAACATGTTTTTTATGGCTGAGCCAAAGCTAAATAAGTCTGAGTACATAGGAACCCCATGCACACCAGTACTATTCATTTTTCTTCCATAAGCCAAAATGATTAATGTGTGTTGCAGATGCGTGTGGTAATTGTCAATATGCACGTGTTTGCATGGACTTACCTGTGTCACATGACTGTAGGTCTACATAGATACGTGCATAGTTTGTGTAATAGGCTTATATATGGCTAGTTCTTCTGTAGGCATCTGAGGAGAGCTATGCGTACTTGTGGATAGTTGTGGTGGGGGCTAGGCCTATGAGCACCCATGTGTATACATGGCCTTAACATGTATCTGTAGGCTGCTATGTCCAGGGGCATAGGTTCAGGAATTTGGGGAGGAGATAGGCCTGGATGCAGATGGGAAGAGGAGAGGAGTTTACTTCATAGTCTGAACACTGAGTATTAGTATACTTTTCCAGTTTTATGCCTAACACACTGTGACCAGTCATCTAATCCTTTATGTTTATGCCCATTCTCCTAAAAGGTGTTCTGCCTTAGTATACAGAGAACACTCCAGTATATGCAGTGTAAGTGCTTACTTGGGCATTGACTTCAGCAAAACTCCCAAACTCTTTTACCCCCAAAATCTGGACTTCCATCTTTGTCTTCTCAGCTCTTGTTCGTAGTTCAAACAAAAAGACTTCCTTAGACAACACATACCTATCTGACCACAAATGTGGTCTCTTTCAACAGATTCCTGTTATATCCATGGCTCAACACAGCGGGGGTACACCATGATCCTTTGTACATTATTTTCAGCAAACACACTAAATATTTCCTGCTCATTCATCTCTACCTACTATTACAGTCCCAGAGTACCTCCCTACCATTACAGACCCAAAGGGACATGCGACTGAGTCTACATTAGGTACAAGAGTAATGATCATTCACAAAGCTCATTATGAAATTGTTCACAATACCATGCTCATTCATAATTTCTGGAGCCCAGCAAAACACTTCTATATTCTAAGCCTAAATACAATAATGTTTTTTTATTATTAGATTAATTGTACCGTATGAAAGCAGGAGATAGGAAATGATTTAAAATATTTATTACAGTAATTCCCTGTATGTTTCCTGCACAACATAATTGATATCTGAGAAAAAGAAGTCAACAGAAGCTTCAACTAGTGTCATAATAAAAATCATAATCTCTGTAATTTTATGAAAAAATCAGTTATTATGATCTTTCTTGAAATGGGAAAGTCCCCGGAAACAGCTTAAAATAAGAGATTGTGAAATTGACCAAATCATGTATGGAGTGAATACAGTGACCACAAGGAGACAATGTGGGTTCACCGAAAACAAGTAAGACTAAAACAATTTCATGGCCTTCTTAAAGAGTATTAGTATGTTAGTATTCTAAGTGAATGTTGTTGGTAGTACTTGTTGATTTCCATGAGACTCATGAAATCTAACTTTTAGAATCGTTATGGAGAAAATAGAGAAACACGCACTAAAAATATATTAGGTAGATGTACAGCTGGCTGAACCTCCATATCCCGAGTATTTAGTTAACCTGGGTCAGATACCCTGGCAAGTAGACATTGATCCTATGGACTAGGCAGCCTTTAGGGGGAGTGTTGTTGCTCCTAACTTTCCTCTGGTTCCATCTAGTGGCTGATTATGCGCTAATCAGTTGTCATGGCCTTCATCTTGCTTTGTGTTTACATTATGAACATCAGTTATATAACAGAGCTGTGATTATATAACTTCATGTGGAGTTGCTAAGCCACTTCCTGGTGCATCTTACAGTGCAACGATTAGAACAAGTCTATCTTCAGGACCTGGGTTGTGCTCCAAGTCTCTGGGTCTAAGCTAACTGAGTCCATTTAGAAGAATCAGAGTAGGGAATCATTCTATGTTAAGTACCATGCAACTCCCATGAAATTATATATATCTATATCTATATATAGATACATCATTTAGGGGTGCCTGGGTGGCTCAGTGGGTTAAGCCTCTGCCTTCGGCTCAGGTCATGATCTCAGGGTCCTGGGATCGAGCCCCTCATCGGGCTCTCTGCTCAGTGGGGAGCCTGCTCCCCACCCCCGCCTCTGCCTACTTGTGATCCCTCTCTCTGTCAAATAAAGTCTTTAAAAATATATATATAACATATATATAAATGTTATATGTAAATGTTATATATATAGATATATGTGTATATACACATGTATAACACATATATATATAATTATATATAAATATAGTTATAAATTCTATACATAAATTTTTTTTGTTTTTCTCTGAGCCATTGCCTTTTGTGCATCACCCATTTATTGTGATTTCCCCAGGTATCCTCACACCCTCTTCTTTTATTGTTTCCTGGTGTACCTCTCTCATTACATGGTAACAGGAGCAAAACTGTTAGCCCTACTTTGTGTTAGGAGTGTGGTGGATTAGAAGCACATCTTTGTCATTTTATTTAAATAGGGAGGTTGGGGGGCACCTGGGTGGCTCAGTAGGTTAAGCCTCTGCTTAGGCTCAGGTCATGACCTCAGGGTCCTGGGATCAAGCCCCACATCAGGGTCTCTGCTCAGCGGGGAGCCTGCTTTCCCCCTCTCTCTCTGCCTACTTGTGATCTCTCTCTGTCAAATAAATAAATAAAATCTTAATAAATAAATAGATAGGTTGGGAGTATCTCCTGGCAGATGAAGACACAGAGGCTCAGGGATGATAAGAATACTGATCAAACTGTCACAGCTGGTGTATCATGAAGCCTGAGCTCCAGCCCAGTCTTTTACTTATTAATCTTTTTGGTAACATTTCTAATAATATACATTCTTTCAGCTTTACTGAGGTATAACTGACAAATGAAATTATAATTTAAGTGTACCCTGTGGTGATTTGATTCCAGCGTGGTCTTTTGAAGAAACTTCTAGGTCCCTCTCTCCTTCATCACACTGCTGAGCAGAAAACTAGTGTCCTCAGGAATCAAATGGCAGGGAGCTGCTTGAGTGCTTTTACCTTCCTGAGCCTGGATTCCAACATATCAATTTTTATCACCCTAAACATGGAGACAAACATGCCCCAATGGCCCATGGGTCATCAGGATAAATTCCTCAGAGCACAGGCTCACTGGGTTTTCCAATCCGTGAGCATGGACTATCTTTCCATTTGTTTATGTCATCTTTAATTTGTTACAACAGTGTTTTATAGTTTTCAGAGTACAGATCTTTCACCTCCTTGGTTAAGTTTATATTTAGGTATTTTTTTCTTTTTGGTGCAGTTTATAAATGGAATTGTTTTCTTAAGTTCTCTTTCTGCTACTTCATTATTAGTGTATAGAAATGCAACAGATTTCTGTATATTAATTTTGTATGCTGAGACTTCCCTGAATTTATCAGTTCTAGCACTTTTTTGGCGCAGTCTTTAAGGTTTTCTCTATATAGTATTTGTGTCATCTGCAAAAAGTGACAGTTTTACTTCCTCCTTTTCAGTTTAGATGCCTTTTATTTCTTCCTCTCATCTGACTGTTGTGGTTAGGCCTTCCAGGACTATGTTGAATAAAAGTGGTGAGAGGGGACATCCTTGTCTTGTTCCTTATCTTAGGGAGAAAATTCTCAGGTTTTCGCCATTGATTATGATGTTAGCTGTGGGTTATTCATATGTGGCCTTTATTATGTTGAGGTGTGTTCCCTCTAAATGTACTTTGTCGAGGTTTTTTTTTTTTAAATCATGAATAGATATTTTATTTTGTCAAATGCTTTCTCTGCATCTGTTGAGATAATCATATGGTCTTTAACCCTTCTCTTGTTGATGTGATGTGTCACATTGATTTATTTGCAAATATTGTCACCGGGTCTCAGTTTGAACTAGCATATAGTGGCTTTTCCCCCAGAAACTTCTCTAGTAAATATAGGAAAAACTATTTGAGCCCCAATAATTTGTACTGGATAGAGGCTACTTGTACTTTTACCTGGCATCACCCTTATGACCTACTAATAGTAAGCTGCCATGGTATATCAGAAATGAAGAATTTCCAGAGCTCCTCAATCAATACCAGTCTTTATCACCACCATCACCCCGTTCATCATCACAAATAATATCTTTTGGACAATAACCATGATCAATAATCGTACTAAGTGCCGTATGTTCATGATCTCAGCTAATCCTTAACAACCTTGAAAGGCAGGAATTACTACCTTTAGACTGTGAGCAAACTAAAATTTAGAAAAGCTAAGAGATGAACAAAAATGACAGACAGTAAATTATAGAAACAGGATTTGAACCTGGGTATGTTTCATGGACCTAGCACCCAGTACCCCTTACAGATACCAGATTCACACAGCAGCAGCAACAACAATAATATCTATCTACTCCATAGATCCTCCTCCTGCTTTTATTATATAATGGATATCTGCTTAAGACAAACCATTGAGCCAAATGATTTCTTGGTCTTTCCAACTCTTGGATTCTATGAACCAAATTAGGACCCTTGCCTTACACATACCTGAGGAGGAGCAACACTTCAGCAAACGCATGAAGTGTCAGCCTGACCTCACACTTCCCTAATGAGAAATATGAATTCCAGAGCTACAGCCAAGAGGATCTTCCTTTTAGTTTGAAAGAAACTTTATGTTACACAATAAACCAGATGGAAACATCAATGATAATATTTGCCAACATGGCTCAGCACACTTTAGCAGAGAATTACCAAGCCCTTGTCATGATGAAAAGGAAACTGGAAGGAGGTCAAGTGTTATCATCCGCCTGTACATTGATCCAATTCTGCAGGTTTTGGGTGATTTGCTATAAATTCATTTTTCCACATCATTGTTCCTTGAGGTTTGGACTATTTGCTAGCTGTGCAGCTTTTAATTTAAAGGACATAAAAGACAGTTCTTTTGAAAAAGGAACTTATTAGGAAACAAAGAGCTAGTTACACAGTTGTAAAATACTTGAGATTGAATACTATCTTTTAAAATGATCACATTATGGCACAGAATGTCTAATAGAAGCATGCCGAATAGTGGATTTTTCTAATGGTATATAAATGTTTTCATGTAGTAAGTACAATTAAGAAGATTCTGAAAATATGACCCCCACAAAATGGTGCTCACAATTTTGACTGTCATACATTTTGATACCCAAGACCTTAATGAAGCCACAGTGAAGGTATCATTTGATGAATGCTGAAGGTTTTAGATTTCTTCAAGATTAGTGAAACAAAAGCCAGGTGGCCATTTCTATATTAATTGATAGTACAAAATACCTTCCATCTCTGTCTAGTTTTGCTGCTCTCTAATGCTATTTTCACAAAATTTGCAGGTGACACTTGCATGAACAAGTTTTATTTATATTGTCAGATATTTTATGTGCCTGTCCAGATGCAATTATAAACTGAAAACCCCCAATTATAAACCATGTATCATGCCTCAAATAACCATTTCCTAAAATGTTATAAAATAATTTTCAAATAATTCTTGATTGGGGCTTCTGATTTTGAGTCTGTGGAGTAAATCTCACTAAAATTGAAGGCATACAATAACTAATGGAGAAACATTTAAATTAGTGGGTGGAAGGTGAGTGAAATTAGTATTTCCAAACTGGACCCGCAATTCATCAGCTGTCATTTTCTACTGTGCTGATGAAGAAATCTATTTGATTTAAGATGAGATGAACATACAATGTTATGCAAGGTTTCCACTCATTTTTTTTCAAGGGCTTATGTTAAAAAGGATCTACCAGGGAAAGTGGAAAAACCGCCTCTCAGTTTGTCTCCATACACAGCATCATTGTGTTACTGTCTACCTCCAATAAGCTAGTCCGTGAATAATAGCAGTTTCTACCCACAGTCTTGCCTGGTCAGGCAGAAGCAGTATTCTGTTTATCAGTGATGGCACAGCATTAAATGGTGATTTTATTATGTGTGAACGTGCTCCAACCAGTGACAGACCTTTGATTTAGAAGTCTGAGTTGTGGGCTCCTGCTTCTTCCGGCTGCATAGCTTTCAGCTCCAGGGGATAAGATACTGATCTGTGCCACTATCTCAAGCCAACAATCCCACACAGTGTGGCTGCGAAGTGCCTCGATGAGATAAGAACATTGTTTCTCCTGTGCACAGGGTCTACTGTAGTCTTCAGACTTTGGCACGTTTGTGTTCGTCAGAGGCTAGCAGAGTTGGGGTGGGGTCCCAGATAAAGAAGAACCTTGGAATCAGATTTATATGACTCTTAGGTTATATTTAAGCTCTGAAGAGGAAGTACTGTTGACATATTTGTCTTTCCTATCTTCTGACACAGATTCAGCTTACAGAAGGCATTTAGGACATTCTTGCTGACTTGTTTCATTGTTTGGACTCTTGGGCAGTGTAATGGTATACAAATAGAAAGCATATGAGGTCATGACTGGTATATATGCTGAGACTGGCTTCTGGTTGCTAGAAATAATCATGGATGAGAGGGAGAATGAAGGTACAGAGAGGTATGTGTGTGTGTCGGGGGATCCCTTCTCACCTATGTTTCAGGAGCACATACTGCTGCCAGTTTCAAGATTGCATGAAAAGCAAGTCTAGAACATTTAATCCATTCCACGTATTAATTGCTCTCATCTTTGGATAGGCCAAAATTCTATAATAGAGAAATTAAGATTTCAAATTGTGTAGCATCTGAATGCAAAGTGTAAAAGAAAAATTAGTTATCTTGTCAGGGTAGTATTTTGGAACTAAAACAGACCTCCAACATCATTTATTCAAACTCCTTTATGAATAAGAAGACTAAGGCTCAAACTGGGGAAATAACTTCCTCAAATATCCAGTAAGGATCAAGGACTCTCGACTTTTTGTTCAGTGATCCTTGTACATCACGAGGCTGCCTTACATGCTATTGGGTCACTTACCCATTTCCAACTTCATGTTACACATCAGTGAACGCACCAAAGCAGCAAGGATGGGAAATGTTTTTCTGCCATTCGCTGGGTACACGTAGGTAAGCCCTTCTCCTAAGCCCTGTGATTTAGGAAGCTACTTCTAACAGTTGATTTTTAATCACTTGTCGATTTTATAATCAGCTTTTATAGCCATTTATTTATTGGTAAATTTAGCTTTTAGACATTTCAGTGGTGACTAGTTATTCTTTCATTTTTATCAGTATTAGATCTGTCTATAACACAGAGTTTTTAAAAAATGGCTTATTACTTCCTTTTGTCTAAAAAAGCATCCAGGATAATTTATACTCCTGTAAACACAGGATCCTTGTGTTGGGGCAACAGTATAGGCAACATTTAATGAGATTATGCTTACCAAAATATGAAAGGAAGGCCAAAGTTGGGCTTTGTGTCTGGAAGTAATAGTTGCTCAAAACTAATACAGTTATTATTTTTGATACTATTATCATGAGTTTAGACTTCTCACCCTCAATTTTCCTATTCTTCATACTTTTCAAATCTTGTTTCTATTATTTCCATTTTTTTAACATATCATCCAATAGTCATTGGTGACCATCACCCTGTGCCTATGAAATTAGGAAACCAGCTCAACAAAATAATGAAAGCACATATAACTACCATGAAAAATAGATGAAAACAACTCCTCATAAATTTATATAGTTAAGAGCGGCAACTACAGCTGCTTGCTAGTTCCCATAATAGGATGTTCAGGTTTGCATGGTGTTAGCACCTACCAAACCATGCCCTCCAATTTCATACTGCTTCTAAAATACAATAAAACAAAATGAAAGATAATCCCTTTCTTGGCTTAATGGTTATTTTCTTCTGTAAATGGACTAGACGTTTTTGTTTTTACTAATGAGAGATAATAGTTGTCTTTGAATCATCAGAAAACAGGTATATTAATATTTAAAAATATACTTTTAAACATGAATAAGGTATTGAGTTTAAGATGAGTAAGAAAATACACACTTTGGGTCACAACTTAGGATCTGTGTTATGCGTTTTCTGAAAAATGTCTACATAATATTTTAACATATTTGGACAAGTCAAATTGTATATAAAGATGGTTTTCTTGACTCAATAATGGCACAAACACATTAACTATGTACTCCTGTACAGTGATAACATGAAAGACTCTTAGTAATATAAATAAAACTCTATTCAACATTTTCCTAGTGAATCACTATCCTAATCCTAATGCCAGGATAGATTCAACAAAGCTTATCTAATTTATATTATATATTACTATGATAGCAGCCTAAGAGTTTCTCAGTTGCCAAATTATACTTGACTTATATTGAGCTCTTAGGCAACTGAAACTAAGGGGGGTTTGTTTGTTTTCTGGTTGGTTGGGTTGGGTTTTTGCACTTCCATTTTAAGGTAATTCTTCCTTATTGTACAATAGATCCTTTGAACATGACTGCTAAATTTTATCATCCAAACTATTAGTTATACCCTAAGCTCTAGTAATCTGTGTATAAGAAACTCATGCACGCTCTTTGTCTTTATTCAATTCCCTCTCCACCCCCCTTAGGTCCCCCCCACCAAACACACACATACACTCCCTCCACACACAGAGATTGCCTATTTGCCTGTTAGCACTCATTGGAAATATTCAACAAAAATTTATTTTTTCCCCATGCTACATTTTCTATGTTTTCTATTTTTTTTTCTTAATACACTAAGACCTTTACTTCCAAAACCAAATTAACAACTCACAACAACCTTCTGAGGGATCTATCCTTTTTTTTTTCTTTCCTAATTCTTTTGGTTCTGTTCTTTTCTTCTATTTCCAGTATAATTAACATATAGTGTTATATTAGTTTCAGGTATATAACATAGGCATTCAAATATTCTATACATTACTCAGTGCTCATCACAATAAGTATACTCTTAAATCCCTGCACCTGTTTTACCCACCCCCCACCACCCCGCCAACCTCTTCTCTAGTAAGCACCAGTTTTCCTCTGTGGTTAAGAATCTGTTTTCTTGTCTCCTTTTTTGGTTCTTAAATTCCACATATAAATGAAATCATATGTTACTTACTATGACTGACTTAGTTCCTTTAGCATAATATACTTCAGCTCCATCCATATTTCAAGTGGCAAGATTTCATTCTTTTTTATGTCTGAGCAATACTGTAAGCTATATATATATCACATCTTTATCCATTCATCTATCACTGGACAGTTGGGTTGCTTGCATATTCTGGCTCTTGTAAATCATTCTGCAATATTCGTTGGGTAAATACCCAGTATTGGGAGTTACTGGATCCTATGGTATTCTATTTTTAATTTTTTGAGGAACCTCCATACTCTTATCCAGAGTGGCTACACCAGCTTGCATTCCCACCACCAGTGCACAGGAGTTCCCCTCTCTCCACATCCTTGCCAATATCTGTTGTTTCTTCTGTTGTTGATTTTAGCCATTGCATTTCCCTGATAATTAGTGATGTTGAGCATCTTTTCATGTGTCTGTTGGCCATGTGTATGTCTTCTTTGGAGAAAGAAGAGATCTTTATCATATCTTTTGCTCATATCTTTTGCTCATTCTTTAAATTTTTATATTTTTTATTAACATATAATGCATTATTTGTTGCAGGGGTACAGATCTCAGATTCATCAGTCTTAGACAATTCACAGCACCCACCATAGGACATACCCTCCCCTCAGTTTCCATTACCCAGCCACCCCATCTCACCCACCCCCTTCCCCTCCAGCAACCCTTAAGTTTGTTTCCTAAGATTAAGAGTCTCTTATGGTTTGTCTCCCTCTCTGGTTTTGTCTTGTTTCATTTTTCCCTCCCTTCCCCTATGATCCTCTGTCTTGTTTCTCAAATTCCTCATATCAATGATAATTGCCTTTCTCTGACTTATTTCACTTATCTTAATACCCTCTAATTCCATCCACGTTGCTGCAAATGGCAAGATTTTGGGGGTTTTTGATGGCTGGATACTATTCCACTGTGTGTGTGTGTGTGTGTGTGTGTGTGTATATATACATACACACACACACACATATACATATATATGTGGTGTAATGTATACATATACATATGTATATGTATATAGATGTCCATCCGCAGATGAAGTGGTATGTGTGTATGTACGTATATACATATACATATACATATATACGTATACATACATATATATACATATGTATATACACATGTATACATGTATATATACGTATATACATATACATATGTACATATACACATATATATACATGTATACATGTGTATATATATACGTATATATGTATATGTATATACGTACATACACACACACACCACTTCTTTATCCATTCATCTGCGAATGGACATCTAGGCTCTTTCCATAGTTCAGCTATTGTGGACATTGCTGCTATAAACATTCAGGTGCACATGCCCCTTTGGATCACTACATTTGTATCTTTAGGGTAAATACCCAGTAGTGCAATTGCTGGGTCATAGGGTAGTTCTATTTTCAACATTTTGAGGAACCTTCATGCTGCTTTCCAGAGTCGTTGTACCAGCTTGCATTCCCACCAACAGTGTAGGAGGGTTCCCCTTTCTCCGCATCCTCGCCAGCATCCGTCATTTCCTGACTTGTTAATTTTAGCCATTCTGACTGGTGTGAGGTGATATCTCATTGTGGTTTTGATTTGTATTTCCCTGATGCCTAGTGATGTGGAGCACTTTTTCATGTGTCTGTTGGCCATCTGGATGTCTTCTTTGCAGAAATGTCTGTTCATGTCCTCTGCCCATTTCTTTACTGGATTGATTGTTCTTTGTGTGTTGAGTTTGGTAAGTTCTTTATAGATTTTGGATACTAGCCCTTTATCTGATATGTCATTTGCAAATACCTGCTCCCATTCTGACAGTTGTCTTTTGGTTTTGTTGACTGTTTCCTTTGCTGTGCAAAAGCTTTTGATCTTGATGTCCCAGGAGTTTATTTTTGCCCTTGCTTCCCTTGCCTTTGGTGATGTTCCTAGGAAGATGTTGCTGCCTGTGTTCTCCTCAAGGATTTTGATGGATTCCTGTCTCACATTGAGGTCTTTCATCCGTTTTGAGTCTATATTTGTGTGTGGTGTAAGGAAATCATCCAGTTTCATTCTTCTGCATGTGGCTGTCCAATTATCCCAACACCATTTGTTGAAGAGAGACTGTCTTTTTTCCATTGGACATTCTTTCCTACTTTGTGGAAGATTAGTTGACTATAGAGGTGAGGGTCCATTTCTGGGATATACATTCTGTTCCATGGATCTATGTGTCTGTTTTTGTGCCAATACCATACTGTGTTATGACTACAGGTTTGTAATAGAGCTTGAAGTCTGGAATGGTGATGCCACCAACTTAGGATTTCTTTTTCAACCTTCCTCTAGCTATTCGGGGTCTTTTCTGGTTCCATATAAATTTTAGGATTATTTATTCCACTTCTTTGATGGTATATTGATAGGGATTGCATTACATGTGTGGATTACTCTAGGTAGCAGAGACATTTTCACAATATTTGTTCTTCCAATCCATGAGCATAGAATGTTTTTACATTTCTTTGTGTCTTCTTCAATTTCTTTCATGAGTACTCTACAGTTTTCTAGTACAGATTCTGTGCCTCTTTGGTATCTTATGGTATCTTTGAGCAAGGACCCCACATCTTATGGTTTTTGGGTACAATTGTAAATGGAATCGACTCCTGAATTTCTCTTTCTTCTTTTTGTTGGTGAATACAAATGCAACCGATTTCTGTGCATTGATTTTTATATCCTGATACTTTACTGAATTCCTGTATGAGTTCTAGCAGTTTTGAAGTGCAGTCTTTTAGGTTTTCCACATAAAGTATCGGATTATCTCCAAAGACTGAGAGTTTGACTTTTTCTTTGCCAATTCGGATACCTTTTATTTCTTTTTGTTGTCTGATTGTTGAGGCTAGGACTTCTAGTACTACGTTGAATATCAGTGGTGATAGTGGACAGCCTTGCCATGTTCCTGACCTTAGGGGGAAATCTCTCAGTTTTTCCCCATTGGGAATGATATTTGATGTGGGTTTTTCATAGTTGGATTTTATGATATTGAGGTATGTACCCTCTATCCCTACACATTGAAAAGTTTTGGTCAAGAAAGGATGCTGGACTGTGTCAAATGCTTTTTCAGCATCTATCATGAGTATCATATGGTTCTTGTTCTTTCTTCTAGTAATGTATTGTATCACACTGATTGATTTTTGGATGTTGAACCAGCCTTGCAGCCCAGGAATAAATCCTAATTGGTCTTGGTGAATAATCCTTTTAAGGTACTGTTGGATCCTATTGGTTAGTACTTTGGTGAGAATTTTTGCATCCATGTTCATCAGGGATATTGTTCTGTAATCCTTTTTTTGATGGGGTCTTTGTCTGGTTTGGGGATCAAGGTAATGCTGGCTTCATTAAATGAGTTTGGAAGTTTTCCTTCCATTTCTATTTTTTGGAACAGTTTCAGGAGAATAGGTATTAATTTGTCTTTAAATGTTTGGTAGAATTCCCCTGGGAAGCCGTCGGGCCCTGGGCTCTTGTTTGTTGGGAGATTTTTGTTGACTGCTTCAATCTCCTTACTGGTTATAGGTCTGTTCAGGTTTTCTGTTTCTTCCTGGTTCAGTTTTGGTAGTTTATACATCTCTAGGAATACATCCATTTCTTTCAGATTGTCTAATTTGCTGGCGTATCGTTGCTCATTGTATTTCTTTGGTGTTGGTTGTGATCTTCTTCTTTCATTCATGATTTTGTTTATTTGGGTCCGTTCTCTTTTCTTTTTGATAAGTCTGGCCAGGGGTTTATTGATCTTATTCTTTCAAAGAACCAGCTCCTACTTTCGTTGATTTGTTCTACTATTCTTTTGGTTTCTATTTCATTGATTTCTCCTCTGATTTTTTTTATTTCTCTTCTCCTGCTGGGTTTAGGATTTCTTTGTGGTTCTTTCTCCAGCTCCCTTAGGTGTAGGGTTAGGTTGTGTATTTGAGACCTTTCTTGTTTCTTGAGAAAGGCTTGTATTGCTATATACTTTCCTATATAATATTGCTATGTACTTTCCCTTTCCTTTGACTATAACAATAAAATTTTTAAAAAGATTTTTAAAAGGTATTGATAAAATAAGTTAAAATAGGAAAGAGGAAAAATTTGAAAAAAAAAAAAGGAAAAACAAAAATTTAAAAAATTTAACTTTGAAAGACTGAAGAGTCATGGGAAAATAGCCATGAATTCTATATGCTGAATTCCCCTAGCTCTGGAGTTTTGCATTTCTCATCAATCCGTACACTTGGTCTTAGCTGGATGTTCTTGCTGATCTTCTGGGGGAGGGGCCTGCTGCAGTGATTCTCAACTGTCTTTGCCAGAGGCAGAACTGCACCACCCTTGCCAGGGGCCAGGCTATGCTATCTGTTTGGTTTGGCTCTTGGTAGCTTTTGTTCCCTGAATGCTTCCCGTACAGCTTTGGAGGATGAGAATGAAGATGGTGGCCTCCCAAGCTCTAGACCAGAGGATTGGAGAGCTCAGGAGCCCCTTCTTCAGTGAGTCCTCAGAGAAAAGCAATCTATCATGCATCTCTCACCGGTCTCCAGCCACTCTCCAGCTATGCTCACTGGCCTGTGACTGAGCATTTCTCTCTCTCACACATGGCCCCATTTGGAGTCTCCAAACCCAGCAGATTCTTGCAGTGCTCTCCCATGCTGATCCTCCCGGTGGAGGAGGGGGGGGTCTCCCCAGATCTGCCACTTGTGGGGCCCCTGATCCTCCCGGTGGAGGAGGGGGGGTCTCCCCAGATCTGCCACTTGTGGGGCCCCTGCTCAAAGAGTAGTGGCCCAACTTTGCTTCAAATCATGGTTTATGGCCACCCTGAGCTGAGAGCCCACTCCTCGGGTCCGTCTTTGCAGCTGGCTTCTGTGTTTTGATATCTGGGAGCTCTGCCACACTCAGGTACCCCCCAGTATTTCCGTGACCCTGAGAGTCCTGAGACCACACTGACCCAGCAAGGATTCCACCCCTCACTTAGCCACTGGAGCACTCCACGGAGTGGACTTCTAAACATTCTGATACTGTGCTCCTCTATTCTCTCACTTGCTGGTAGCCAGCTGATAGAAGCTCCCTCCCTCTGTGGTCTATCTTCTTTTTGCCTCAGATTCACTTCTCTGCACATCCTACCTTCCAGAAAGTGGTCACTTTTCTGTTCTTAAAATTGTTGCTATTCTTCTCCTCAATCTCCTGTTGAGTTTGTAGGTGTTCAGAATGGTTTGATAACTAACTAGCTGAATTCCCAGGACCTGACGAAATTTAGGTCTCCTGCTCCTCTGCCATCTTGCTCCTCCTCTCTTTTTTGCTCATTTTTAATCAGATTATTTGGTTATTTAGTATTCAGTTATACAGGTTTCTTATGAATTTTTGATATATTTGCAAATATCATCTCCCATTCAGTGGTCTTTTTTTGTTGTTGTTGATGGCTTCCTTTGCTATGTAAAAGCTTTCTATTGTGGTATGGTCCCTGTGTCAAAGAGATTATGGTCTACGATTTCTTCTAGGAATTTTATGGTTTCAGGTCTCTAATGCATTCTGAGTTTATTTTTGTGTATGTTGTAAGAAAGTGTTCTAGTTTCATTCTTTTGCATATAGCTGTCCAGTTGCTAATTTTTCAAACCTTAAAATGCACTAACAGTATCAGAAAGTTGAGCACATTTTAAAAGGTATTGTGAGGAGATTTCTTTGGAGTAAGCCATTGTCATGCTGTAGTCTTGCCCACTGCCTCTCTACTAATTCAAAGTGTGGATGGCTGGATCCTACCTCAAGCTTAAAGAGAGGGTTTTACTCAACACACACAAAACAGATAATCATATCAAAAAATGGGCAGAAGATATGAACAGACACTTCTCCAATGAAGACATACAAATGGCTATCAGACACATGAAAAAATGTTCACCATCACTAGTCATCAGGGAGATTCAAATTAAAACCACATTGAGATATCACCTTACACCAGTTAGAATGGCCAAAATTAGCAAGACAGGAAACAACATGTGTTGGAGGGGATGTGGAGAAAGGGGAACCCTCTTACACTGTTGGTGGGAATGCAAGTTGGTGCAGCCTCTTTGGAGAACAGTGTGGAGATTCCTCAAGAAATTAGAACTTCCCTATGACCCTGCCATTGCATTACTGGGTATTTACCCCAAAGATACAGATATAGTGAAAAGAAGGGCCATCTGTACCCCAATGTTTATAGCAGCAATGGCCACGGTCGCCAAACTGTGGAAGGAACCACGATGCCCTTCAACGGACGAATGGATAAGGAAGATGTGGTCCATATACACTATGGAGTATTATGCCTCCATCAGAAAGGATGAATACCCAACTTTTGTAGCAACGTGGACGGGACTGGAAGAGATTATGCTGAGTGAAATAAGTCAAGCAGAGAGAGTCAATTATCATATGGTTTCACTTATTTGTGGAGCATAAGAAATAACACAGAGGACATGGGGAGTTAGGAGAATGGAGTTGGGGGAAATTGGAAGGGGAGGTGAACAATGAGAGACTATGGACTCTGAAAAACAATCTGAAGGGTTTGAAGAGGTAGGGGGATGGGAGGTTGGGGGAACCAGGTGGTGGGTATTAGAGAGGGCATGGATTGCATGGAGCACTGGGTGTGGTACAAAAACAATGAATACTGTTATGCTGAAAATAAATTTTTAAAAATGATTAAAAAAAATAAAGTAATAGTTCTTTGCAAAAAAAAAAAGAGGGTTTTAAGGGAGTCAAGATCCTCATATATGTTCCTTGAGGTTGTCAAGTGATAGTGGACTACAGTATCACCATTGGGTAGGAAACCATGAAGAAAAGACAGGAACACAAGTTAGGATTTTTCAACATTCCTCTAGCTACTCAGGGTCTTTTCTGGTTCCATATAAATTTTAGGTTCTGGTGGCAAAGCAAGGGAAAAGTGACTATCCTGGAATCAGCCTGTACTCTAAGAGTTTGACAAGGGAACGAAGGTGTGAATATTTTCCATGATCCATAAGCAAGAACTGGAGCTATCTTGATTTTTGTTCAAGAATCCCAACTGGGAGACTAAGAGGACTGCCAAATGTGGATTCCAAGAGTCCAAGAGAAACATCTGTTGCCTACTCAGAGCTAAATCTATTAGACCCATTGCAGTAATGGAGAACACCTGTGGATCAAGAAAGTCTTAGTCTTATCTCAGAAGAGAAGTTAGAAGAGAATATTTATAGGAGTTTAGAGTTTGGGTTTGGTGACTTTAAGGTTGTCCTTGTGAAGTGGGGAACTTTAAGACTGGGCATAGTTTATAATGTGAAAGTTCTGGATTACCTTAGTTGAGTCACAGTTTTATATTTCAGGAGAAACCATTCCCTATGTGAAATAGGTAATTTTTTTCTTATTTTCAGTATGTGGCCCTTTATAGCCATGTTGTCGAGGGCTAGGGGGTAGGTGGGAATAGGAAGTCACTGATAATAGGTATGTATGGGTTTCCTTTTGGAACATTCCATTTCCATAAATGTTCTGAAATTAGATTGTGGTGACATTTGGACAACTGTATGAATAAGGTAAAAAGTCATAGAAATAACACTAACAGGGTGAACTTTATAATAAGTGACAGATCAAATATGAATGTGTTTGTGTCTTTAAATATTTGTGAGGATAGTCACTGGTCATTTCTGAAAATACCAGCATGATGCCTTTTTTTTTTTTTTTTAAAGCACAGGTCTAATTTCAACTATACTTTTTTGTGCTTTGTCAGGAGTTAACCAGCAAACCTCTACGGGAGAACAAAAGATTTTTGTGGAAGGCATTCAAATTCTACTAAAACTCTTCCTATGGGAGGTTTTTAAACTAATTTAGAAAATAAAAGTCTAGTTTTTATAGTAATCATATCTCAGAGTTTCCATATGTGACACATACTTTTTTCAGCAAAAATTCTACCCAGAAATGGGGGGGAAGCCCCCTCATCTTTTTATATAATACTCTCTACATAGCATGAGTTATTTTCAACACTACTGCCTCACTCTTAAAAAAAAAAAAAACACTTAAGTGACAGATTACATGTGACTCTGTGTGTCTTTAAATATCTGCAAGGTACCAATTACTAACGATCAATGGTTGTCCCTGAAAAGGTGAGCAAATTAACTTAGGCCACTTTGTAAAAGAAAAAGTTAGTATCTAGTTTCAACTACTTTTTTGTGCTTTATCAAGAGTTTACCAGTAAGTCTTAGTGGGTGGCGGGGTGGGGGAGGTATTATGCTCATACCCCATTCCAATCAACCGTGTTGTGAAGAGTCTTCCATTTTAGATGGTCAAGTCACATACCTGAGCACATTTAAACCATACTACATTGTAGTAGGTTGAGAGCAAAGGAACCAGTGCAGGTTTTCCTCAAGATGCCGTATAACACTAGAACATATGGTCGTCAAACCAAGTGTGAACATTATATCTCAACTGTTAGCAAACCTCAATCATTGTTTCCATTTTTAGATACAAGACTGTTACTGGAAGGTCTAATATTTTCCTTCAGCACACCACAGGGTCATCTTGAACACCCCTAAAATGTATGTTTTGAACTTTGGAGACAATGGACCTAGAGCAAGCCTTGGTATAAAGCAGAGAAACTAAGGAGGTCAACACCATCAGCCTGCCAGATCTCTGGTGGCAGACCTCTTCCTTTCCCCAGCGTTCATATTCTCAAGAACTACCTCTGCCACTGTCTATTATGCACCTCACTACAGTGTCCTGGTGCTGACAATGAAGATAACCCACTTCTATACAAGGAATCCTATCAATGTCCAAGGCTGGCTGATGTGTCCACACTGCAACACTGGTTTTCCTCAGCAGAAAGGCAGCAACTCTTAACAGACTAAACAAGATCATATGCAATGACAACAACGGGCACAACCAGGACAACATCTTTGAAGGTTTCACAATTATGTATTTTACAAACTGCATTAATCTCACAAGTGATTAAAGTGGGGGAACTGACCTCTGTGGAGCTCCCCATTTAAAGCCACCCAGCACAAGGGTGCTTTCTTAGTGGTTACTGGGTTTTGACACTCTTAACACTAATGAGAATGAAAAGGCAGACAGTGAGCTGTTCCTGGACTACTTTTACTATGCCAATCAGCAGTGTTTAATGTATGCACTAAGAAAATGAACTTTACATCCCAGGGCTACATATGCATTCATACCAACTTGCACATCTTAAGATCACTCTGTTATTTTATTATCCTGATCATTGAGTTTCTCATAATGGAGTGATTTTTCCAGAGGAAGTTTTTTTTAAAGATTTTTATTTATTTATTTATTTGACAGAGAGAGAGATCACAAGTAGACAGAGAGGCAGGCAGAGAGAGAGAGGGAAGCAGGCTCCCTGCTGAGCAGAGAGCCCGATGCGGGACCCGATCCCAGGACCCTGAGATCATGACCTGAGCCGAAGGCAGCGGCTTAACCCACTGAGCCACCCAGGCGCCCCTTCCAGAGGAAATTTTTAACTGCTTTACTCCACTTTTACAAGTGAGAATCTGCCTCTTCAGGAGATTATATATACACACATATATATGCACACGTGTGTGTGCGTGTATCACCCTCAACTGATATGCAGCAGAGTGTGGTTTCTCAGCCTCAGTGATATTACTGACGTCTAGAGCCAGATACATTTTGTTTTGAGGTTCTTTCCTGAATATTGTAGAATGTATCCCTGGTAGCAGTATGTATACCTGTCCTCTACCCTTTTGCTGCCACCTGCGCACACCCTCCACAGGTGTGATAACCAAAATGCCAAATGTCTCAGGGGGAGCATATTGCTCCCATTTGAGAACCACTGATGCAAAGCTGTAGAGCTCTGGATCATGAATACATAAGCCACCACCAAAAGAAAGGAAAAATAAATGCTGCATAAAATAGTAATTATCATTTTTTACTTATTTTTGCTACATAAATACTTCCTTGACAGATGTGAAATTAACCTTGGTTGTGGGTATATTCTGAAATTTATTTTCAAGGCTATATTAAGCATTTTTTACCAATGATTCACCTTGGATCAGCTTATTCTTTCACCTCTTCACTTCTAAAGTCTTTATAATGGGGCTGATTTGTTGTACCCTTTATTTGTCACAGAGAAATTACCAAGGGAACAGAGCCTCCTAGAGTAGTGAGCCTCGGGACTTTAATGTACGTGAACATCACCTGGAAAGCTTGTTAAACGTCCTGTTCTGATTCTCAGAGTGTGGGGTGAGATTCAAGATTCTTCATTTATAACAACTCCCAAGTAATGGTCCTGGGAGCACCCTAACCTTCGCAGAGTGCTAGGATACTAGCAGTAGAATTGGGCATGGATATAATCAGCTATTGCTCCTGCCTCCCATGAAAGCAATTACCTCTGCTGCTTTTTTTTTTTTTAAAGATTTTATTTATTTGACAGACAGAGATCACAAGTAGGCAGAGAGGCAGGCAGAGAGAGAGAGGAGGAAGCAGGCGCCCTGCTGAACAGAGAGCCCGATGCGGGGCTCGATCCCAGGACCCCGGGATCATGACCTGAGCTGAAGGCAGAGGCTTTAATCCACTGAGCCACCCAGGTGCTCCTCCTCTGCTGCTTTTAAAGAACAATTTCTAACTCGCTTCCATTCTATCCATTGAAAAAAATGCACTGGTACAGAAAGGGATAAAAGAGACATTAATTCCTACTCCTGGATGCACATTAGAATCATCTGGGTCTTCTGAAATTCCTACTGTCCTGACCAATTAAATCAGAATCTCAGGTGTGGGACTCACATATCTGTTTTAAAGCTCTGCAGAGATTCCCATTAACAAAAGAAAGGACCAAAACCATATGATCATTTCAATAGATGCAGAAAAAGCATTTGACAAAGTACAACATTCATTTATGATAAAAACCCTCAACAAAGTAGGTTTAGAGGGAATGCACCTCAACATAATAAAGGCAATCTATGAAAAACCCACAGGTCAAATCATCCTCAATGAGAGCTTTTCCTCTAAGGTCAGGATGTCCACTCTCACCACTTTTATTCAACATAGTACTGCAAATTCTAGCTATAAGAAATCAGACAAGAAAAAGAAATAAAAGGCATCCAAATTGTCAAAAAGGAAGTCAAACTTTCACTATTTGCAGATACATGATAGAACACACAGAAATCCATAAAGACTCCACCAAAAACTACTAGAACAGACAAATGAACTCAGTAACATCACAGGATGCAAAATTAATATACAGAAATCTGTTGCCTTTCTATACACCAATAATGAAGCAGTAGAAAGAGAAATTAAGAAAACAATCCCATTTACAAATGCAATAAAAATAATAAGATACCTAGGAATGTTATCTAACCAAAGAGGTAAAAGACTTTTACTCTGAATACTATAAAACACTGATGAAAGAAATTGAAGATGATGCAAACAGAGGGAAAGATACTCCATGCTCGTGGATTGGGAGAATAAATATTGCTGAATGTCAATACTACCCAAAGCAATCTAATTTAATGTGACCCCTATCAAAATACCAACACCATTGTTCACAGAGCTAAAATAAACAATCCTAAAATGTGTATGGAACCCCAGAAGACCCCAAATACCCAGAGCAATCTTGAAAACAAAGCAAAGCCTGGGGGTATCACAGTTCTGGACTTTTAAGTTATATTACAAAGCTGTAGTAATCAAAACAATATGATACCGGCACAAAAATAGACACATAGATCTGTTCAACAGAATAGAAAACCCAAAAATGAACCCATAATTACATGGTCAATTAATCTTTGACAAAGCATGAAAGAATATCTAATGAGAAAAAAAGACCATTTCTTAAACAAATGGTGTTTGGAAAGCTACATGCAAAAGAAGGAAACTGGACCACTTTCTTACATGATACACACAGTAAACTCAAAATGGATTAAAGACCTAAATGGGAGGCCTGAAACCATAAAAATCCTAGAAGAAAACACAGGCAGAAACTTCTTTGACATCAGCCATAGAAATTTCTTTCTAGATAGGTCTCCTGAGTCAAGGGAAACAAAAACTAAACTATCAAGACTACATCAAAATAAAACCTTCTGCCTGGCAAAGGTAACAAGAAAACTAAAAGGCAACCAATAGAATGGGAGAAGCTATTTGCAAATGACATATGTGATAAAGAACTTATAAAACTCAACACCTTAAAAACAAATAATCCAATTAAAAAATGGGCAGAAGACATTTTTCCAAAGAAGACAGATGGTCAACGGCCAACATGAAAAGATGCTCAATGCCACTGATCATCAGGGAAATGCAAATCAAAACCACAATGCCGTACCACCTCACCCCGTCAAAATGGCTAAACTCAGCAACAGAAGAAACAACAGGTGTTGGTGAGGATGGGGAGAAAGGGGAACCCTCTTACACTGTTGGTGCGAATGCAAACTGGTGCAGCCACTCTGGAAAACAGTATGGAGGTCCCACAAAAAGTTAAAAATAGAGCTACCTTATGACCTAGCAATTGTGCTACTAGGTATTCACCCAAAGAATACAAAAACACTAATTCAAAGGGACCCCCCCCACCAGTGTTTATAACCGTATTATCTGCAATAGCCAAATTATTAAACCAGTTCAAGTGTCTAACAATCTATGAATGGATAAAGAAGAGGTATATACATACACACAATGGAATACTACTCACCCATAAAAAAGAATAAACTCTTACCATTTGTAACGACATGGATGGAGCTAGAGAGTACAATGGTAAGCAAAATAATTCAGTCAGAAAAAAAACTAATCCAATATGATTTTACTCCTATATGGAATATAAGAAACAAATGGGTAAAGGGGAAAAAAGAGCAAGAGAGACAGATAAATCACCACAGTCTTAATTTTAGAGAACTGATGGTTACCAGAAGGGAGGTGGGATGGGGGGGGGGGGGGGGGGATGAAACAGGTGATGGGGATTAAGGAGGGCACTTGTGATGAGCACCAGGTGTTGTATGAAGTGTTGAATCACTATATTGTACACCTGAAACTGATACAACACTGTATGTTAACTAACTGGAATTAAAATTGAAACTAAAAATAAATACATTTTGGGATCAGTGAATTAGCCCAGTGCTTCTCCCACTTTAACACACACACAGAGCCACCTTGGGAATCTTGTTAAAACATATAAAAGCTGATTCTGATTCTAAAGTTCTGGGATGAGGACTGAGATTCTGCATGCCTCACATGCTCCCAGGAGATGCCAGTGCTGTTGGTCCTCAGACTACACTTGGTGTAACAAGACTCAAGGCAGCCTCCCTGATTCAGAGGGAGTATGAGAATTGAGAAGTCTCTGAGCTGTAAAATAGAAAACAGAACAACCAGGGCGCACTCATCCATGTTGTCCAGGCAGGGCCGAAAAGGAGCAAGAATGTGTGTTAAGAATTGGGCAGAATATGAGAAATTAAAACTGAGAAATCGTGGTGAGGGGACTGGAGGAATTCAAAAGGAGCCTGAGGTGCAGATGTGAGACACAGGAGGCAGGAGATGAGAACGGGTCAGCAGAGCAAGAGAGAACAATGGAAGGAAGAACAAACATAAGGGAAATGTAATTTAGCATTTCTGTTCCAGTCCACGTTTTATTCGGTGAACTCACTGCCAGATACCAGCTTTGCTGTGCTCCTTAGCAATCTGTTTTGATGGATATTAAAAGAACATGAGGAGGTGGGAGACGGTCTGATAATTGGGAAGACACAGGTCCAACCTGGGCACAACATACCATCTGCTTACTTACACACACACTGCTGTTATGACACATTTGGTAAGTTTTCTTTTGAGGAGTGTCCAAATTGATAAAAGCATTACAGAAGTTGGAAATACAGATCTATAAAACGTAGTCTCAGGGTACCTGTGTGGCTCAGTTGGTTAAGCATCACCCTTCTGCTCAGGTCATGATCCCAGGGTCCTGGAATCGAGCCCCGCATCAGGCTCCCTGCTTAGTGGAAAGCCTGCTCCTCCCTCAGTGTCCTGCTGCTCCCCCTGCTTGTGTACTCTGTATTTCAAATAAATAAAAATAAAATCTTTAAAGAAAGCTCAGCCTATAAAATATATATTAGTATTAGGGGCGCCTGGGTGGCTCAGTGGCTTAAAGCCTCTGCCTTCGGCTCAGGTCATGATGCCTGGGTCCTGGGATCCAGCCGCATCCAGCTCGCTGCTCAGCAGGGAGCCTGCTTCCCTTCCTCTCTCTCTGCCTGCCTCTCTGCCTACTTGTGATCTCTGTCTGTCAAATAAATAAATAAAATCTTTAAAAATACATATATATATATACAGATATATATTTCATTATCTTGTAAGTTTGTTGGAGCTAGAATAATTTGCAATGTTTTCTATGTCAATATGACAATGTTTTCTATGTATGCATCTGACAGAAATTTTGAGGATACAGAAATTTTGAGGAGGGACGGGGGTCCTTCATTTTCAGCCATCTTTTGAAAGAATCAAGAAGATTCCTTTTGATGATACTGAGTAAATACGAAGTATCCATGACCACATCCAGAAGGAACTAAGTTCTGTCAAGATCTCTCACCAAGCATCAGGGACTGTCAGAACATCTCATCTACATAACAAGGTCCCCACTTGTAAATAAATACATTGAGACAGACTGTTTAAGTGAGGCACTTTGCAGGCACCACAGTTGCCAGCAGCTAATGAATCAGTGTTTTTGGTCCAATGACATAACCAAGAAAAGAAAAAGTAAAATTTTAAACCCAGTATATTTTTAGTCTACTCACTGAATTAGGGAATAACATACTTTCGCTTCTCAACTTTAAAAATATTTTACAATGGTTCTATTTATAAGAGGCTGTGGTTTACTTCAGAGGTAACCTACCATCCTGAAAGCTGAGAAATGAATTTGATTCCAGCTAAGCAACATATGTGATTGCGATAAAATGAAAACCTTTACAAAAAAATTTATAGATACATATATACATATACATATATGTGTATGTATAAAACAACCCAAGACTAATATATACTGTCTGAAATCTATGCCATGGTTAACTTTTAAAAATAATTTTCCCAGTCATTATATTTATATGCTGGTATCCTTATTATCATTTCTGTCTCCTCTTTGGGCACAGTATCATAAGTGGTTTTGTGATAGAAAAAAATAAATGCAGATGAGTCATGATTCTCTAAATGAATCTTAAATCTTATTAAAATAGTTGAGTCATTTGTGTCTCCCTCCCACAGAGGCAATAAAAAGAAATCATTTAGTCTAAATACTTTTCAGTTTCTCTGCCAGTTTCTGGGTTTTTTAAACCTGAAAAAACCTTCAGAATGTTTCCATCTAAGGGATTGAGAACCTGTGTCTCTGACCCTAGGTGGGAATGATGGGGTTGGCATTCTCTTATGTGATGGTTTTAACTTTCTTTTACACAATGGAACATATGGTGTTTGAAGGGAGAAAATAAATTATGACCATACTCATTAAAACAGCTAAAATCCTGAACTTTGATTTTTTTCATTTGCTTATTATAAGCTTTTTTCTTCCTTTACCTATCCATACTTTCCCTGATGACCCATTCTTAACACAAAATTCCCACTTTAACTGATTAATCAAATCCATGACTACACATTTTGTATTTTTTGTGTGTGTTTTCAGGAATTTCAATTATGTTGATTTGAGGACGATCCTGGAAGGGACCCTTCTGAGACAGATGTGTATGCTAAGTCTTTGAAACCAAGACAATAAACATGTTCCCAAACTATGGCCACACGACGACATAGTAACGTTGGCTGTTTAGTGCGGTTTCAATCAGATATTTTTTCACCTAGGGGCATATAAGCCTTAGGCTATTAGTAATTTCGAAGGAGAGAGTGTGAGATCTCTAGCTCCCATGGAGGTTTTAATTACTGAATGTCTCTGGGGCAGAGATAATGAAATTGCCTTCAGAAATTGAATTTTGGTTCTACTTTGTTAATATTAGGGATCTAGATTAAGGGCTGAGACGATCTATAAAGTTAAGTTGGAAAATCACCAATAGAATCTTAGGTTTACAAATACATATTTGAGTAACACTGCCTGTGCATACTTAGTTAAGGAGAAATTATAAAGGAACCTATGCAATGGAAGGTGGTTTCTTGCCACTCTTCAGGGCTAGTAATTAAACTGAACTGACGTGATATTTGACATAAAGGCAGCCACAGGAAGCCATGCTTACCCTGGTGTGTGTCACCCCTAGGCCCACAAATTCAGGAGTGTGAGAGTGCAGGGAGACAAGGCCTACACCATCCATAATGTGAAAATGAATTCATTCCCATAAACATACATTTCAGTCTATTCCCTGCCAAAGAGCTAAGAGTAAAAACGAAAATTTGACTTGCTGGGCTTGCTTTGATCCTAAGTTTTCCCTGGAAGTCACATATTTGCTTACCTTTAGCATGACGATGTGTGATAAATGTTTGTCATCAGTTTCGCCCTCCCATCACTCAATACAACAGAGTTAAAATTATTGTTGGTAAGGCAACAAAAGGTATATAATTGGGCAGGACAGTATATCTCAGATGACAAAGGATCAATGCTGATCTAGGAGTCTTTATTTCTTTTGAAATTTGTCCTAATGCTGTTCTCCTGTGAACTGGAAGCCTTCTGTCCCTGCAGGGGTTACCCCAGGATGTTTTTAATAGTTTCTGGATGTGTAAATTCTCTACTATTCCTAAATGCTATTTAGAGAAATAGTGTTAATTTCTTCCCTAACACTTCACTCTATTCTGTAAAGACCAAGGGTTTCTGAGGCTTCTTCCTTAATGCTGTCCTTGACAGGTGGCTCAAATCTTTGAACTACTGAGACTTACCATTTTTTTTTTCGCATACACAGGTGACTCATACTCCCTGACTCATGGTAAATTGCTTCCCATTTTATATCCTGACTTGTTGGAGAGAATATACTGTTTCTCTTTGAATACTGAGGTATTCAAAATAGAATAATCTCAACAATAAAACCCTACAGCGTTTGAATAACATTATCTCAAGTCATAAACAATAGTTATAGTGATACTAAATTATTTTACAAAGACAAAGTGATTTTCTGACTAGTTTTAAGAGAAAGACTGATTTTGGCATTGGAGCATATAATCCTGGTATAGAATTCTAAATAAAATCCACCATAAGATATTTAGAAGTGTATGTAGGTTTATATTTTTGGTTTTGGACCAGAAGATAGGTGGGTGGAGATATGTAGGAGCACAGAGAACACACTTTATTATTCATTATGGTTCAGTGGAGAAAAATTACTAAACGAGCTGGGATATGGCCAGCAGAAATAGCAGTAATTCTTTGTGATGAGGATCCAGTGCTGCTTGGAAACTCATATTCCTGGGACTGTGATGTGAAACAGAATAAAATTCCAAACATAAAGAAAGTAACCACTTAGCAAGGATTTGTGCTTAAGCAGCACCTTTCTTAGAAGTAACTTACTAATCTTGACTGATGAATATATAACTTATTTAACTGTACTTCTAGTCATTTTTCTACAGCTACATAAGCTCTAGGCTTTGCCAGCAAGACAGTTTTTTTTTTCTGAATTTCTAAGGTTTACTATTAACTTATGATGACTGACCATCAAGAAGACATTTTGAATTTCTTGCATCTCAGCACACCACCCAATGAGCTGCGATCCACCCTACAATTGAAGATTCCTTGAATCTCTTGTATTATCTCCCAACACCAATGTTTTTAGATATCATACATGGTTGAAAAGATGGTTTCTTTTAGTCTTAATAAAGAGGATATCATGTACACATCAGTTTTTACACAATTACAGAACCAAATCTCCAAAATATTGAGTCTTTTGAGTAAGTGTGATAGCACTGGCAAGTTTTGATGGGAATATATAACACCCACGTTTGAGCCAAGGAATTGTTTAAGTGTTAACTGCGAAACCTGAGAGAATGGAGACCTTATGGTCATTTTTTACCGAGAAAATCCGCCTCCTCCAACATATAGATCAGACAGACAATTGTTATATGTGACAGTATAGGTAGGGACTGTACAGCTTATACAAATTCAGTCATACATTAACAAGATCTATAGTCATCAGCAGAGTCAACAAGGTGGAAGCCGCCAACTAGCCTTAAGGATGGGTAGATAGTAATAGAAGAATGATGAAGATTTAATTCTATACAAGGTAGACAACATGGAAACAGAAGTAAATGTAGGAAAACAATGTGTCATGAGAGAATGGTGAATATTTGAGTCTAGGTGGATCAAAGAGCTCCTGCACCAGAGTAGCAGGAAGAAATTCTCTTTTGGAGAACTTTAGTGGTCCAATGAAAGAATATGAGTACATTTTATGTATATTTGACTTCTTTAAAAAAAAAAAAAGTAATAGACACTGTATTTGAGAAAGATAAATCCGGAAGTATTAAAAAAAACTGAATCGGGGCACCTGGGTGGCTCAGTCAATTAAGCATCCGACACTTGATTTTGTTTCAGGTCATGATCTCAGGTCCTGGGATGAAGCCCTGTGTCAGGCTCTGTCCTTAGCAGGGATTCTCTCTCCCTCTACCCTTCCCACTGCCCATGTGCACTCTCTCTCAAATAATTAAGTAAAATCCTAAAAAAGTATATTGAAATAGCTTCTGCCTGAAATCAGGTTTGAGCTTTGATGTTAAAAATAGCAGAGAAAGGACAGCACTGCTGTGAAAGTTTGTGAGAAAGAAAAATTCATCAGGACTTAATGAACTGGTCTTAGAAGGAGAGTAACAAAAGTCAGAACAACAGAACTTCAGACAGTTGTGACTTAGAGATCAGAGCATAACAGAATTTATGGAAAAGAAATTGGCTGCTTTTATATCACATGTTGACTTTTAACCAGAGTAACTGTTAGTTTCTTTAAGACAGCAAACTGTCAATTCCAGTAGGAATTTTTTATATTGAAGAGTCTTTACCATAAAGAACATGAATACTTGTTAGTTCTTGGTGGTAAAAATAAACAGGTATTCTGTTTTTCTCTGTAATCTTATGTGTTTTTTTTTTCATTTTTCAAGATAAAAAATGAAGGCAGTAAGCGTAAATGAGTGTATTAGAAAAGGAAAGCTCAAGGAGGAATAGGTTAACTTATTCCTAGTTCAGCAAAAGATGGGAATATATGTAGATAAGGGGAAAGTGCCATTTAGTATACGAAAATAAAAAGAAGATGGCAGACAGAAAGCGAAGGGCTAACTGGACAGTATCATAGAGGTTGTTAGATTTCTAGAAATCAGGAGCATTAGCATTGACAGCAAGGTGGGAAACCTCTGGAACGAGGGAGAGGGCTGAAATTTGTGGAGCCATATAGAGGTAATGAAGAGAAGAGGTGATTAGAAAGTGGGTTTTCTAATTATATGGACTCAATCTTGCAAGTACTTTGTTAAGATATATTCATTTATTAAGAGTAAGAGATACTGTGATTAAATTATACCCCTGAGGAGTATCTGAAGAGGGAGAAATGGCTTCTACAATCCTTATAATAGAAATCCAACAAGAGTATTTTTTTTAATTGTTGAAGAGCAGTGAAGGAGCACTTGGTGTTAGAAAACATTAATTTGTACTGGATTTTCAAAGCAAATGATCATAATTTTCTTCAGATGAACTCTTGACAGGAAAGCTTGGTAACTGGCATGGCAGACCTGGTAGTGCAGAGTGAGAATATTTCTATGTGAGGAAGAAAATGAGAGGCCTGAGTGTTGACAACTGGTAGTTGGCCTTAAGCTATACATTTCTGCTGAACATAATTTCATAGGACATCAACAGTGGGCAAACATGCTCTGTGACAGTGTTAAAACAAAGACCACTCTATGACCATGCTGCACCAGAAATTTTAACAGCCAACAACACAAAAAATCCCTGTGCAACTGCTAAACTGACCAAATATTCCCCTCTCTCTGCTCACTTGAGTGGGTGCCACTTACTGTCCAGTGACAATTCTAGCCCTCCTCAATTCCTGGTTTCTGACAACATGCACTCCCGAACATGACCATCACTTCCTTGGAGCCTCCCTAAAATCTATTAGCATAAGCCCAAATCCTACAATCACCCCCCCAATTCCTTTTTATCGGCATGATCCACTGTTACTCATGGTTTAGTCTCCCTTGTTGTAAAAAAAGTTAACTCCGTTGATTATAGAGTATTTCTAGTGGTCCCTTGCTGGCATTAACATGAGGCACAGAAGTTGGCCTTTCCATCATTAGCACAACTAATCCTAAGTACAAGCTGAGAGGGTACAAGTAAAACGGGAAAGGAACTGATGGATTGAAAGATATGGACAGAACTTACAACAGTGGTGACGAATTGGTTTAGTGTGTGAGAGACTATGGACAGAGAACATACAAAGAAGACAGACTTCACTAGAATGATGACAATTTTTACTGAGAACTTACTATTTATAGCTCCAAGCACAGCTACTTACACTCAGTGGACTGTACTCTGAATGAAGACTAATTTTTATTTTAAAGATGGGTCTTAGAATAAAGTTCTTTAATCTCAAGATGAATAGACCTTTGCACATCAATTCAGACTTACAATGTTATCTACACAGGGATGCTATAGTATTTTCTCTCCTCCACTGACATGGTAGGGAAGAAAAAGGAGGATAACTGGCCAAAGAAGTGAGCTGAGAGGATCACTTTCTCTCTACTCTTGCAAGGTCAAGTAACAAATTAAATGAAACCAATTTGTCATCCAGATTATCCCCCTCAACCACCAAATTGTCAATGGAGAAAAAATAATCACTCAATATTCAGTGTGGTTTAAACTTATTCTGATGAAATAATACTGAGGAACATCTTTTACTTTTTTAAAAATTTTTAACTTGTTTATTAGCACATGCATGAGTGGGACGGGGGGAGGAACAGAAGGAGAGGGAGAAGCAGACTCCCCACTAATCAGGAAGCCCAACAAGGGGTTCAATCCCAGGACCCTGAAATCATGACCTGAGCCAAAAGCAGCTGCTTAACCGACTAAGCCACCCAGGTGCCCTGAGGAACAGCTCTTAAAAATGCAGATTATCAGATTTGGACTAAAATATTTGATCTTTCAGAGAGCATCCCTAAGGAGGCTCCCCTGCTTATCTCCCTAACGTGGTGTCAGGTGTATGGACACAGAAGGGTTTTATTTTTAAGGATCTCCCTAACATGATAAAGATCCAAGGCCCTCAGGTATGATGCCCTCTAGTCCTCTAGTCTTGGGGACAAAATTCCTTGTAAACATGGGTGCTAGGTGATCTTGCTGACAGTACGGCTAAAGTCTCTGATTGGTTCAGTTAGTGATCTGGTCTCTTTTAACTTGGTTAAAACAACTGGACCTCACCTTGTTCTTCATTGGTCATGGACTAATGACTGTAACCGATCCCCCAGAGCACGTTCTGCGTCAGCAGCTACAGTGAGTCCCCCTTTATCAGGCTACCCAAACCTTAACCCAATGTCTGTGTCATTGCAATTGGGGTTGGTTCAAGAAATGGAAACTGCAGGTCTTCTGTCAGATCCCATTATAAGCCAAGTCCCTAGAGTCTTGTTGACAGTTGGTGGGAGAGGGGCAGACCAAAAAATAACCTTTTCTCTAACTTTCTCAATGGAGAGTTAAAGAATAAGCCCCCTTCTCAGCCTTTAATGTTATGCTTATTCACTGGAAGTACCTCTTTCCTATCTCCTGCAGCCACAAGTGAGGAAATGGGTGACTGCTTTCTTCTTTCTCTCTTCTTTCCATCATTTCCTAGCCAGAAATGGGCATTATGTGTCTACAGATCCCCGACACTATTTTTCTTGTACCACTGGGAAGAGCCTAAGGTCCTGTGTGGGTGGGGTAAGGAAACTCCTGATTAGGTTGACACTTCATAGCCCAAGATTTGGAAAAATACTTGCCAAAGATCATACTGGACTTGCAAGGGTGCCACCTTGTGGCATGATCCAACTTAAAATATTATTAAGAATTACCTAGATCTTCTGTAATCAGTCACAATTACCTCTCAGGCAGATGGATGCCTCTGGAGAACTCAGTCAAATGTAGTTTACTGAGGGAGTCAAAAAGAAACTAACTTGTTGGTTCAGGATAACTGACTGATAAAGAAATTATGATAACGCTGTCAATCTGTGAGAGCAAAATAGCAACCAGGAAGAATACTAGAGTTTCTCACATTGCATAGCTTGACATGTTATATTGGGTTGGAGTATTTGGGGTGGAGGTAGGCCTTCCTGATTTTTTTCTGTTGCTGGAAAGGACTGATAAACTCTGAGAGATGGTAGTATATTAAAGTTTTATATTCCAAGAGATTTGCTCCCTCTTTTAATGTCAATGAACAGAACAGATGGTGGTAATATATATTTTATACGTATATTTTGGATTTATTAAAAAAAACTTTGCCTAGTAATCTTAATGATTGACTCTATTTTTCCAATCTACACTCTGATTCACTTGCTCTATAATTCTCTATTTTGACTATTCTAGAACTATGAGGAGAATGCCAAGCATAAGATCTGAGCATTTCCCTAATCAAAGCAAGGAAGTGAAAATTTTAATAAGTCTATTTAAAATGCTCTGGGGTCTGTAATAAAAATGCTAACGCAAAATATACTATTAAACATATTTACACACTAGATATCCCCTAATGTTGTACAAATACTAAATCTTAACCAAAACTGGTTTATAGTCCACATTACAAAAATTCCATTTTTCCTACTTCATGAATTATTTCAAAGGCAATTTTCACCAGCATGTGACTGTAAAGTGCTGGTATTTTTAATCCTCTGTAAATACATTCAAAGTTTAAACACAGTGGGAAGTTTCTTCTCTGTTGGAAATTTAATACAGCTGTGCTGAGCAAAAGAAGTTGTCTTTCAAATTGGACATATTAATTTAACTAAAGTAAATTAATCCCATACTGTAGGACACCAACCTGATTTAAAAATTTATAGTTCAAAAGCTAAAAATCACTCTAGTTTCAAATAAAACATCAGACTGTAGAGTAACAAATAGGATAATCATCTTAGTATCAGTTGAGGGATCAAGTTCCATGCATTTGGAAATGACTGATCTATCCATTCATGCCATAGAGTACTACTGATCTAAAACACGTATGCTTGGAGTGAAATAAGTCAATCAGAGAAAGACAATTATCATATGGTCTCTCTGATATGAGGAATTTGAGAGGCAGGATGGGGGGTTGTAGGGGGAAGGGAGGGAAAAATGAAACAAGAAGGGACCCGGGAGGGAGAGAAACCTCTGTTTGTTTGTGAGGGAGGGAGTGAGGGAGACTCTTAATCTCAGGAAACAAACTGAGGGTTGCTGGAGTGGGGGGGAGGGATGGGGTGGCTGGGTGATGGACACTGGGGAGGGTATGTGCTATGGTGAGTGCTGTGAATTGTGTAAGACTGAGGATTCACAGACCTGTACCGCTGAAACAAGTAATACATTGTATGTTAATTTAAAAAAACCATGTATGCTTGGTTTTCATTACACCGCCTTACATGCACACAAAAAGCCTACAAGATATTCACTATATTCTATCATAGATACCCATTTAACAAAAATACTGTACATATTCTAATTTCCATATCTCATCACTTCTCTGCAGAAGTATTTGGAGTCTTGCCTTGGCTAATGATGAGACTGTACTATGGAATGTTTTCAAGGTTTTAGATTTCAAAGAGCAAGGAATATTGTTCCAGGCAGTCATTTCGAGGTGGCATGATACAAAGGGTCACAAAAGCCAATCCTCTGATTCTCTCCAATCATCTCATGTGCCTATAGTAACGACAAACTTTTCCATATTTGGAACCCTGTTATGAATAAATTGGTCTTTTCATTTAGCCCTATGCAACCAGATAGCTCACCAGCTGAGTAGATGTGAAATAGACTATGAGGTGCTAGTGTTGACTGATGCATCAGTGCACTAAAACACACTTTGCTGAGTTAACAAAGGGCACTACAAGGTTTACAAATGTCCAGAAGCCCTCATCAGTGTACCTGTTAGACTCAGAGAAGACCTAATATTTTAGACTACCATCAGCAACAGAGAGTGAAAGCTCTTTTCAGTTAATCTGAGCACAACAGACTGTCATGTTAAACATAAAGAAATCCAGAATCCAGCAATGATGCATAACTTTGGAGACAAAACTCAGTGACAAGAAACCATGGAGTTCCAGGCCATTACATTGCTCATGGTATGGTAAGGTCAATCTATAGGTAGTCAAAGGCCCAATGGAGGGCACCCCACTAGAGTATGCGGAACCTAGAGAGGGAAAGGTAGTGAGAAGACTTAACATCAAAAAGTAAGATGTGTGGGATGTTTTGAAAGAATGTCCAAAAGATTCGTAGATACTTTTGCTATTAAAAGGTGAAATCTAATTCCCCTCTTCCTGAATACAGATTGGATTTAGTAACCAGCTTCTAATAGAATGTGGCTAGAATGATGCTGTGTGACTTCTAAGGCTACTTTTGAAAAGGTAATATAATTCCCTGCTGGTTCTCTCTTTCTCAAGATATTTACCCTGGGAACCTACGTCACAGGAAGAAGCCCCATGTGGGTGCCCCAGTCAACAGCCTTTGCCCGAGGTCCCAACCTATAAGCCAGTATCACCTGCCAGCCATGGATGAATGGAATTCTCAGAAATGACTCCAATCTAAAGAGCCCAAATGTCCATCGACTGATGCATAAAAAAGATGTATATAAAATATACATATATATAATTATATACATAATGGAATATTACTCAGCCATAAAAAGAATGAAATCTTGACATCTGCAACAATGTAAATGGAGCTAGAGAGTAGTATGCTAATAAGCAAAATAAGTCAGAGAAAGACAAATATAAAATTTCACTTATGTGTGGAATTTAAGAAACAAAACACATGAACATTGGTGGGGGGGGCAGAAAGAGTGGCAAATCAGGAAAACAGACTCAACTGCAGAGAACACACTGAGGGTTCCTGCAGGGGAGGTGGGTGAGGGGATGGGTGTGGCACAAATTTGGCTCTAATTACTCTAAGATCCAAAATAAAATAAGAAATTAGGCAATTACATAATTCACAGGGTTCCTAACATTGAACAAAACAATTGCTCAGGAGTACACCTATTCCCGGCTTAGGAAGTGAAACAATTATTTTTCTTTTAGGGCAGAGTCATAAAAAGAAGTTATTATATGTTGTAAATGAACATCTTTTCAGTTACTACACAGGCAAATTCTGGAATATTTCTTTTTCTTACTATCTTACAGTTTAAATAAGTAATTTTTTTATTAAAAAATAACAATAGGAAGATACATGAATTAAAAGATAAACAAAAAAAAGAACCTACCCCTGCCACCCAATTTGAAATGTCAGTTTCACTAAATGAGAAATTTTGGACTGTGTTTAAGTTCAGATTTGTTTATTCCTGTGATAGCACCACACAGTTTAACAAGGTTGTTTCTTAGACTTTACTGAATTTAGTAAGGCTGGTGGTAAAATATTTTTTTAAGATTTCATTTATTTATTTGAGAGAGACAGACAGAGAAACAGAGCACAAGCAGGTGGGGGGGGACAGAGGGAGAAGCAGACTTCCCACTGAGTAGAAAGTCGGATGACAAGGGACTCGGTCCTAGGACCCTGAGATCATGACCTGAGCCCAAGGCAGAGGCTTAACTGACTGAGCCACCCATGTGCCCCATGGAGGTAAAACATATCTGCATGTTTGAGTATCAGGGAGGGAGGCAATATATGATCTACATATTAGATCTTCTGTTACATCAATCTAATAATTCATTTTAATCTTTTATCTTTTTGAAGATTTTACTTATTTGACAGAGAAATCAAGAGAGGGAACACAAGCAGGGGGAGTGGAAGAGGGCAAAACAGGCTTCCCACAGAGCAGAGAGCCTGATGCCGGGTGCCATCCCAGGACCGTGAGATCATGACCTGAGCCGAAGGCAGACACTTAATGACTGAGCCACCCAGGCGCCCCTTGAATAAATCATTTTAAAATATCTGGAAAAGTATGTGTACCACATGTCATTCAAACAACACTCATGAAATATTTTTTAATCAAACTGGTAACAAATAATGAATGGTGGTGAGCATAAAATTATTTTATCTAGTACCTATCTAGAATATAGCTATTAAGTATTCAACATTTTTTCAGGTCATAGGTCCTACTGGTAACAATGTGAGGGTATAAGTTTAACGTTATTTTGTGAATGGTAGTATGGATCCATCTGGAATAAAGAGATACTCAGCTCTCTCTGAGGAGAGGTGAATCAGGCTGGGGCACACCTACTTGAAGGGTCAAGCTCCCTTCAATAACTTTCTTGAACTGACGGCAATTTATAGAAGATTGGGTGACTAAGGCCCCAGGGTTCTGCCCTATAGCTTCAATCACTTGGTGATTAGCATTACCTTCATTTGATTTTGCTCAGTAAGTATGGTTCAGAGATTACTTCCCTACAGAGAAGAAGAAACATATCCTTTAGTATGGGTTTTCATGTCTGTTGGCAGTCTTATATCTCAGTACAAATCAATTCATTGACATTTTATCAAACATTCTTCCATGTTTTCAAGGAATGTTTTGTTCACCTAGTACCTAATTACACTTGGTCAAGCGAACAGAATCAAATGATAAAGATATGTTGCACTGTGAATGAGTTCATCCCTGCGTGTCATAAATATTAACTATGCTTGGCATTATTCTTGATGTGCTGACTGAGGTTAGAATGTTCTGTGAGATGGACAGACCCAAGTTCTTTTGCTCTTCTGTAGTTTATATTCTGTTTGGGAAGACAAACAATATATAATTAAATACAATATTTCCAGGTGTGATGAGCACTGTCATGCTTTAAAAAGGGGTTTTGAACTTGGAAAATGGTCTTCTGACTAGAAAATGTAAGACTGCAGCCAAGAGGAACTGAATAAAAACACTGTGGGCTGCTTTTAGTAAAGCTGTTCCTCCTGGGAGAACAAATTAACAATCTGAAGTTGCTACACATGTATCCTGGAATTGAACAAACAAGTGGTGGGGTCATGTTTCTCACTGTGGGGAGTAGGAGGTTATAGATAAGCAAATAGAATAAACCTTTTGATACTGGAAGAGAGTTGGAAATGTCAATATCAACTCATCTTTTGCTTAACACAGATGGATAGAGACAGAAAAAAATTTAGGTAAATGTGTTTATGTGCTTTAATATGTGTATGTACACTTTCTAGCTGCGTTCACTAAGATAGTTTCTAAGCCTGTATACCTCTATAGCAACAAGCACATTCAGTGCTCAGATCATGGTTTCTAATACCATTCTCTGGTGAAAGGAACTGGGGCTTCTTGGAGAAATTTTGGATCAGGGAATATATGAAATGAGCCTCGAGTGTCTTATGGTACCAGAAAGTAAGGAAGTACTCAAAAAAAAAAAAAAAAAGATGAAAGTATATCAAAGGCACATAGAAGTCAATATGAAAAAATTTGCACTGGGCCAAACTGGGACAATCTGAGCAACAAAAAAAGGAGTAATGGATTATAACCAGAAATATTAAATAAATATCCATGGATCTATACAGAAAACAAAGACCCAAGGGTGTCCTGCTAAGTGTTTTATACAATTAAATGAATAAATAAGTAAATGGTGGAGAGGGAACAAATCTCTGGTACAGAAGAAGAATTTATGTGGATACTCCCCCTCAGGGAAATTGAGCTTAACCCCCACCCCCAGTGTAGACTTAATGACTTTCTTCCAAAGAAACCTGTGATGGAAAGGTGGGGGGACAGGAGAGGAGTAGCTTAACTATGGAGAAACCTGAAGAACACTGTCTTAGCCCACTGTTCAAGGTTATCCTCTTAAGTGATAACTCATGTCGGTGGCATATACCCCTGATATAATGTAGTGAGAGTGACACTTCACTTATATGGTCTTCCTCCCAAAAACCTGTAACTTCAGTCTAACCAGAAGAAAACTTTCAGAGAAACCTCAGTTGTGGGACATTCTACCAAACTCCTCACCAGTACCTCTTGAAACTGAAGGTCACTGAAAATAAGGAAAATCTGAGAAACTATCCAAGATGAGAGAAGGCTAAGGAAATGATAACTGAACATAATGTGGCATCCTGGTGTGATCATGGAACAGAACAGTAGGTAAAAACCAGTGAAATCCAAATAAAATGTGAAATTTAGTTAATAGTAATGCACTAACATTGGTTTTCCTGTTGTAAGAAATATATCACAGTAACATATGATGACAATAGGAAAAACTGGATGTGGGATATAAGAAGAACTCTGAACTATCTTTGCAAATTTTCTGTACATCTAAAACAATTCTAAAATTAACAGTCTAAATTTAAAAACTGGGTTTTGTGAAAGTACAGTGACTGAGAGGCAGAGCGAGTGGTTACTTTAGACTGAAGGTAGCTGGGGAAAGCTTTTCTGAAGAAGTGATATTTCAATCTAGATAGGGCCAGGAATGCAGAGTTCTGGAGGAAGGGTATTCCTTGAAGAGGGAACAGCAGATGCAAAAGCTTGACACAAGGATGAGCTTTGGGTGTTTAAGGAACAGCAAAAAGACTTGTGTGGTTAAGACAATAGCATATGCGGGCAACTGGGTGGCTCAGGTGGTTAAGCATCCAAGTCTTCATCTTGGCTTGGGGCATGATCTTAGGGCTGTGGGATCGAACCATGCATCTGGCTCTGCGCTCTGTGTCGAGTCTGCTCAGGATTCTCTCTCTCCCTCTCCTTGTGCCCCTCACCCTAATCACACACACTCTCTCTCTAAAAAAAAACAATAAACAAAAAACAAACAAACAAAACCTTAAAAAAAAAAAAAAGAATATGGGGCACCTGGGTGCTCAGTGCATTAAGCCTCTGCTTTCACCCCAGGTCAGGATCTCAGGGTTCTGGGATCGAGCCCTGCATCAGGCTCCCTGCTCAGTGGGGAGCCTGCTTCCCCCTCTCTCTCTGCCTGCCTCTCTGCCTACTTGTGATCTCTCCATCAAATAAATAAAAAAAAATCTTTAAAGATAAAAGAATATAGCATATGAACAGAGAAACTGGTACAAGATGAAAGCAAAGAAGAAATCAAGGGAGTAGCCTGTGTAGGGCTTTGCAGGCCATATGTCTTTCTCTCATACTAGATAAGGAGCTACCTAAGCATAGGACATATGACATTCTTTTCTCCCCTAACTCTAGTACACTGATTCACAGTGTTTTGTTTTGTTGGTTTTTTGTTTGTTTTTTTGAGTGACTTTAAAACTGAGCTGGGGGAAACAGGTCCCATGGTGTGCTGGTAAATGTATAACAACTGATTCCCTACAGGAAAATAAAGCCCAGATTTGTACTGTTGACCAAATTTCTTTGTATGAATAGCCCCACCATGGCCAATTTCAACCTGCCAATGTAATATCACTGACAGGCTTAGGAAGAGCTGTGTACAATAACTTCACAAGGGCTAGCATTGCTCTAGCACATCACTGCACAGAGACCACTTAGGATCTCTCTGAACAATACCCATTTAGTGCGATTCTCACTTGGCGATGATCCCACTTAATCACAAACACGTATTTTTTCTCAGCTTTTTTTGGAAGGACATTATGAGAGACATTATTAAATTATAAAGTTGCTCAGAAAAAGAAAGTTCAGTTGGTAATTCCTTTAACTCGTCCTTAGTAAACTAATTTCACCTCCCTCAACATCCCTAATTCCCTGTAAGAGTACCCATAATTCATCTCGGCCTGAATCATTTTCTAATGTTTTCTGGGTCTTCAGAACTCATCCATCGGTCTTTTCTTGGACACATTATAATCCTCACATTTTTAAAGAGGAGAACATCTACTTTCTTCAATACCACCACTTTTGTATCTCTGACTGCTCGGTGATTATGGGCAGTAATTTGGGAACTTATGGCAATGAATCCCCTTTCAGTTTAAGTAGCTGGTTGGAATCACCATCCTGAGGTCCTGGAATTTGGCCAGCATGCTGATACTGGAGCTCTTGCTGGAACTGAGTATCTCTCCCTTGGATGCAGCTGACAATGAGAGACAGCAACATAATGAAGCAGCTGCTCTGTGGCCCTGCTGTGTTAAGAAAATGAAGGGAGCCCGGGCTAAAGGAATGGCAGAAGGACATATAGAAATGCAGCCACTCCAAGGAGCCATTATAGCTAAGGCATGTAAGAAGCTATAGCTCTCTGTGTGAACTCTCATATGATGGCTTGGGCGTACAGTCCTCACTAAATTTTCCAGAATGTGGAGGCTTTATGTGTATATGCAACAAACATGACCACAGACCATATCTCAATGATGTAAAATGCCCAAACAATAAAGACCAGCATTTATTAGCGTTGTTTGTGAAGGAGATGCATTACAGTTCTAAAGTGGGATTGGTTTTCTAAAAATAGCCTTCTGATTATAATGTGATTCCTTTTAAAATAAGGGAAACAATGCCCAGAGAGTTAAACCATTAGGCTGAACCATATAAAATCACCACCGTTTCTGTGGCTCAGAAATGCAAGTATCTGTAGTTTCCTATTCAGTGTTTTCTGGCCAAAAGGCACAATGTTGGTAACAAAGCAACGACCCTACTTAAACTGAAGTCTTCTAAAACCAGATCCTGTTCTCTTTCCATTTCACTGTGCTGCATTTTTAGGCTGGCAACCTTTTAGTTGATAAACTTCTGGAAAGTGGGGCTTCTGACTTTTTGTATGTGGCTTAGAAACAATAAATGGTTCAAACACCAGTAGATCATTCATATTGTTCATTTCACAAGAATTGTTCGCCCCAGTGCTTGTAAGCATTGTCTGGGGAAGATTAATAAAATGCATATTCCTAGGCCAAAGACCTGGTGATTCTGCCTCAGGAGGTTTCTGACAAGGCTCAAGCTCTGTATTTTTAATAACCATGTAACATAGTTCTGATGTGCCTAGATCTGGAGAGGTGTTGGGAAATCAGTGAAAAGAACATTATGATGAAATGGATTTTTCTCTTTGCACAGAGTGTTTTGGGACTATGCAGATATACTAAGTGTGAACAGTACCAGTAGGCAACTTGTAACGATGAAACAGGGATGGGCTGACGTGCTGTGTGCATTCATACACCACTTGTTATGGCTACATCTTTAGTTCAGTCTATACTCTGAAGGGGGGTTTGAGTAAATTGCAAAGAGTCAATTCCTTCCTTCCTTCCTTCTCAAACTCTCCAGCTCCCTCTTCTCCAACATCAATGGCCCTCATTTTCTATTCTCCTTGCCATTTCCTGAAGCCAACAGCTGCTATTAAGTAAGTGTGACCATTCAGGTTTCTGGTGGGAGAAACACCCCAGAGATAAGCCGTTTTGCACACAAAATTAAAGAAAAAAAAACTATTATGAGATACCACAGCAGAAACCTTGCTTGCTAACTAAAGAAAATCAGTATCTCAAGAGACAACATATAGAGAGTAAACAGCAAAGAAAACATAAATAAAAACAAGGTAATTATATTTCCTGCCTTCAGATTTATATTCTATTTTCTTCAGCCATTAGTAAATTGGCCTTTTATATATATGTTTGTATAACTCACCAAGTTTGGCTTATATGCTTTCAAAAATAACCTATGATTATATTTTCTCTGTGTTAGCCATTTGTCAATGTCACAGGGACCTAGAGGGTTTTCTACCTAAACTTCCTCCCTCCCCATCCTCCAACACACCACACACACACATACACACACATCCCAATCCTGTTTTTCTCTGTTGTTTACAGCCCTCCACTTCAGGGAACTGGGGAGTAATTGGAATAAGGACTCAAAATTTTCCCTCCTTTAGCTGTAACTAAATCATTTGTACTACTATTTGCACGTTCTATATACTTAGATGAGATTTTAAAACAGCCACTGATTTCTTTATTTCAGTACATTTGCTGAGGGCATATCACAGAGCAGATGCTATGCCAAGCCACTGGGATAGATCCTTTCAAAAAGTCAGGCATTAATCATGACTTCTTGAGCTTATTTTTTTTTTAATTTTATTTATTTTTTTTTATTTCTTTTCAGTGTTCCAGAATTCATTGTTTATGCACCACACCCAGTGCTCCATGCAATACGTGCCCTCCACAATACCCACCACCTTCTTGAGCTTATAATCCAGGAGGGAAGACAGACATTAAACGTTTCATTGAAACCAGGACGATTGCTATGAAATACAGAATACTGCCAAGGGAGAATATAATGGGGAGATGTAACCTAATCTGGGATTCAAAAGAGGGCCCCCATGATCACATGCTCAGCATACTGATGGGGGCAGAAGAGGTAAAGGGACAGAGTAGCAAGAAATTTGGTGAGGAGCAGGGGCCAGATATTGGAAGGCTAAACAGCATTTAAAGTCTTTGATGACTCACTTGAAGGTTTAATATAGAAGAGCAACATTAACTGCTGGTTCACCATCTTCAAATGAGTGGAATATTCCTCTTCCCAATGCACTAACATGTATGAAGGGTCTATTCTCAAACCCATTTTTACAACTGGCTACAGTTGCTTAAGTGTTTTAATGTACTCTTTGTAAAACTAGCTTCCTTCTGTCCTTAGTATATGTTTACATGATAACCATGTTTCCCCGAGCATTTTGTAACAATGAATAATAATGCACTGAGTTAAAGAATATGCTGATGGATCATTTCACTTCAAGTTGATATTGACTCATGGGTGAGAATTCCTGGAATCCATTGATTCCAGGAGATCAATACATTACATATAAGAAGCATTTTTTTTTTTGGTGGTTTATTGATAATTTCATGTAGTTCAGAAACCAGTCTTACCTAAATCATGATACATTTAATCTCAGGAGAACCCTTCAGTCCATTTATACCCTCAATATCTCATGTTAATGTTTCTACTTTTAACCACTATTTTAAAACAGGAGAGAGTTTTAGAGATAATTGCGTCCAGATCACTTCCACTCAAAGAAACCAAAAGGTTCAACAACCAGCCCCAACCACATTGTGAGTTAGGACAGAGTAGAGCTGTGCATGCTGATCTCCTGATTTAGTTTCAAGGTTTACAGACTAATCTCAAACAATGGAGATTAAAAATGTGGGACCCAGGAATCCTTAAAATAATTACTCTGTCAGTAAATCTGATATGTGATACATACTTTTATTCTAGCTAGCTGAGTTTAAGCACTATAATTAGAAACCAAAACCAAAACAACCCATTCCCAAAGCAACCCCCAAACTTTAGTCCCCTTCTTGCAAAAGATAAGATTTTCTTGGACCTTAATTCATAAGAGGTATATTCAGTAATTATCAAGGTTCAAATGTTGGCATTAATTTCTACTATTTTTTTTGCTTTTGTGAAAAAGAAAAACTTTTACCAATACATTTCAAAGAGTTTTACAGAACACGAATCAGCTTTTATAAACCTATAACTTGATTGTATAACATGAAATAAACTTAAGTTGAATTCAGTTTCCTTTAAAGATAATCTAATTTCTAAAAAGTTAAGGAATAGTGCTTGATAAAATCTTTTGATTTTATTGCTCCTAAAATATACTTTTAAAAAATGAGAACAACTTGAATTTGCTCATCCTTAAAGAGGAGCCTGTTGCTTTTATTCATTTCGGTAATAGTCATTTAGCTTGGTTTTTGTTGTTTACTCTGATGCACTCTGTGGGTTATGTACTCCCTGGGTGCTCAATAAATGGCTGCTGTCGGACTGACTGACAGATGTGTTGGATCTCCTAAGCACTACTGTAGTGAGCACAGATACACAGATGCTTACAGATTTAGGAAGTGAGGCAGGGAAGGGATGGAGGTTAGGGCTCATCAAAGAGCTGAGCCCTATGTGCCATTTGAAATTAATATCTGTCAATTATTTGGAAGCATAGATAGGGAATTAGTGAATCTTAGTGTTATGGATTATTGTTATTGTTAGATAAACAAAATAGGGTTCTATGTTAGCCTTTTGTTCTCATCCCAAATATTTTTGTAAACTTCAAGAGGCAAGCACAATTTCCTAGTAATGCAGCCTAGGCCCTGGAATATACCAGATTATCAATAATCACTTCTCATGGGCCAGGCTCTGTGCTCTGGCTGTGCATGTCATGACAGATAAGACCATTTCTTCCGAAGAGCTCACAGATAAGTCATACGGGTGAGGTGTTTCTCTCACCATGGGCACCAACTTCTACTAACCATGACTTGTATTTTTTGTATTCTCATGCTTTGACAGCTTGGGGCCTGGCTGACTCTAGAGGGACTGACCCTCCCACAGTTGGCTAATTGCTAGAGATAGCAAGCAATTTACCTGGGAAACATGATTTTCATATCCACACCAATTGATCCAGAGCCTATACCCCCAACCATCCCTTTAATCAGGCTCTTACTTCTGAGCCACTATGCCTCTGCCCTAACCACCCCAGGGCCAGGTACCAGACAATGAGGCACAGCCCCTATGCCCCAAGTCCAATGAGATTATTCAAACTACCCAATCCTCAGACTTCTCACCCTGTCTCATCCATTCCTTCCTACAGAAACCACAATAAAAGCTCCTGACCATGTTTTCCTCATTCTCCGTCTGCCTCCTGACTGACCCTGGTGCTTCCCCTATGTGGCCCGCCATGGCATTCCTGTGTGTCCTGTCTCTAGGGATGTGTTGAGTAGAGCAAACTTTTTCTTTCATGGCAGTCACAACCAGGTCTGTGTGTCTTACCATTCCCAATTAAGACATACCCTGGCTACCCTCAGAACACAACTCCACCAAATCATTCTTTGCTTTCAACTGAGGTCTCGAAGATAATTTAGGGTTGGTAGGAGACAGGAGTATAGATGGGCCAAGGCTGCAAGCATCTATAATGCACAAGTAAATAAATTATGAACTCTCTACAGGTAAAGGAGGGAAAAGGCCATGAAATAAATTCAAAAGAACTAGATTTTATATATGTCCAGTATATGAAAGGCAATAACTTTAAAGCACTTACTAAAAATAAAACTGAGTGCCAACCTCCAAGCAAATTTCAAGGAATGAGATAGTTTCCTCACATGGGTAAGACTGTATTTATCATTTTTATTTAAGCATTCTTTGGAAATCATTCTTTAGAAAGCATGGGTGAAAATATCTGTAGTCATAAAATACTGATGGTGGTAGTTGAAAGTACTTGTACTTTGAAAGATTAGATTGAGCCTGAGGATTGAATAATTGTTATAGAGTTATGAAAATAATGGACCATGTTAAGGAATTAAAGGTTTGCAGCTATATGTACTCTGGGAGCCAAAAATCAATATTAATTAACATTGTTAAATGTTAACTATGTTAACTGTTAAATGTCTCGGTGTGCTCAATCTTTTCAAATATATTTTTCCCACTCTTTAGAAATAGATATATGATTATGAAATGGTGATTGAATTAAATGATCTTTCTGTACAGAAAGGGCAGTAGTAAAAGAAAGATGATGATTTTTATTTTATTTTCAGAATGAATGATAGAATTCTCCCTTCTCCCAACATAGAAAAGTGCCCATCCTTTCTAGGACTCATTTGCATGAAGACCATTTATAATGCAATTATATGCTTAACTGTAGCCACAATGTAGGCCTTCTTACACCCAGTACTACCAGATCAGTTGTTAAGTGCTTGGCTTTTCCTGTCTTCCTACCATGCACATGATTCATGGAAGTTACTCAGTAGACAAGGAAAACACCCGGTGCTTTTTGTTGATTTTCTCACACCATTTAGGGGGGTGTGTGTGTGTGTGTGTGTGTGTGTGTGTGTGTGAGAGAGAGAGAGAGAGAGAGAGAGAATGACATAGTTTCAGGCATCATTCAGTTAATCAAATCAAAAGAGAAAGCCAAGAAAAAGTAGCCTAGAAAATTGTATTAGGAAAACCCTCACTGAAATATGTTACTGTTCAGCATTGAGGTTCACACCATTATGTTTATCATGAGAAAGCATCCCTTAAAATGCTGCAGCTGTGGAACCTAATGAAAATCCAGAGCATCTGTACCGTGACAGAAATTCATTGCCAAGGCCCTGGTGCTGGCCTACTGGTGGGCGTGGAGAATGTCTACCACTGTCTTCAAGAGCATTCTTCAGATATTCCAGAATCATTATCACTGGCCCCATGGAAAGACACATTTATCAAGGCATTGCAGCAGATTGATTTTTTTTCTCCAGTTGATATGCAGTAGAATGGGAAGACATTCATTCTGAAGTCAGAGGTCATAGGTATCTAAGAAAGGAATATACATAACAAAAATCTATTGCCAACACAGAGATGGAATTGTCACTGGTCTGTTGTAGCAGCAAACAACCCAATGTGAGAAATTGGAAAATAAACTCTCACAGGGATTAAAAGGAGTCCTACAGCTTACCCATGCCTTAAAAACATAAGAAGAAGTGAGGAGCTTTACAATTACTGAGTGATTAAATTGCCCCATGCTCTGTGCTAATGGTTTTACCTATGTGATCACATTCTCATCACCACAATAGCCCTGAGGGTAATCATGATACCAGAAATAATAATACTAATAGACATTATAGAACACTTGCTATATGCCAGATTCTAAGAGTTTTGCACATACCAACTTGCTATTAAATTTTCTCAAAAAAACTGAGTGGTAGGACACATTATAGTACTAATTTTAGAGTCAACGAAACTGAAGCACAAAGGTACATGTTACATTCCCAATACCCAGAAAGTCAAAGGAACCCCAATACACATCATGCAAGAAACAGTTGGAGAATTTAGTAAGGGAAGGGGAAGATTCAAAATGGAATCAGGTTGGTGGCCACCTTCAAATATACAGATGCCTGACATCCAAAGGACAGATTACATTGGATCACTGTGACTCCAAAACATCTTGCCATGAACAGTGAGTGGAGAAGACAGGATGACATTCTGAATTGTTCAAGAATGAACACTACCTTAGGGAACTGGGAATTCTTCAGCAACCTCCATTACAAAAGGGTTCAGGTAAAACTAGGCAACCACCAGGCCAAGTAAAATGAGGCAGACTCCAACCTTTCAAATCCCAGTGATGTGGATTCGAATCTTTGCCACTTTCTGTGTGACCCTGAGAAAGCTATTTAAGTACTCTGTGACCATTCCTCATCAATTCAAATGGAATAAAGAGAGGTACCTGGTTCACAGATAATAAAGTCTGCCACATGATAAGCTCAATCCAGTGCACCACTTGGCAAACATGAGAGGATCATTCTGACAACAATTTATCTTTAGCACATTTCTAAGGTGTGAAATTGTAGCTAAATTTAAAAAATATATACCTGAGGGTTTTTTCCCCTTTTACCTTTTGGGCTGTTACATAGATTTCATTATTGACAATTCTGTGAGAATTTTATATCTAAGGATAGCACAAAGAGACCAATGGTATATATGCTTAGGAGATTCTGGCTCCTGGTTTCTGTTTCCATGAGAAAGATTTTGAAAAATTTACTTTATCTCATGGTGGTTGCAGTGGGTATGAGGGGCTTTCTAAATACTGAGGGGATGATGTCTAACTTTTTACTTACTCATTCTGCAGTTTTCCTACTAGTGTGATTCATATGCAGAAGATCCTTTTTGTGGATCTGTCCTTTTCTTACATTTGTCTGTTGTGACATATTTTCCCTAAAATACAGCTGCCAGTTTGATCTACACGCTGCGTCAGCTGGAAGGCTATGAAATGCCTCTCACAGATTCAGCTGGTCCAATGGAGTGCCTTTGATTTTCCTTTCCCAGCTGTTGTGGAAACTGGCTGCTCCTTGAGTGTATTAGAACTAGTTTATGTTTCATAGCATTTAATAGCTTTGGAATTACCACAAATAGCTATCATAATAAACGTGAAAATGATAGCACTCATTCCTCTTCTTGAGAATAAGAGACACAAACTTTCTTCCATGCATTTTATTCCCTACTCTAACAGGTAAAGCCAACTACCGCATAACTCTGATTCCAAATTTGCAATCAAGTATTTGGAGAGTTTCTGGAAATCTTCCTTCTTTATTCCCTCCCTGCTTTAAATGTTAGTCATTCTTTTTCTTTTATTTTCCTTTCTCCACACACTATTTCTATATGAAAATAACCCTTCACCTCCTCAATTTCACACAGAAAAAGATTAGATGCACTTGACACCAACTTTCTGTGCTAAATATGGTCTACTGCAAGGGAAAAGAGAATGAGAAAATGGCGACTAGAGAAAGAAGAATGTAGAATTTGAGCTATACAGAAGGTTCCCAATGATTCCATGTAGTGCCCTCTCAGCAACTCCAAGCCAGCCAGACATTTACTCTCCTTCCAATCCCTACCAATTCAGCAAAGTTGCTCTGAGCTTCAAAGTGAGCTTTTTTTAATGGACCCTAGAAATCTAGTTATCTTTTTTTAAAACCAAAAATAAAGCTTTTCATTGTCTAGGGATGAACCAAAAGCCCTAAAATAGAAATAGCCTATGTAAAATGTAACACATGGAATTAAAATTAAACAGAAAATAGTTCTACCTGAAATACCCATCACTGTGGGGGAGAAGATTATGTACTGAGTTACTGAAGAGTCTGAAAATAAAGAGGACACTTCTGGAGACAAACTAAAGATAAAGTTTCCCCCAAATTTTACTAGAAATTATCCTGTCCCTAATCAGAATTCCAGCTCCAATCTGGGAATGAGGGCATTCTTTTGTATGAATTCATATTCCCTGGGTTGACCCCATTTATTTGGCCCCCAAACATCCCAGTGAATCTAGCTTCCTGGATTCCTCCCCTACTCTCAAACTGGAATCACAAAAAACATCTAACATAATATAAATACTAGCTCTGCTTACCCATAATTAGACACAATACATATTTCCTTCTGCTCTAGAAGGAAGCATCCCAGTTGATGTTTTATGAACTTGTTTAAGAAGACAAGCGGGGAGTCACGGATGATTTCAACTTGATATCTGGGCAACTACATATACAGCCTTTGTTTTTTGTCTGTTTGCCTTTTTTTTTTCTTTTCTTACATAGCCTTTGGGAAATAATGGTGATTTAATACCCTGAAAGTTATCAAAACAAAATCTCAGTCATCATTTGGTGTTGTTGCATTTTCCCTACCATTTAAAACTCCAACTTGATCCAGAACAGTGACTGCCACCAAGTCTTGAAGGATTTGCACACCACCAAGACACTGGTTTTCCCCATTCACCCTTGGGTTTTTTCATTCATTTACCAAGGGCTTATCTACTTCTGTCCTGTCTGGCGTGCTACGAAGAAATGTAAAGAGAAGTCATGCTTTTGGCATTTAAAATCCCAAAGGGAAAACATTTTCAACATCTACTGAGGTTATTTTAACTATCTCTTTGATGACATGGATTTTTTTCTTTCTCCTTTAGTTCTGTTCATTTTACACTCAAGGTATTTATTTGAACATGGTCAGCTCAAGCTGATTCTTTTAATGGTGCCAGGTGGCATGGCTGAGTGTTTGACCTCCCTTTCATGAAAAATGTTTTATTAGCACTGAGCCAGCAAGCTTTCTATTCCAGACCCAAAAGAAGAGCTGAATAGGCATAGGACACTTGGCCTGTTTGTAACCATCTGGTTCAAGTGACTTTTGACTACACCAAATCTGTCCCCACCTGTGAATTCAACCTTGAAACTGAGCTAAGGGAGTAATGGTCACAATGGCAGCCAGGCCTTACCTGAGTCACTGCCAAGTTTAGGTTTCACTTCTGACAAGAAGGATGTTTTCAGCCAACTCACATCCCTCTCATAGCAAATGCAAAGTTGTTTAAGTGATTTTAAGAAAAGACTTTGTTTAAAACCTAATATATTCACCCAAGACAATTTTGGGGTTGACAGTCTAGTTCAGTCCTGCACTGTTGAAGAAACAGAAAACACAACTTGCATTCTTTGGGATGTAATGGTCATCTCAGTGAAATCATATGCCCCATGAGAAGACACAATTAGATCTGTATTCTCTTTGGAAACCTTCATTTCTTACTGTAGTAAATTCCTTCCACTTGCTAAAAACAGACTCAGAAGTGGTAGATCATGAAGATTCGAGGCTGTTACTGAGACAGGGCTACTGGTGGCTGGAGGATCTTGCCTTTTCACTACAACATGAGCAATTTCAGTACTTTCTTTTACATGTCACCATAGCTTCACTGTGTCCTTCTTATGTCTATTCATAGCTTTTGAAAATGTTTATTTTATGGTCCCAAGAATAGCAGCACTGTTTATTCTTTGATCATTCATAGTTGCCTCAATATTTATAACACTACATGCACTGTTTTGCATCTAATCAGTTTAAAACTTCAGAGCTCAGGGCTAAATCTCAGATTACGAAGATTGAGGGTGAAGAATGCCAAACTATCCATAGTTGAGGAGATTTTTTTTTCAATTTTCATCTCTCAAACTGATCCTCTACTGAAATTAAAAATAACAAAGCAATTAACTATAACAAGGAATAAATAAAAGAATCAGTTGTAATACTCAGGGTGGACAAGTTTCAGGATAATGAGATCTTTAATACTATTTGATAATATATATGTTCCTCTAGTTGTATTTTATACCAGTCTCTGTTAGTTCATCTTCTACTGTCCACCAGAGTCTGTCCTTGGTTATTTGGCTTTCTGTCCTCCACTCAAGTAGTTAAGTATCATGGCCTCAAGTCTATCACTGACAAAACCGTTTCTTCAACAAATATTTGTTGAGTGAATAAATGAATGAATAAATGTGTAAAATGCAATTAGCCAGTGTCCAAAGCAATAAAATAAACTTAGAACCTTTGTTCATGTTATTCTTTATAGGAATTTATTATAGGAAAGGTACAATATATGAACAGGGTGTTTCAGTATACCACTTTTAATATTCCAAAAGCAGAAGAACTGAGAGAATTTCTTTCTTGACCCATTAGATAGGAATATGAGCAAAAGAGAGTAGTCAGAAAAGTTTTGGCCTGAGCAATTAGAAAAAAGGCATCACCATTAACCATGATGAGGAAACTACAGCAGTTGTTATTTACTAGGACAAATATGAGGAGCTCAGTTCAGGCCATACTAAGTTTCGACACGTAAGTAATGTGGATACCAGTTTGGAGTTCAAGGGAGAAATACAGACTAGAGATACAAATGCAGTAGTGATCAGTCATGAAATTTCACACAATCATCTAAAAATTAAACATAGAAAAGAAAGGAGATCCAAGGACAAGGCTTTGGGGCATTCTAACATTTAGATGTCTTGGGAACAAGGGAAGAACCAGTCAAAGGAACCAAACACAGTAGTTAGAGAAGTAAGGGAGGAGTGCACGGTCCCAGAACCCGAGAAAAGAAAGTGTGGCAAGAAGGAGATCATGACCAACAGTGGCAAATTTTACTATTAAACAAGATTAGAACTGAAATACAGCTTTTTTTTTTCCCCATGGAGATCACTGTCAACAGGGGGTTCCTTGAGGAGAGTTTTCCTGTATTCCTAATGGTGTAGAGGTGGGGCACAAGAATCTGTTCTTAAAGGGCCACAAGCAAAATGGGTGGGGGCAGGGGAGCACCTGGATGGCTCAGGTGGTTGGGCACCTGACTCTTGATTTCAGGTCAGGTCATGGTTTTGGAATTGTGGGCTCAAGCTCTGCATCAGGTTCCATGCTCAAGAGGGAGTATGCTTGAGTTTCTCTCTCTCCATGCCCCCTATTCCTTCCCCTCCTCGCACTCAAGCACACACTCACATGCACACACTCCCTCTCCCTAAAAATAATTTTTTCCTTTTAAGAGAAGATAGTCAGGGGGGAAAGGCTACCTTTAAACAGAGCCCTCAAGCAGGTGAGTGCATAAGCCCCAGGGACATACTTGAGGCAAAAGCTGTGAATGTAGAGGAAAGCCTATGTGAAGGCCATGAAGAAGGAATGTGCCTGGTGTGTGCTACAGGAACCATAAGAATGGTTTGGTAGGGCAGGGGTGGTGGGGGGAAGCTAGCAGAAATATGAGGCACAGACTAAAAGGAGAGTGGACACTTAAAGACATGTATATAAGGCTTTGTAGGTATAAAAGGGCTATAGCCTTTACCTTTATGGAGAGGGCCTACCCTATTTACCCCTGCAGATCCCCTTACCACCCTTCTCCTTTCTGCCTTGGGAGGTGGAATCGATGGATCCTTTGCCCCGTGGCCTTCATTTTAATTTGACCAGCTGGAAGGATACACTGGCAGGAGTGGAAAAATAAGAACCTCTGTTGTGGTCATGTGTGACTGCAGCTCCCTTTGTGCATCCTCATTCCATGGCTGTAGCTCTCAAGGTGTCCTGGTGAAAATGTTACTTCCCTTTAACTTGTTCAGACCTGGGCAACGGAAGATTTCCAGCTGTTGCTGGCCCCTGCTCCTTTCAGTGCTCTTTGTTTTCCTTAATTTCATAAATTCTTATAGTCTCTTCATTAAATTCTATGCAGTTAAGTACTTCGTACAATCTCATCTACAATTTTATTATTTGTTTATTTACTTATTTATTTTGAGAGAGCTCGAGTGGCAGGGGAGGAACAGAGGGTGAAAGAAAATATCAAGCAGCCTCCACATTCAGCACAGAACCTGACATAGCGTTTGATCTCACAATGCTGAGATCATAACCTAAGCCAAAATCAAGAGTCAGACAACGATTAACTGAGCCACCCAGGCGCCCACATACAATCTTTCCTACTCTGCCAAAATCTCTACAGAATCAAACAGAAAGCCATTGGAGCGTCTTAAGCAAAGCAGTGACATGACCTAACTCAACATTTTAAAAGGCTAAAATTGGCTGCTGTTTTGAAAACTGACTCTAAGGAGACAAGCATATAAGCAGGGAGATCAGACCATTTAACAGACTAATGGTCCAGGCAAGAGAGGATGATGCCTTGGACCAGGACAGTGACAGTAGAAGTAGAAGTGTTCAGATTCAGGATGAATTTTGAAGGTATATCCAACAGAAGTTGCTGACAGATCAAATGTAGGTGTGAGAAATGTAGACGAGTCGAGAATGACTTCTATGGCTTCTGTTTCATCTCACATTCTCTTCCTCTTGGTGCTTATGAACAGTCACTTCATATTATAGTCTGCAATGAACCAACATGTTTGCTATTCTCTTTACTAGAAAAAAAAGGGGGGCCAATTAAAGTAAAAAGAGTCTCCGTGGACCCTGTACCTCACTCAATTACAAGCATCCTCTTAGTGATAGCTGTGATTACAGGAATTTATTGAGATTGGTCCTTAAGAAATATTACAGAACATATAGACCCAAAGACTTTTGTTTCCTTCCAAATACTCATTTTTGAAGTCAGGGCATCTAATGAAGGAAAAACATTTTTTGAACTTTTATTTTAATACTCCTCTTTAAGACCATGTTCTTGTACATCAAAGCAGTAATATGTGCTTACCAAAGAATGTTAAAGACATAGAAAGAGATGGTATTTTATTAAGTAAAAAAAAAGTTACAAAACTATGCGAAGTTTGTCCTGATTTTTGGAAAAACAATATACGTGTATTACATATATATGGTAAACTGACTGCAGTTCATACCTTCCTGTATCTCAGTCCACTGTCAATGCCCTCCTACACTTTCAGTGGCCTTACTTTGACCAACAGAACAGAAGCAAATATGATTCAAGCAAGGACTTTGAAAAGTTCTTGTGTACTGGGACTTGCTGCTCTTAGGGCACTCCAAAAATCATGTGAGTAAGCCTAAGCTAGCATGCTAGATGATGAGAGGCAACACAGGGGCAGACTAATGTCATCCTAGCCTTCCCATATGAAGCCATCATACACAAGCCAGCCCCAGTCACCACCTACTGACCACACATGAAATCAGCCAGGCCTGGCTCAGACCAGAAGAACTGTACAGTTGAACTCAAATCAAATATCCAACCTGCAAAATCATGATCTGTTATGGACCAAATGTTTGTGACACCCCCCCCCTTCCTATGTTCACCATCTAAAACCCAATATGACTGTACTTGGAGACAGGGCCTTTACCAAAGTAATTAAAGTCAAATGAGGTTATAAGGGTGTGGCTCTAATTCAACAGAAAGACATCAGAGAGCTTATAAAAAGAGACACCAAACAGATCACTCCTGTAGTCTTCCCTCTATGTGTGTTTATATGTATGTGTGTGTGCATATACACACACAAAACATCAAGAAAAGGCCGAGAGTAAAGAGAAAGAAGGTAGCCATCTGTATGCCAAGAAAAGAGCTCTCGCCAGCAACCACCCATGCTGATACCTTGATCTCAGACTTAGAGACTCCAGAACTGTGAGAAAATAAATTTCTGTTATTTAAGCCACCTAGTTTGTGGTATTTTATTATAGCAGCCAGAGCTGACTAATACATCATCTAAATGCATGGTGGTGGTTTTAAGTCACAACATTTGGGATAGTTTGTTACACATCAAAAGCTACTGAATATTCATATGTTGTTGATTAATGCATATACATAAAATTAAAAAATAATTGGAAAATAGCCCCAAATATTCCTCTGAGTGGTGGGATGATATGTGATTTCCATTATTTCTTCTTTTATTTTCTTTTTTTTGCAGTAAACACATTTTTGCAGTAAAACATCTAAAAATATCATTGGAGTAAAGCAATATGAAAGACTAACTTTTAAAGCAGCAATGGAAATTAAGGATGAGAAAAAGACAGTCTAAAGCTGAAAGAAACCACCACGAACTGTGGGTTGGAATGAGAAAGAGCATCCAGGGATTTGTAACGTCTACTTCCAGAACAATACTATTGAAAATGGCTATAAAGAAGATGTCAAAAGGTTTTGCCTTATGTCCATATCTGGTTCTGGCACAGGACACAGAAATATCACAAGCCAATTGCCCTTAGTAAGCCCCTCTACCTTGTCCACCTCAGCATCCTCAATGCCCAAGAGCTTCATTATGTCTTCTCAGAGAACCAGGCCAAGGAAGAGAAGGGTGGACAGAAACAGGTATTCTGTTACATGGTTTCTTTTGCTGGGATAGCTTTTCCTCAAATGAAAGTTAATCAGAAGCAAACAGTGTAATACACCACATCAACAAAATGAAGGATAAAAATCATATGGTTTTCTCAAAAGATGCAAAAAAAGCGTATGACAAGATTCAATGTCAACTCATTGTTCTAACCCAACTTTGTTCAAAAGTCTGAACAAAGTTGGGTTAGAGGGAACACAGCTCAACATGGTAAAGGCCATACTGGAAAACCCTCAGCTAACATCAGACTCAATGGGGAAAAACTGAGAGCTTTCCCTCTAAGGTCAGGCACAAGACAAGGATGTCCATTCGCACCATTTTATTCAACACAGTACTGGAAGTCTTAGCTACATCAATCAGATAAGAAAAAGAAATTAGGGATCCATATTGGTTAAGTTAAGCTGTCAGTATTTGCAGATGACATAATACTTATACATAGAAAATACTAAAGACTCCCCCCAAAAAGAACTAGATGTAATGAACAATTTCAGTAAAGTAGCAGGATACAAAATTAATACCCAGAAATTGGTAATGTTTCTATATACTCAATGAAGTAGTAGAAAGAGAAATTTTTAAAAAACAACACATTGATAGTTATACCAAAAAGAATAAAATACCTAGGAATAAACTTAACCAGAAAGGTGAGGGGCAGGGGAATGCCTGACTCAGTTGGTTAAGTGTCCAACTCAATTTCGGGTCAGGTCCTGATCTCAAGGTCATGGGTTTGAGCCCCACATCAGGCTCCACACTCAGTAGGGAGTCTGCTTGAGATAATCTCCCTCTCCCTCTGCTCCTCCTACTGCTCACACACATTATTCTCTCTCAAATACATAAATCTTAAAAAAAAATTAACCAAAAAGGTGAAAGACCTGTACTCTGAAAACTTGAAAACACTGATGAAAGATATTGAAGATGACACAAATGGAAAGATATTCCATGCTTAGGACTGGAAGAATTAATATTGTTAAAATGTGCATATTACCCAAAGCAATCTACAGATTCAAACAATCCCTATCAAAATACCAACAGTATTTTTCATAAAAATAGAATAATACTACAATTTATATAGAACCACAGAAGACCCTGAATAGCCAAAGCAATCCTAATAAAGAAGAACAAAGGTAGAGGCATCACAATCTCAGATTTCAAGACACACTACAAAGCTGTAATAACCAAAACACTACATCAAAAACCAATGATGTACTATATGTTGGCTAACTGAACATAATAATAATAATAAAAATAAATACTATTATACTGGCACAGAGACACATAGATCAAGAGAACAGAACGGATACCCCAGAAATAAACCCAGAATTATATGGTAAATTAATCTATGACAAAGAAGCAAAAATATACAATGGAGAAAAGACAGTCTCTTCAATAGCTGGACAGCTACATGTAAAATGAAAGTGGACCACTTTCTGACACCACACGCAAAGATAAACTCAAAATGGATTGAAGACCTAAATGTGAGATCGGAAACCGTAAAAATCCTAGAAGAGAACACGGGTAGTAATTTCTCTGATATCAGCCACAGCAATATTTTTCTCAATATTTCTCCTAAAGCAAGGAAAACAAAAGCAAAAATAAACTATCAGGACTATGTCAAAATCAAAAGCTTTTACACCACAAAAGAAACCATTAACAAAACAAATAGACAACCTACTGAATGAGAGAATATATTTGTAAATATCTAATAAGAGGTTAATATCTAAAACATGGGAATAACTTACACAACTCAACACCAAAAAAAAAACAATCCAATTAAAACATGGGCAGAGAGAGGACTGAAGTAAACATTTTCCCAAAGAAGACGTACAGATGGCCAACAGAGATATGAAAAGATGCTCAACATCACTAATCGTCAGGAAAATAGAAATCACAACCACGATAAGTTATTACCTATTCCAGTGAGAATGGCTAAAATCAAAATGACAAGAAACAACAAGTGTTGGTGAGGATGTGGGGAAAAAAGGAACCCTCTTACTGCTCATTCTCTATTGGTGGGAATGCAAACTGGTGCAGCGGCTCTAGAAAACAGTATGGAGGTCCCTCAATAAATTAAAAATAGAAATACCATAGGATCCAATAATTCCACTATTGGGTATTTACCCAAAGAAAATGAAAATGCTAATTTGAAAAGACCCTATGTCTAATGCAGCATTATTTACAACAGCCAAGATACAGAAGTAACCCAAGTGTCCATCAATAGGAAAGTGGGGTACAGAAAATTTGGTGTACACACAAACACACACATACACACACTGGAATATTACAAAACCATAAAAACAGATGATATCATGCCATCTGAAACAATATGGATAGACCTAGAGGGTATTACACTAAGTGAAATAAGTCAGAGTGAGAAAAACAGACACCATATGTTTCTACTCCAAAGTGGAGTCCTTAAAAAAAAAAAAAGAACAAACAAAAAGCAGAATCAGAACTATAAATACAGAGAAAAAACTGATGGTTGCCAGAGTGGAGGGGGTGGGGAGTTGGACACAATGGGTGAAGGGGAGAGGGTGATACTGGCTTCCAGTTATAAAATGAATAAGTACAGGAATAAAAGAGCATAAGAAACAGTCAATGATATTGCAATAGCGATGTAACAGGACAAATGGTGAACACAGCATAATGTCTAAATTTGTCAAATCAGGGACACTTAACTGAGTTAACTCAGTCAGTTAAGTGGCTGCCTTCGGCTTAGGTCATGATCCCAGGGTCTTGGGATCGAGTCCTGCACCCGGCTCCTTGCTCAGCAGGAGCTTCTCTCTCTGCCTCTGCTTGCTTATGCTCTGACAAATAAGTAAATAAAATCTTAAAAAAAAATTGTCAAGTCAGTAAGTTGTACATCTGAAACTAAGTGTGTCAACTATAATAAAAATAAATTAAAAATGAGAAAAATCAAAGAAATCTGAACATTGCCTGGAATAATATTTTAGATAATAATTTTATAAGGTGTGAAAAAATTAGGAGTATAGAGCTCATGTTACGTGTTCTAAAATTTTTAAATAAATATATTTTACACATTTTAAAATAAAAATTTTCATGAAGTAAAAATATAAAAAAATTTGGGCACCTGGGTGGCTCAGTGGGTTAAAGCCTCTGCCTTTGGCTCAGGTCATGATCCCAGAGTCCAGGGATCGAGCCCTACATCAGGCTCTCTCTGCTCAGTGGGGAGCCCGCTTCCTCCTCTATCTCTCTCTCTGCCTGCCTCTCTGCCTACTTGTGATCCCTCTCTGTCAAATAAATAAATAAAATCTTTTAAAAAAATTTTAAAAAATTTAAAAATTTTAAAATAGGTAAGCCACAGACGAGGAGCTAATATACTCCTAAAACATATGTATCAGATAAAAACTGGTAACCAGGGCATATAAAAAGAACTCCTACAACAGAATAACGAAAAGACACCTCAATGAAAAAAAAGTGAACAAAAATTGAACCAGCTACTTCATGAAAGCAGGACATATGAATGGCCAATAAACACATGGAAAGATCCTTCACATTATGAGTCCTCAAAAATACAAATTAAAACCTAAGGAATTATCCACCTTAATGGTTAAAATTAATAAGCCTGACAACACCGCATATTGGCAAGGACGTGGAGCAACTAAAACTCTTAAACATTGTTGATGACACAGCAAAATGCTACAGCAACTTTGGTAGAAGGTCTGCCAGTTGCTTATGACACTGAACAACTGCTCTCTGACCCAGCAGTTCCACTCCTAGGTATTTACCTAAGTGAAACAAATATCCACAAAAACACTTTCACACGGACCTTCAAAGCAGCTTAATTTGTAATAACCCCAAACTGGAAACTGTCCAGGTGTCCATCCATAAAATAATGGATTTATTCATGGTATGAACTTCCAAAGCAGGCAAAACTAGTCTATGGTGGCACAAAATCAAGGCAGTGGTTTTCACTGGGGAGTGTGTGAAGGGTTTGACTGGGAAGGAGGAGGTTACTTTCTGCAATGATTGTGATACAGTTTCACGTTACATAGGTGTATGCATTTGTCCAAACAAGTGTACATTTAATATTTTTAACATCAATATATGTAAATTTTATCTTAAAACTTAAAAATCTGTAAACAAAACAGTTAATAAATAAACCTGGGCAAGGAATAGCAGGAACACTAGAAGGAACTTAAAGTCTGAGGTACAGAGATCCAAAACCGTAGAACAGGTTCGGAGAACTACAAGGATGTTGTCCAATGACTAAACAAGGAATCTGGCATTGCTCGTGTTTATAGCTATCCTCAAGAGAAAATTAGTTTTCATGATCTCCAACGTGAAATAAATACTGATTGGTTTGTAACAATTCCAAGGGAACGATGCAACCCTTTGATACACAAAAATGCCTTTGATGCATCCAAATAAGCCTCTATCATTCTCTTTGAACTGGTATGTACTTCGGAACTTGATTACTATGCTAGTTCTGTTCTCCATGCCAAGCCCCAGCATCATTCAAGAGACCTTCCATATCTATTCAGATCTTCTATCCAACTTCCTACTCACCAAGTTTCTTGATTACCAGGGTACTCAATCACTAGTCTATTACGGCCTCAAATTAGACCTTGCCACACATAAAATTATAATAACCCTCAAATCTGTTATTTTTAGTAACTATTTATTATTATTTCTCTTAATGAGAAATATGGGGTTCGAACTCATGACCCTGACATCAAGAGTTGCATGCTCTATTGACTGAGCTAGCCAGGCACCCCCAACCCTCACATCTTAAATACCACTTTCGTAAAAATGGTATCTCTTGATTTTCTTCATACTTCTCTGATCATATCTTTCCAGCTCCTTTTGCAGACCTCCCTAGCTCAGTCTACACCCGCAAAGTGTTATTAGCCAAATAATTCTGTCCTTGGCTCTACTCATCACTATGCACACACTCCCTAAACAATCTCACCCATGCTCATGGCTTCCCCACCATATATGATGATGACTCTCAAATGTCTATGGTTGGCTTTGACCTCTCTCATGAGCTCCATCCTAGTACATAAGTTGCCTAATTAACTTTCCTACTAGACATCCTAGAGGGTCCTCAAATTTACTACATCAAAGAGAGCTCAATGTTATTCAGCAAATTTTTTGTTCCTCAATATGGTAATGGCATAACCATGAAAATGGAAGTCATCATTTATTCCTGCATTCCCTTAACTAGCCCTCCACATCAAGGGCTGTATGTCCTGCCACTTCTACCATCTTCATTTTTGGTGTATAATATACTTTATTTTAAACTTTTCTCCAGCTTTATTAAGGCATAATTGACAAATAAAAATTGTATATTTAAGGTATACAATTTGATGTTTAGATATACCTATACATTGTGAAATGATCACCACATTCAAGCAATGAACATATCTATCACCTCACATAGTTTTGTGTGTGTGTGTGTGTGTGTGTGTGTATACGTACACTTAAGATCTACTTTCTTGTATGCTGGTGGTTACCAGTTGCTGAGAGGTGAGGGAAATGGGGTAATGTAGATCAAAGAGAACACACTTTCAGTTATTAGATGAATAATTTCTGGGGATCTAACATACAGCATGGTGATTATAGCTAATACTATATTATATACTTGAAAGTTGCTAATAGATCTGAATAGATCACCACAAAAAGTAAATAGTAATTATATGACATGGTTAAGGTATTAGCTAACACTATGGTAGTAATCATTTTATAATATAGAAGTGTATCAAATCAATACATTGCACACCTTAAGCTTACACAAAGTTTTGTCAATAATATCTCAATAAAACTGGAAAAATATACTCTTAGGAAATTTCAAGTGTATAATATAGTATTATTAACTAGAGCCACCATGCTGTACATTAGGTCTCCAGATCTCCTATTCATCCTGCATAACTGAACTTTGTACCCTTCGACCATCATGTCCGTTTTTTTCCCACCCCTCAGGCTCAGACAACCACTATCCTACTCCGTGCTTTTATAAGTTTGTTTAGATTCTACATGTAAGTAAGATTGTACAGTATTCGTCAATCTATGTCTGGCTTACTTCACTTAGGATAATGTGTATTTCTAACATCTTCGTCTTTTTCACACCTGTTCATTCTCCCTGCAAAATTTCATTCACTCAATTTGTTTTTCTTCTTAAAGCAGGCCCATGCCCAGCATGGGGCCCAACATGGGGCTTGAACTCATGACCCTGAGATCAAGAGTCAGATGCTTAACTGACTGAGCCACTCAGGTGCCCCTCAATTTTTCATCTTAAAACCTGGGGAGTAGAATCACGTGTGGCTGTGTGTGTGCGTGTGCGCAGAGTGACATGGTACTCCTCTAGTAACACAGGCATTCTCATCCTTGGCTGCTCATTAGAATCACCTAAGGAGGGGGTGCCTGGGTGGCTCAGTGGGTTAAAGCCTCTGCCTTCAGCTCCAGTCATGGTCCCAGGGTCCTGGAATGGAGCCCCGCATCGGCCTCTCTGCTCAGCGGAGATCCTACTTCCCCCTCTCTCTCTCTGCCTGCCTCTCTGTCTACTTGTGATCTCTGTTAAATAAATAAACAAAATCTTTAAAAAAAAAAAAAAAGAATCACCTAAGGAACTCACACAACTCTGACTGAACTGGTCTTCAACGGGATCCTGGCATGATACGGGAAGATTCCACTGCAGCCACGGATGGCAGTCATTGGTCAACTATTCAATGATCCTTTATCTTCTGCAGAATAAAGGTCCCCTTCTCACCTCAACTATATTTCCAAATAAATATCACGCTTCATCAGTCCCTGAAAACTTCTCCACTGGCACATTAAACTATGTGCAATCTCCCAACCTTCTGTTTTCATTATTGCTTCCACCCTGTCCTCCCTCCTCACCTAGTGAATAAGCATCTTTCAATTCTTACAAAGGTTTGCTGATTCCCTCCCTTCTAGAAGTTACCCTTGGCTGGAATGTACCCTTCCCTCTAATATGCTCCATTGCAGTTGTACAGATTTCTATCACAGCAACTAAACTGGTTTTTTCACTGTTGGTCTCTTCCGTTTTCAACCGTGACATTCTGAGGTCAAACCTCCTGTGTTAGCTATCCTAATGATCCCAGAAGCCAGGACATAACAGCTGGATGATACATACTAATTCAGTAAGTAAAACACCAATTCATATTGTAAAGATAATCTAATCACTTCCAATCTCCATCTGTCCTTGGTCCGTAGATAAATTGTCAGTTGATATGTTAAGAAAATGTTCTCTCAAATAAATAAACAAAATCTTAAAAAAAAAAAGAAAATATTTTCTTCTCTACCTCTTGGCTATTTAATTGTCTTCAGCGACTACACTATTTTTTTAAAGATTTTATTTATTCATTTGACAGAGAGGAGAGAGAGATCACAAGTAGGCAGAGAGGCAGGCAGAGAGAGAGGGGGAAGCAGGTTCCCTGCTGGGCAGAGAGCCTGATAAGGGGCTCAGCCCAGGACCCCGAGACCATGACCTGAGGCAAAGGCAGAGGCTTAACCCACTGAGCCACCCAGGCACCCCTTCAGTGTCTACAAACACTATTACTGCCTTCCTGGCCCTGAATTTCCAGTTACATGATTCTTCAAACTGACTTCTGTGCCCCATAGTAGGAAAACAAAAATAGTAGCAGAAAAGCCCCAGTGTTCAGAGTTTAAATCCCTGCTCCTCTTCTAAGAACTGTACAGGTACAGGCAAATTCATTCAATGTCCTGAAGTTCAGTTCCATCATCTAGAAGCACCATGAGGCTAGAAGAATGTCTACCTTGTTATCACCACACTCATTCCGTGCCAGGAACCCAATACAGATTTTAAAATGACAATAATAAGGACTATGTTTAAGAGTTATTAGGAAGAGGTTACCTAACTGTAAATGTATAGTTCTTAGAAGAGGACTCATCATATAAGATATTTAATAAATGGCAACAGTCATACTGTATCTTCAGCTCCATTCCTTCCATACGGTCAGATGACACACTTACCTATCCCCAAATACAGCCTAACTTGATACAACTCTCTGTCTTTCGGGCCTGGGCCCTCTAGCATATGCTATATTGCACATGATATAGTATAGCACACTGCACAGCTGGTATGAAATTTTATTTTCTTATTTTATTTTCTAGATTTCATTTGAGAAAAAGAGTAAGAAAGAGAGAGAGACAGACAGACAGAAAGCAGGAGGAGGGGGTGGAGGGGAGAGAGAAGCAGACTCTTCACTGAGCTGGGAGTCCAACACGGGGCTCCATCCCAGCACCCTGAGAATTGGGACCTGAACCAAAGGCAGACATCCCGGTATGAAATTTTATATGTTTACATTAAACAAAGAAGAAACAGGTTCAACTTCTCACAGATTTAATGCCAATATTGAAAGGTGGAAACATTTTAAATTAACATTTTAAATAATGTTTCATGTCAAAAGAAAAGGTTGGTGTACCTGGCTGTCATTAAATCATTGGTCACAAAATTTATGTTGCAAAATTTTCCATTTGGATCCTTGCAGGTATCATGTTGGAGGTTTCCTGCGTTTCCTATTCACTGGTTATTTTTAAGATGTTGAGATAAAGGATAGATATTTTGCTTATTTTTAATGAGGTCAAATGTTCAGGTGAAAAGCTTTCCTAAGGTACATTCTTAAGCCAGTCTTTGGGGGAATTCAAGGACTCCCAAAAACTCAACTTGCTAACTCCCCAGTGGCTTACAAGATTTTTACTTTCTTGCTGATAGAAGACAGTGGGACACAATGAACTTTGAAAACTTTAAGTTTTAAAGAATAATCAATAATAAGAGAGGGAGAGTGCTTATTCACTGAAGTATAAGTATGTAGATGCAAACTGGACATGTGGATGGAGCAGATGACATCTAGAGACTATAAATTCCATTACCAAACTACCTTAAAACAAAATAAATCACCCATTTTAAGGAATCCTAGAACTACTGCATGGAACACTGGGTGTGGTGCATAAACAATGAATCTTAGAACACTGAAAACTAAAATAAAATTATTTAAAAAAAAAAGAATCCTAGAACTATTTGGTTAGAATTATGTTAGAGTTTTTGAAGATATTCAAAGATTTACGAGTATGAATCATCTTGTAAGTGTCTGTGACTGTCACTGATTGTAAACCTCAAAATGTGCTAAGCTACCAAACATCTTACCCACTGATATGGTATAGTTTTTAGAGGATGTGCCCAAACTTAAGGCAAACTGTACTCACTCAAAGCCATCCTCAGAAGATCAGAAATGAGTACACAAATGCCATGATCAATCTGAATTTCAGATGATTTATAACTGGGGAAATACCTGCATCTACCTAACTCACTCTTGGTCATAAAGACGGACTCAAAAGAAATTTGAGAACCTTCATCAATGATATGAAGCTGAGACAGAATTGACACAAAACTTGAAGAAACCCTATTATTCTCAACAACAGTTTTATTGTATTTCAAATTAATTCTCTTTTTAATCCCAGTACAGTTAAATACTGTGTTATGCTAGTTTCAAGTCTATCAAATTAATTCTCTTTGAATAAGTAAAATTGTTCAATCTGGCTCTGTACCTATTCTATATGCTTCAGTATAACTATTTTTTAAATGTTTTGGCACCCCCACAGAATGCCATTACTACTATTACTACTACTACTGCTGCTGCTAGTTTTAGTTAATGGCTTATAATAGGTACTGTTCCATATATTTTCACCTACATTATCTCATTAATCCCCATAAGAGAACTTGGAAATCTGTAAAACACCTGTTTTTCAATTGATAGTATTGAGTCTCAGAGGATTTAATGGATGCTCAATGACACAATCAAGAGAGAGATATGAACAATCAATTCATATCTATGCACATGCTGCATTTCACCCATTTGGGATGGATGGATGGGTAGATGAACTGACTGATCTAAGTAGTAGTGTTTTGGCCATGTGATGGTGTGGTAGGCAAAACAATGGCCACTGAAAGTTGTCCATGTCCTTATCCCAGAAACCTGTGAATACGTTGCCTTACATAGCAAAAGAGACTTACAGATATGATTAAGAATTTTGAGATGGGGTCATCATCCTGGCTTATCTGGATGGGCCCAATGTAATCACAAAGTCCTTACAAGACAAAGGAGGCAGGAGAGTCTGTCAGAAAAGAAAATGTGATAAAGGACACAGAGGTCAGAGTATGATCGATGAAGGATTCAGGCAACCTCTAGAGGCTGGAACAAACAAGGAAATAAATTCTCTCCTGGAGCTCCCAAAAGGAACACAACTCTGCCAACACCTTGATTTTAGCCTAGTGAGAACCATTTTGAACTTTTAACCTCCAGAACTGTAGGATTATAAATTTGTGTTCCAATACTAGGGTTTATGGTAATTTGCTAGAGTGGTAATATGAAGCTAATAGGAATAAAATGGAATAAGATGTTCAACAAAATGGCCATCTTTAAAAAAAAAATCTCGGAATCTTAAAATCTATAGCAAAAAAATCTGGTTTATGAAATTTTTATTGACATCACCAACACAGTCTCCTCTCTCATGTCCATGATCTTTCCTTCTCTTCTGTTTCTCCATGTCAGATTAATAGAATACCTTGGGCTGATTCTTCTACTGATACTATACAAATACTAAACTAAAAGGTAACACAAGCTGAAATATAACATATATAGACTAAATTTAACCCTACTGTTAGCTTTTCCTCCCAAAAAAACCCTTACCATCACACTGCTCTACAATTTTCTCCCTAACCCACCTTTGATTATCCATCTATGGGCCTTTGAATATAAGCATTCCACCACTGGCAATGCCTCTCGCATCTTCTCTGCTTAAATTCTACTACGTTTTCAATTATCCTTGTTGAATTTGAGTCCCACTTTGTTCATTCTATCTTTCCTGAATACCAGAATAGTTCTTCGTGAACTCCTATTTCTCTCAAATACAATATATTGACTGATATGCCAAGCACTTCCTATCAATAAAATGTCTACTCTGAAATAGATAATCTCTTATTTGAAGTATTTATCTCTTCTCTCCAGTCATCCACAGATTCTTTGAGGAAGGTTAGAGGTACTTATATCACACTGAAAGTGGTTCCTGCTTCTCCTGTTGTGACTCTAAACTTCATTTTTCTCAACTGTCAAAATGAGGACCTGTATACAAGTCTCCATGGGTTTCTGTGAAGAATAATAGATATGGTATATGCAGAATTTCTTAGGACCAGCAGAAACACTCTTTATTTATTAGATTCTTACCTCCTTGTTGTTCTTAACAAGTGATTACTGAGTATTTGCTGACTTGTCATCATAATATCTTCATCATTCTTACTAGGGTCTATACCGATTTTTTAGAATTACATGGCCCAAAATTATTATAAAGCCATTTCTGATCCTATTGAATAATTAAAAAAAAAAGATGTCACCTTTTCCTGTAGAAAAGCACATACCTAGAGAAAAATCTGAAGGCAAATTTTGAACCGTCCTTGGGAGGATTCTGAATCATATGGTATCTGCTCTACTCCTTATGTAGCAGTTCAATAGTTTTATAGCTCTGGTTTCAAAGAACAGACAGGACACACAGGGGACATCACTTCTGACTCTCCAATTTCTAGTTTGGCACATGCCATACTATACTTGCTGGCCTTGAGATTAATGGTATTTACCAAAGAGTCTCCAAAACCACTGCATTTCTGCCCCAAATTTTCTTATATTCCCTCCTCTTGACTCCTTAGCCTCTACTTGAAGTTGCCCAAATTGGAGCATAACTGTAAACATCAAATTTCCAGCAAATCTATCAATGGCTATAGCTCTGTTTTGTCTCCAGGACCCATCCACACTCTTCATGAGATAAAACTGCTGCATAAGGGACCAGGAGAGTGGTTTGAAATAATTGATCCAACTCTTTTTTTCCTCTTAGAAATGTAAATGTATCTCAAAAGCCAGATATGATGTTTATCAATGTGTCTTAACCATGGAATTTGCATGACCTGCCCCAAATTATTACTGAAAAGGTTTTGTGTGCTTTTTAAAAAAATCAGGATGTTTTTATTAAACTGACTACAAAAACATAATAAATGTGTGGGTTTGGGGGGCAGTATGTTTAACCCTCCTATTTAACACCATCCAGTGTTCTGGTAGAGATCAGAGATCCTGTTCTCCATGTGGCTAAGCCTCTATAAACATCTAGTGTAGATGATTAAAGGCATTAGCTTTATTTTTTTTTCCTCCTTGAAATGCTAAATACAAAATGCAAATATTATGTTTCCTGGGGTCAGTATATAACCTCTTTGTCCTATCAGTCTGGCTTGTTCTCTCAGTATCGCCAAGGATTCCAGGGACTCTTGAAAGGAATATTAATACGGACTTACTAATACAGACTTAACTGATCAGTAACATAATTAAACCATTAAATGCCAGTACAAGTGTGAGGAACAGACAACCAAACTTTAATAATGAGCTTCCAAAAGGATGTAAGAAAAACGCTCTCATGTGTATTGTACATTCTCCTTTCACTACAAAGATGTGCTGTAGACAAAAGACCCTCTGATCACTGCCCAGAGAATAATTGGACCACATAGCCCCATGGTGATGAATTAAGAGTTTAAATTTAAAAATAAAATAAAATAATAATAATAAAATTAAAAATTCATGTTGATGCCAATATGTTAGCCTATCAAGTTTTTCTGACACTTCTGTAAATTACTGTTGAGAGTATTTTGGGATAGATGTTAAATGTGCTCTGTAGGCAGTTTAGGGGAAAAAAGTCCAATTACTAAAAATACTCCACCCCCATACCAAATTTAGGCACCATCACCATCTTCAATTATCTGCAATAGCCACATAATTTACTGATTCACTTCCTTGATGTACATATGTTGAATGAAGTCTATCTGCTTATATATTTGAAAGAGTCTGCACTTACCCACATAGGGCCACATTCCACACCCACACACACAGATTTCAGTGTAGGCGCCCATAAGCCAGACTGAGGAGGTTCATGACTAAATCAGAATTGTAGAAAATGTTAATCAATATTTTCTCAATATTTTAACTCCATAGGATTTTTTTCCTTTAACTTTTGGCATCAAATGAGTTTTGCCTGCCAGCTTGCACCAACATAGCACACAACATATTGAACACTGAATTACAAAACACGAATGCCCAATTCTACTGTTTCCTGGTAAGTATGTGATGGTGTTACACAATAAATGCCATTATTCTGCTCAGGTGGAGAAATCCTCTCTATGTTAGAAACTGACAAACTTCTTACATCAGCACTCTGCTCAGGGTCAGGCCACACAGCACCCACTTGAAGCAAATGTGATTCCAGTGGAGAGAGAATGAACCCCACCACTATACCATTAGGCAGACCTTCTGAGGTAAGCAGGAAAGGCACAGCATTATCGGAGATCTAGGATAACTGTAATAGCTGTTCACAGTAACAGCATTTATTGAATGTTTACCAGGCCATGTTTTAAGCACCATCTTGGCTACACTTCCTCAGAAACAGACTGAGGAAGAAATTGCATGCAGCAGCTTTACTGGAGATTCTCTCGTTATCAACCCCTGTGAGGGGGTGAGGGAAACAGGACCGGGTAGCAAGAGAATTTGGGCATAGCAGCTACACAGAGGCCATAGCCAAAGCCACAGGGAGCTTAGAGGCTGGATGGCCCTTCAGAATTGACCTGCATGGAGGCAAGAGGACCTGACAAAACTTTTGGCCTTGTGCTGACCCTCAAGATGGGGCACAACCTTGTTCAGTGCAGTTCCTTTCAGGAGAGGACATGTCCCAAAGAAGGATTCGTTTGTGAGCCATTGGCAGCCAACTAGTGCCTCGGTCCTAAAGCAATTATCTGTAGTAACCCACAGCAGCCCACACCCAACAGTGTGTGTTCTACTGTGTCTTTCACCTAGTCCTCACCACCATTCCACAGAGCAGATGAGGAAACTGAGACTCACTTATTGGTAACTTAGGGAGCTGGGACCTTAGCCCAGTTCCAGCCTTCAGTCCCCACCCTCTGAAGGCAGGGTGTAGCATTCTACTACTCTCAATTAATGCTTGATGAATTAAGAAGACAAAGTGGGAAGTGACAGATTATTTCAACTTTATAATTTGGGTAAAATGTCTAGCTTTAGGAAAGGAGTTGAAATCCATTGGTACCATGAAACTTATTTTAAAAATCACAAAGCATCACTTGCTGCTTCAGTTTTCCTGCCAAGTGAAGCTCCAACTTATGTTAAAGCTGGGTGTGGGTATGAAGAGGTTCATTATATAATATTCTTATTTTAGTAAAAGTTTAAACATTTTCAAGGGACCATTTTTGCTAAAAAAAAAAAAAAAAGTTATAAGAACCAGAGTAGTTTATGGATCAGTTCTATATGATATTAAGGGGGGAAAAGTTAATTCTAATGTAATCTAAAGTATTCCAACTGAACAGAAAAAGATGAAAAGCTCTCTAATGCATTTTACGAAGCCAACAAGACTTTACTGCTAAACCCGATAACAAGAGTTAAAAGCATAGCCCATCAGCACTTATGAATATGTATGAAGCATTCAAAATAAAATATTCGGATATAAAGTCAGAAGACTAACACATTATGTCCAGGTAGGGCTTATTCTAAATACAAGAATGGGAAAATTATCATAAAAGGTATAAACAGAATCCATTCTATCAAAAAGTAAAGTAGTAGAGCCCCAAGATAATAACAATAAATGCTAATCATTTGGTAAAACTCAGAACCTTATTAATCAATGTGGCACATAGAACAGGAATAAAAGGAAAATACTTACGGTAGACTTCTTATCAAAAAACCGGTAACAAATATACACTAAATGATAGTTACCAAAACAAGTGCCATGATAAATTAGGATATAAGAACACCTGTCTTTAGGGACACTACTTTTGCAACATATATGTGTTAATTTCCTCAGTTTGCTATAATAAAGTCCCACAAACAGCATAAACAGACTTAAAAAAAAAAAAAACAGGAATGCATTGTCTCACGGTTCTGGCAGCTTGAAGTCTGAAATCAGGGTGTCCACGGGGCCTCCCAAGACCTCTTTGGTTCTAGAGGTTGCTGGAGAACCTTGATGTTCCTTGGCTTCTGGGTGGATCACTCCAGTTTCTGCCTCCGTCTTCACATGGCCTCCTCTGCATGTCTGTGTCCAAATGTTCTTCTTAAGAACAGAAGTCACTGGAAGAGGGCCTTCCCTAAATGTGGTATCACATCATCTTATTTTGAGTACATCTGCAAAGACAGGTTATGAATTCAACATATTTTTTAGGGAACACAATTCAACCCATAACAGTCTATTAAAACTTTAAATTCCATTCACTTTGGCCCACTTCTGGAAATCTCTCCCATAGAAATAAAAGCCCTTCCTTTATGATTTAGTAGATTTATATATATATAATAACATTAATATTATAAATGTTATTTATATGAGCATATATATGAGCATATGAGCATATATAACACTGAAATATATATGAGCATATATAATACTGAAATATATATATAATGTTTAATGTTTATTTTAATGTTGGAAACAATGACATAAATTGAGGAATTGAGGTATATCCACATCATGTACTACATGTAGGAAATAAATATTTTAAATATTTTAAAATAATAAATTAGAGCTGGACCAGTCAGCAAGAAGATACTCTACAAGGTAAATGATGAGTGAGAAATCCATTGCAGAAAACTTTGCAAAGTATGGTCCTAATTTTTTTAAAATAATGAAGCAAAATTCCTATAGCAGTGTGTGAGTGTGTATGTGTGTGTGTCTGTATACACATACAGATATACATAAATGCTAAGGTTAGTGTAGATAAAAATAAAGGATTCAAAGTTGTTAACATGAGTTACTTTCTGGGAAAATATATGGGGTAAGAAGGAGAAGAAGAAAAAAGGAAAAGCAAACAAAAATCAAAAGAAAAAAGTGGATTAAATATCTTTGCATGAATATACATCATCAACATTCATATAAAGTTATATAGTTTTGTGTATGTGTGTGTCTGTGTGTGTATATGTGTGTATGTATGCATGTATATGTATACGTGTGTGTGTGTGTATATATATATATATATATACAGAGAGAGAGAGAGAGAGTTTGCTGTACGTAAAGATTCCTAAAATAAGCAGACCTGGATGACAAGTAGAGGGGGCAATCCAAGTAATTACATTCCCTTATATAGTATGGTAGAGAGGTGCAACATACTACAAAGGTGGGAGAAAAAAATGGAAAAATAATGAACATATAGCAATGGCAAAACTTTGGGAAAATATAATTTCTTTACAACAACACTTTTTAAACATGCTATGTGTGTAAAGTAATATTTTAAGACAGTGAAATTGTTTTAATTCCTATGATGGAATTTAGCAGAAGACTATGCCGTGGTGTTCTGCAAATAGTATTTTGATTTCCAGCTGCTCTTCCCCAGTGAATTAGTATGAAAACCTCAGTTCTACAATAGTCTACTCCACATAGGTAAGGTGTGAAGTCAAAGTGGTCACATATTTTAGGGGGCAGGGGGGGGCATAAGATTAATAAGACTACTTAGTCGCAGTGTTTTATCAAATCAGAGTAAATAAGGCAAGTGTGAACTAAAAAAAGGAAAAAAAATCTTAAAGCAGAATAGAGAGAATCCAATGGGAGTTCTCTGAATATGTTCTTTGGTGAATTTACCCTAACTCCCCCAAGTCTTTGGGTGGGGTAAACAAGAAACTGGACTTTTAAGATTTCTATACTTTTTTTTTCCCCTCTCTACTGTTCTTGAGTTCACCCAGGTAGAAACTGACTGGAGTATTTAGGGTTGAAAGGGTCTTGCACTGTTGGGCACATCTTTTTGAGAATTAGAACCTCACGGAATCTACTGTGTATAATACCAAACCAATGCATTTTTCCCCAAAGCCACAGCACTAGTGAATACTCATGCTGAGGAAGCCTCTTTATTAAGCCCTACAGACACTAGGATGAGTATGACATAAGGCAACTTTTAACGTGTTTCCAGTCCTGGAAAAGAACTATGTGCACAATTAACCACAATTCAAAATAGAGACAACAAACATATGGTAGAAGAGCAAATAATAACTTGGAAGGACAAAGATGGAAATGTAACTCTGTCCAAACTATGAAACAAAACAAATAAGACCTTAGCACACACAGTGAATTCCAATATTCACCTGTAACTCCCAGAAAGCCCAATAATATTAAATGTTACAAAATCTGTCCCTGCTTGTTCCTGTTGCGTTGAATAGCACAGTCTTGAAAATTCAGGGCATATGAAAGGTGCAGCTGATCAATGGACAACAGTTTTGAGCACTCATTTTGGGCAGGAGATTGCTCTGGGAAGCACACTTTGTGAAGCTGAGAGGCAGGTGTGCATTCTTTTATACTAAAAATAGCATCTGCAGTTATATCAGATTGTCAGCATCGTGTGAGAGGCAGCTGGTTTCTCAAGTGGGAAAAAGTCTGCATGCAGGTTAAAACTATGAGAACCAAGTTTTAGTCCTGATGTTTTCCTCTGTTTCAGTCTCATATGTTTGGACAAATCATTTACCTTCTGTGAATACCAACAGGAATTCAAAACTCATAGAAAATAATAATTCCATACAACTGGATTGTAAAAAGCCTCAAAAAATAGAACATATATAAAAGTGCTTTTACCCCAAAGATACAGATGTAGTGAACAGAAAGGCCATCTGTACCCCAATGTTCATAGCAGCAATGGCCACAGTTGCCAAACTGTGGAAAGAACCAAGATGCCCTTCAACGGACAAATGGATAAAGAAGATATGGTCCATATATACAATGGAGTATTATGCCTCCATCAGAAAGGATGAATACCCAACTTTTATATCAACATGGACAAGACTGGAGGAGATTATGCTGAGTGAAATAAGTCAAGCAGAGAGAGTCAATTATCATATGGTTTCACTTACTTATGGAGCATAAGGAATAACACAGAGGACACTGGGTGAAGGAGAGAAGTGAGTTGGGAGAAATCGGAGGGGGAGACAAACCATGAGAGACTGTTGACTCTGAGAAACAAACTAAGGATTTTGGAAGGGGGGTGGGGGGTTGGGTTAGCTTGGTGGTGAGTATTAAGGAGGGCATGTATTGCATGGAGCACTGGGTGCAGTGCATAAACAATGAATCTTGGAACACTGAAAAAATAAAATTTTTTAAAAAGTGCTTTTATTTGAAAATAAGACATCATTATTAAAGTAACTACTATGTGCAAAAGAAGGCTGATAAAGCAGTTAAACATAAATCTGTTTAGAATGACAACTTCTGGGGCTAAATGGGAGGGTAGGTAATGTGTTTTTTGATCATCCATTCAGTAAAGGAACAAGGAAGTAAATCAGACTTCCAGTTCCATCATGAACTATGAATGACCTTTTGTGATGACAAAACCAAATCAATTTGAAAATCTCTAAAATGAAAGGGATAGGGAAATAATAATCTGACATGAAAGGGATGGGGAAATAATCTCTAAATCCATTTCAATTCTCAACTTAAGTCATAATAAACAATTAATTCAATGACAGGTAAATATTTAATGGATGTTATATATTGTGGTTTGGAATAATTAATGTTTGAATCTTAGAAGACAGCAGAATCTGAATTAGAAGACAAGTAATCATAGATTAATAATTTAAAAATCAGAGGCCGTCATTTATTAAAACCATTGCAGGAACTTTGGTTTCAGTTCAAACATGTGAAGAGCTTAGAAGCTGTAATTCCCATCCTTACAAGGAAAAGCTGGACAAGCTATCAACAACTTTTCTTCAACACCTCAGAGAACTGGGACTGCAGGCCTAACTGCCATCCCCAAATCTAACGAGATGGGCTCCTCCAGGAAGACAACTCAGGCATATAATTATCTGGAGCAGAAGCCATTTAAGCTGGAAGGTCCAATAAAACAGAAAATTCAATGAACTGCTGGAGGCTGAGTGTGGACTATCACGAGAGTGAGAAGCTCTTGAGAGCCAAAGTCCCGGTGAGAGACCCACACTTTCATATGTTTTCCCTATGGGAACCCATCAGGTTGTCACAGAATCAACAATCTGGAGAAAGCGCCCTCTACCATATGGCCCTAGCTGGTGTACAGGAAGAGGAGTAGCCATGGTGAAAATCCACCCAGACCCTTCACTCTTAGGAAACAAAAGGTTTAATCTCCCAAGAGGTCTGACATTGATGGCTGGCAGCAGGGAAATCTGAATCAACTTGGGAAAAGGGAGCTCCACTCTGCCACGGCCTCCCTGTGTCAAAGAAAAATCTAAAGATTAAATGTACAGGGGAGAGGATCTCAGTTACACAAACTGGGGAACCTGGAGGACAAGCAATGTCCTGCAGTAGGGAAAGGATCAGAGAGCATGGGATGAAAAAAGTTCTATACCTAAAGAAGGGACAGAAACACAGGCCCATAGACCATCCCCAAACTAAAATTTAATCAGATGATTAGAGGAAGCTTCCCCTTGCCTACACCCCATCACTACCACAATAATGTCTCCAGGAACAATAATAGTGGATTACAGCTGGGACAACAGAGACACACTCTCTCTGATGAGTAGTACCAACGGAAGAAGCCCTTAAGGCAAAAAGGAGCTGGAGAGAGAGGACACTGGAGGAAGTGGAAACCTCTCGTACCCATAAGTACAACAAACATCAAACACAACTCAAATACTGTTCAGATTAACATAAATCCTCATACTGAGGATCTATTTAACTCAGTATTTAACACACTATACCACATGTCTGGCTTCCAGCAAAATATTGTAAGGCATGCCAAAGGCAAAAACAAACAATAAACAGTCTGAAGACAAAGCAATCAGCAAAACCAGACTCAGATATAACAATAATGTTGGAATTACCAGAGAATTTAAAATAACTATGGTTAATGTGTTAAGGCTCTAATGAAAAACATGGATGCAAAACCAGATGTCACCAGAAAGATGGTTAATTATGAGAAAGTACCAAAAGGAAATTACAGAAACAAAATCCTCACAGTAACAAAAAAGAAAAATTCCTTCTAGGAATTTCTTTGATTAGACTTTGACAAGGCTGAGGATGGAAACAGTGATCTTGAAGATAGGTCAATAAAAATTTCTAAACTGAAACAAAAAGAGGAAAAAATGTGAAAAAAGAACAGACATCTAAGAATTGTGAGACCATATGAAACAGTTTAACAGACGCAAAACTGGGGGTGCCTGGGTGGCTCAGTCAGTTAGGTGTGTGCCCTTGGCTCAGGTCATGATCCCAGGGTCCTAGGATGGAGTCCTATGTCAGACTCCTTGCTCAGTGGGGAGCCTGCTTCTCCCTGTGCCTGCCACTCCCCCAGCTTGTGCTTTCTCTAATACATAAAATCTTTAAATAAATAAATAAATAAATATTAAAAAGATGCAAAACTGCAATATTAGAAGAAGAGAGAATGGAGCAGAATCAACGGTTAAATAAGGGCTGAAAATTTTTTCAAATTAATGACAAATACCAAACTAAAGACCAAAGAGGTTCAGAGAACACCAGAGAGGATACATGTCACACACACACTCTCTCTCCTACCATTATCATATTCAAACTGCAAAGAACTAAAGACAAAATTTTTAAAGCAACCAGAAAAAAGAGCAATAAAATTTATAAAACTCTAACAACCAAGGCCAACTGAAGAAAATTAAAAAGAGCAAAGATACAAAGTACCAACATCTAATAAAAGACAGGTCATCACTACTGATCTCAGAACACTGAAAGGATAATAAGAAGTTACTAAGGATAGTAAGAGAATACTATGAACAACCCTACGCCCATAAATTTAGTAACTTAGATGAAACAGACCAATTCTTTGAAAGACACAAACCACCATACATCATTTAAAGAGAAAAAGATAAACTAAATAAACTTGTGTCTATCAAACAGACTGAATTAGTAGCTAAAACTCTTCCAAAGGAAAATGTCAGGCCCGGATAATTTGACTGGTGAACTTCACCATTACTTCAAAGAAGAAGTAATTCCTAAACTACACAATCTTTCTCAGAAAGTAGAAAAGGAGAGAACACTTTGCAACTCATTTTCTGAGGCCATCAGTAATCTAAAACCAGAGAAAGATATGCAAGAAACAACAATTATAACCTAGCACTACAGATTAAAAATCTTCAGTAAAACATTAGCAAAATTAAGCTTAATAATGTATAAAAAGAATTATGTACCATGGCTTTGCAGGGTTCATCCCAGGATGTAATGCTGGTTTAACCTTCATCAATTTGTTTGACCACATTAACAAGCGAATAAGAGTATCATGTGGTTATTATATTCACAGATGCAGAAAAGTATTAAATAACATGCAATACCTGTTCATGATAAAAATTTTCAAAATCCTAGGAGAAGGGAATTTTCTTTTTGTGTGTATTTATTTTTTAATGTATTTTATTTTTTAAAAATTTTATTATGTTCAATTAGCCAGCAAATAGTACATCATTAGTTTTTTATGTAGTGTTCAACAATTCATTAGTTGCATATAATACCCAATGCTCATCCACCACATGTGACTTTTCTTAACACCATAAAGGGTAGGTATGAAAAACTTGCAGCAACTTACAACATTATTTTTAATGGTGAGAGACTAAATGCTTTTCTCCCTTAGGCAGGCAAGGCAAGGATATCCTCCTTTACCACTCTTATTCAGCATATTACTGGAAATACTATCTACTGCAATAAGGCAAGAGAAATAACTAAAAGTTATACAGAATTGAGAGGAAGAAATAAAACTGCTTTTATTCGCAGATGAGGTGTCTATCGAGAAACCTACAAAGAAACTATCAAACAAAAATAACAATAACAAAAAAGTCAAAAAACCTCCTGGAGCTAAGAGGCAAGTGTAGGAAGGGCACAGGACACAAGGTAAATATACAAAAGTCAATAGCTTCCCCAATAGCAATAAACAAATGGAATTGAAATTAAAACACACACACACACACACACACACACACACACACACACACACACACGTATCATACCAAAAAGAAAAAAAGAGCAAGGCAGCAGAGGATAGGAGACCTAAATTTCGTCTGGTCCCAGGAATTCAGCTAACTAGTTATCAAACCATTCTGAATACCTACAAACTCAACAGAAGATCGAAGGGAAGAATAGCAACAATTCTATCAACGGAAAATCGACCACTTTCTGGAAGGTAGAACATGCGGAAAAGTGAATCCCAGGCAATATACAGGAAGATAGGCCATGGGGGGAGGGGCACCTCCCAATAAGCCATAGAGCAGCGGAGCACAAAATCGGAACTCTTAGAAATCTGCTCCACTGAAGGACGTTGCTCCATGGACTAAGCGGGGGGGGGGGGGGGGGGGGGGGACCCTCGCAGAGATAGTGTGGTCTCAGGTCCCTCAGTGTGACAGAAAGACAAGGGATGCCTGAGTGTGGCAGAGCTCCCAGGGATTGGAGAGGGGAAGCTGGCTGCAAAGTCAGAGACAAAGAGTGGGCTCTCAGCTCAGGGTTGCCATAAACAGCAATCCCCAGCAAAGTTGGGCCACTACTCATCAAGCAGGGACCCTACAAGCAGCAGATTCAGAGAGAACTGTCCCCTTCCTCCTCCCACCCCTGGAAGGAGTGGCACAGGAGCATGCCGCAGGGATCTGCTGGGTTTGGAGACTCCAAACGGGGCCATGTGCCAGAGATAGAAATGCTCAGTCACAGGCCAGCTGAACCCGGAGTGTGACTGGAGACCAGGGAGACAGGAAGGATGGACTGATTTTCTCTGAAGATGCACTGAGGGGTGGGGCCCTGAGCTCTCCACTCCTCCAGTCCAGGGATTGGGAAGCCCCCATTTTCATTCTCGTTCTCCAAACCAATACGGAAAGTGTTCAGGGAACAAGAGCTACCAAGAGCAAAATTGTGCAATTATGGCTTGGGAAAAGACATTTGAGAATCACTGCAACAGGCCCCTCCCTCAGAAGATTAGCAAGAACATCCAGCAAAGACAAAGTACACCGATCAATGAGAACTACAGAACTCCAGAGCTAAGGGAAAGCAACACATAGAATTCATAGTTTTTTCCCATGACTCCTCAGTCTTTCAAAGTTAAATTTTTTAAATTTTATTTTTTTCTTATTCTATTTTTGGAAAATTTTTCCTCCTTCCTATTTTAACATGTTTTAACTATTTTATGTTATCAATAGCTTTTTAAAAATCCTTTCTAACTTGCATAGTTACAGTCATAATCTAAACCTTCACTATATTTAAACTTATTTTTTGAATATATGTAAGTTTTTCTTTCTTAAACATTTTGGGATACAGTTTCTTCTAACAGACCAAATAATACCCTAAATTGAGCATATGGCTTTATTCTAGTCTCCAGCCTGATCACATTCTTTTTTTTCTTTTTTTTTCCAACCAACTTCTTATCAATTCCTTCTTTAAAATCTTTTTACATTTTCATCTTTACAGTCACATTCCATCCTTTCATCATGTTTACCCTTATTTTTGTGTATATATGTAAAAGTTTTTTGTTCTTTAAAATTTTGGGAGGTAGTTTCTTCTTCTTCTTCTTTTTTAAAGGTTGTATTTATTTATTTGACCGAGGGAGAGAGAGATCACAAGTAGGCAGAGAGGCAGGCAGAGAGACGGGGAAGCAGGCTCCCCACTGAGCAGAAAGCCCAATGCAGGGCTTGATCCCAGGACCCTGAAATCATGACCCAAGCTGAAAACAGAAGCTTAACCCACTGAGCCACCCAGGCACCCCGGGAGTCAGTTTCTTCTAACAGACCAAAATCCACCCAAAATCAAGTGTGTGGCTCTGTTCTTTTCTTTCTTCTCCACCCAAGTTCAGGTCTCTTCTGAATTAGCTAGTGTATATTTTTCTGGGGTCACTGTTATTCTTTTAGCATTTTGTTCTCTCAGTCATCTATTCTTCTCTGGATAAAATGACAAGGAGGTAAAACAACCTCAAACAAACAAACAAACAAACAAAAGAACAAGAGGCAATACTGACTACTAGGGACCTAAACAATAGGGAAATTAGTAAGATGTCAGAACTAGAGTTCAGAATGACCATTTTAAAGACGCTACCAGGGCTTGAAAAAAGCATAGAACATACTAGAGAATCCCTTTCTGGAGAAATAAAAGCACTAACAGCTAACCAAGCTGAAATCAAGAAAGCTATTAATGAGGTGTAATAAAAAATGGAGGCTTTAATGCTAGGATAAATGAGGCAGAAGAGAGAATTAGTGATATAGAAGACCAAATGATGGAGAATAAAGAAGCTAAGAAAAACAGAGATAAACAACTACTGGATCACGAGGGGAGAATATGAGAGATAAGTGATACCATAAGATGAAACAGTATTAGAATAATTGGGATCCCAGAAGAAGAAGAAGAAAGGAGGAGGCAGAAGGTATATCTGGAACAAATTATAGCCTGATCTTCTCTAATCTGGGGAAAGAAACAAGCATCAAAATCCCGGAAGCATAGACAACCCCCTCAAAAATCAATGAAAATAGGTCAAAATCCCGTCATCTAATAGTAAAACTTCCAAGTCTCAGAGACAAAGAGAAAAACCTGAAAGCAGCTCAGGACAAGAGGTCTATAACATACAATGGCAGAAATAGTAGACTGGCAGCAGACCTATCCACAGCACTAAATGAGAAAAAAAACTCAGCCAAGGATAGTATATGCAGCTAGGCTGTCACTGAAAATAGGAGAAATAAAAAGCCTCCAGGACAAACAAAAACTAAAAGAATTTTCAAACACCAAACCAGCCCTACAGGAAATATTGAAAGGGGTCCTTTAAGCAAAGAGAGAGCCTAAAGTAACAGACCAGAAAGGAATAAAGACCGTATACAGTAACAGTCACCTTACAGGCAATACAATGGCATTAAGTTCATATCTTTCAATAGTTACCCGGAATGTAAATGGGCTAAATGGCCCCAATCAAAAGACACAGGGTAACAGAATGGATAGAAAAACAAGACCCATCTCTATGCTGTCTGCAAGAAAATCATTTTAGACCCAGAGATACCTCCAGATTGAAAGTGAGGGGGCAGAAAACAATTTACCATGCTTATGGACATCAAAAGAAAGCTGGGGTGGCAATCCTTCTATCAGACAAATTAGATTTCAAGACAACGACCATAATAAGAGATGAGGAAGGACACTATATCATACTCAAAGAGTCTATCCAACAAGAAGATCTAACAATTTAAAATATCTATGCCCCTAACATGGGAGCAGCCAATTATATAAACCAATTAATAACAAAAGCAAAGAAACACATCGACAATAATACAATAATGGTAGGGGATGTTAACACCCCCCCCCACTGAAATGGACAGATCATCTAAGCAAAAGATCAAAAAAGAAACAAAGGCTTTAAATGACACACTAGACCCGATGGACATCACAGATATATTCGGAACATTCCATCCCAAAGCAACAAAATACACATTCTTCTCTAGTGCACATGGAACATCCTCCAGAATAGATCACATCCTGGGTCACAAATCAGGTCTCAACTGGTACCGAAAGACTGGGATCATTCCCTGCATATTCTCAGACCACAGTGCTTTGAAACTTGAACTCAACCACAAGAGGAAAGTTAGAAAGAACTCAAATACATGGAGGCTAAAGAGCATTATAGTAAAGAATGAATCGGTTAATCAGGAAATTAAAGAAGAATTGAAAAAAGGCATGGAAACAAATGATAAAGAAAACACAATGGTTCAAAATCTGTGGGACACAGCAAAGGCAGTCCTGACAAGAAAGTATACAGTAATACAAGCCTTTCTCAAGAAACAAGAAAAGTCTCAAATATACAACCTAACCCTACACCTAAAGGAGCTGGAGAAAGAACAACAAAGAAAGCCTAAACCCAGCAGAAAAAGAGAAATAATAAAGATCAGAGCAGAAATCAATGAAATAGAAACCAAAAGAACAGTAGAACTGATCAATGGAACTAGGAGCTGGTTCTCTGAAAGAATTAATAAGATTGATAAACCCCTGGCCAGACTTATCAAAAAGAAAAGAAATAGGACCCAAATTAATAAAACCATGAATGAATGAGGAGCGATCACAACCAACACCAAAGAAATACAAACACCCATAAAAACGAATTATGAGCAACTATACACCAGCAAATTTGACATTCTGGAAGAAATGGATGCATTCCTAGAGATATAAAAACTACCAAAACCAGGGGCGCATGGGTGGCTCAGTGGGTTAAACCTCTGCCTTCAGCTCAGGTCATGATCTCAGGGTCCTGGGATCGAGCTCCTCATCGGGCTCTCAGTTTAGTGGGGAGCCTGCTTCCCCCTCTCTCTCTTTCTCTGCCTGCCCCTCTACCTACTTACGATCTCTGTCAAATAAACAAACAAAATCTTTAAAAACAAAACAAAACAAACAAACAACAACAACAACAAAAAAAAACTACCAAAAGTGAACCAGGAAGAAATAGAAAACCTGAACAGACCCATAACCAGTAAGGAGATTGAAGCAGTCATCAAAAATCTCCCAACAAACAAGAACACAGGGCCACATGACTTCCCAGGGGAAATCTACCAAACATTTAAAGATGAATTAATACTTATTCTCCTGAAACTGTTCCAAAAAATAGAAATGGAACGAAAACTTCCAAACTCATTTAATGAAGCCAGCATTACCTTGATCCCCAAACCAGACAAAGACCCCATCAAAAAAAGGATTACAAACCAATATCCCTGATGAACATGGATGCAAAAATTCTCACCAAAGTACTAGCCAACAAGATCCAACAGTACTTTAAAAGGATTATACACCAAGACCAGGTAGGATTTATTCCTGGGCTGCCAGGCTGGTTCAACATCCACAAATCAATCAATGTGATACAATACATTAATAAAAGAAAGAATAAGAACCGTATGATACTCTCAATAGATGCTGAAAAAGCATTTGACAAAGTAGTGTCCTTTCTTGATCAAAACTCTCCACAGTGTAGGGATAGAGAGTACATACTTCAATATCATAAAAGCCATCTATGAAAAACCCACAGTAAATATCATTTCCAATGGGGGAAAAACAGAGCTTTTCAACTAAGGTCAGGAACATGGCAGTGCTGTCCACTATCACCACTGCTATTAGAAGTTCTAGCCTCAGCAATCAGACAACAAAAAGAAATAAAAGGCATCTGAATCAGCAAAGAAGAAGTCAAACTCTCACTCTTTGCAGATGACATGATACTTTATGTGGAAAACCCAAAAGATTCCACTCTAAAACTGCTAGAACTCATATAGGAATTCAATAAAGTGTCAGGATATAAAATCAATGCACAGAAATCAGTTGCATCTGTATACACCAACAAGACAGAAGAAAGAGAAATTACGGAGTCAATCCATTTACAATTACACCCAAAACCAGAAGATACCTAGGAATAAATCTAACCATGAGGCACAAAATCTGTACCCAGAAAACTATAAAGTACTCATGAAAGAACTGGAGGAAGACACAAAGAAATGGAAAAACATTCCATGCTCATAGATTGGAAGAACAAATATTGTGAAAATGTCTATGCTACTAGAGCAATCTACACATTTAATGCAATCTCTATCAAAATGCCATCAGTTTTTTTCAAAGAAATGGAACAAATAATCTTAAAATTTATATGGAACCAGAAAAGACTCCAAATAGCCAGAGGAATGTTGAAAAAGAAAAACAAAGTTGGTGGCATCACAATTTCAGACTTCAAGTTCTATTAGAAACCTGTTATCATCAAGACAGTATGGTACTGGCACAAAAACAGACACATAGATCAATGGAACAGAATAGAGAGCCCAGAAAGGGACCCTCAACTCTATGGTCAACTAATCTTCAACAAAGCAAGAAAGAATGTCCAATGGAAAAAAGACAGTCTCCTCAAAAAATGGGTGTTCAGAAAATTGGACAGCCACATGCATAAGAATGAAACTGGACCATTTCCTTACACCATACAAAAAAATGGACTCAAAACGGATGAAAGACCTCAATGTGAGACAGGAATCCATCAAAATCCTTGAGGAGAACCCAGGCAGCAACCTCTTCGACTTCTGTGCAGCAACTTCTTCCTAGAAACATCGCCAAAGGCAAGGGAGGCAAGGGCAAAAATGAACTATTGGGACTCCAAGATAAAAAGCTTTTGCACTACAAAGGAAACAGTCAACAAAACCAAAAGATAACTGAGAGAATGGAAGAAGATATTTGCAAATGACATATCAGAGAAAGGGCTGGTATCCAAAATCTATAAAGAACTCATCAAACTCAATACCCAAATAACAAATAGTGCAATCAAGAAATGGGCAGAAGACATGAATAGACATTTCTGCAAAGAAGCACCCAAATGGCACACCAGTCAGAATGGCTAAAATTAACCAGTCAGGAAATGACAGGAATTGGTGAGGATGTGGAGAAAGCAGAACCCTCCTACACTATTGGTGGGAATGCAAGCTGGTGCAACTACTCTAGAAAACAGTATGGAGGTTCCTCAAAAAGTTGAAAATAGAGCTACCCTATGACCTAGCAATTGCTCTACTGGGTATACAAATGTAGATACAAATGTAGTGATCTGAAGGACATGTGCATCTGAATGTTTATAGCAGTAATGCCCACAATATCTGAATTATGGAAAGAGCCTAGATGTCCATCCAGATGAATGGATAAAGAAGAAGTGGAATACTATGCTGCCATCAAAAAACCTGAATTCTTGGGGCACCTGGCTGGCTCAGTGGGTTAAGCCTCTGTCTTCGGCTCAGGTCATGGTCTCAGGGTCCTGGGATCGAGCCCCGCATCAGGCTCTCTGCTCAGTGGGGGCCTGCTTCCTCCTCTCTCTCTGCCTGCCTCTCTGCCTACTTGTGATCTCTCTGTCAAATGAATAAATAAAATCTTAAAAAAAAAAACCTGAAGTCTTGCCCTTTGCAATGATATGGATGGAACTAGAGGATATTATGCTAAGTGAATAAGTCAATCAGAGAAATCAATTATCATATGATCTCACTAATATGAGGAAATTGAGAAACAAGAAGGAGGATCATAAGGGAAGGGAGGGAAAAATGAAACAAGATGAAACCAGAGAGAGAGACAAACCATAAGAGACTCTTAATCTCAGGAAACAAATTGAGCATTGCTGGAAGGGAGGCTGGGGAGGGATGGGGTGACTGGGTGATGGACACTGGGGAGGGTATGTGCTATGACGAGTCCTATGAATTGTGCAAGACTGATTAATCACAGACCTGTACCCCTGAAAGAAAAAATACATTATATGTTAATTTAAAAAACACACAAAAAAGAGAAATACTTAGGTATAACACAAAATATGTATAAGATCTATGCATGGAAAACTACAAAACACTGATGATAATAAAATATACATATAGTTTTAGTTTTGTTCACCAAGAGGCCTAAAAGCAATTATATCTCAGTAGCAATGAACATAATCAGCATCCAGATCTTGGTTGCTAATACCATTCTCCCATAAAAAGGACAAGGACTTCTTGAAGAAATGGCTGATTTTAGGGCAGAGGACAGAACGTACAAGATGAGCCTGGAGCATCTTTTAATGCCAGAAAATAAGGGAGTGCTTATAAAACAAAGTTACTGGGTATGGCACAGGAGTTAAGAAAAAGAGCTTGCAATGGCTAAGCTGGAAAAACTTGAGCCACAAAAGAATCAAAGTAGCACTGGCTTGTGACCTCATATATAAAATAAATTTCCTTAAATCCATATGGATCTAAATAAAGGATCAAACAGATGAGTAAATGGAGAAGAATCCACAAATCTTCCATGTAGATGAATCCCAAATAATTTCCACACAGATACTCTGCCTTCAAGGAGGTGGAACATAACTCTATTCCCTAAGTGGGGGCTGCAAATCACTTCCTTTCAATGAGTGCAGTCTGAAGAAAGGGTAAATGAGGAGCCATATAGTAGAAAAATCCAACAAACACTACCTCAGCCAGCTGATCAAGGTCAATGTCAACAGTGGTAAGTCATCTTAACAGTATATTCCCTTGATATAATGTAATGAAAATGGCACTTGACCTCAGTGGTTTTTAACCCCCAAAACCATCATCCCTATCTGACCATGAGAAAAATGTCGGACAAGCCCAATGAAAGCAGCAATCTACAAAATATCCGATGAGCATTTTTCAAATCTGTCAAGGTCATAAAAAACAAAGTCTGAGGAACTGTCATCCATTAGAGAAGACTAAGGAGACATGACTAAATGTAATGTAGTATCCTTGATGTGATCCTGGAAGAGGCAAAGGATGTTAAGAAAAAACCAGTAAAATCCAAATAAAGTATGAAATTTACCAGTGTTGGATTCTTAGTTGTAACTGGTATAACACAGTAACAAAACATGTTGAGGATAGGGTGTGGGGTATATGGAAACTGTCTGTACTGTTTTGGCAACTTTCTTCACAAACTGAAACCTATTCTAAAATAAAATGTTTAAATTTTAAAAATAATAGGATTAGGGCATGTAGGGTAGGGAAGGATTAGAAGTTGGGTTGGGCATCCCTGATAAAGTGACATTTAAGCAAAGGCTTAAAGGAGATGAGAGAGTTAGCCATAGAAATTTCTAAGGAAGAGTGCCACAGGCAGAGGGAAGCATCAGTGCAAAGGCCTGAGGCAGCAGTGTTCCTGGTATCTTTAGACAACAGCAAGAAGGTCAACTGTAAATGCATCATAGGGACCCAGAGTAGCTGGAAGCAGAAGAGTTGAGGAGAGGCCAGAAAGGTAACTGGCTGTGGGAGAAAAGATGCTGTAGTACATTGCAGTGCACTGTGTGATGTTGGCTTTGACTTTGAGCCACTGCTGAATTCTGAGCAGGCCAAACACGTCATGCACCCTGGGTGTTAAAAGCATCCCCTTCACTAATGAAGACATTAGTGAAAAAACTGGTGAAACTTGAATAAAGTCTGTAAACTACGGTTTATTACTAGAGATCCATCAATGTTAATTTCTTAGTGTTGCAATCCATGTAATATGGATGGTTATGTAAGAAGTTAACATTAAGGAAACTGAGTGAAAGGTATGTGAGCACTGTCTGTACTGTCTTTGAAACTTTTCTGTAAATTTTCAATTATTCCAAAATAAAAGTTTATTAAGAAAACAAATTACATACAAGGAGGCCAGATCTATCAAATGTTTGTTTATAACCAAAAAAGGGGGGATGGAGTATGAAAGAAATTTGGAAGTGATAGATATGTCAATCACTTTGATTGTGATGATGGTATCATGGGTGTATGCATATATCCAAGCTTATCGAATTATATACATTAAATATATGCCATTGTTCATATGTGTTATATCTCAATCAAGCTATTAAAACAATAAACTATACTATCATCTTTTAAAAAAATGAAATTGCACTGTAGGAAACAAGGGGAGATCAATTACTCCAGTCAGAGGCTGGGACCCATCACATGCCTATCCTAAATGCCAATCGTTAACACACCCAAATCACAGATTTCATTTCCCACAGAAAGATGGCCAAAGATTCATTCTAATACTCCTGTTGTTGTCAGCAGTGGAAGGCATCTCTCCCAAGGCTTAGACCAGGAGAGGAGCTTTGGAATTCTCAGCAGGACAAGAAAGGATGGAATTGTGTAGGTCATTAGTAAGCAAACCTTGAAAGAGTATTTGAAAGAGAACCAATAACACATGTATAGAGTTCCTGGTAAGTATCCAGTAAAACAGTAAGAGGCAGGGATGCCCCAAGGGAAGGAATACTTAAATGCTCCTTAGTTGACACTTTCCTGAATTTCTCCAAGTACTGAATTCAGATTCTCTCTTAATATTAATGGGCTGATTTCTCATCACTTTACATTCCACCACTTAATTTGTGGCCTTAGACTCGAACCATATCTTAGTTTAGATAAGCTGCCTTATATTTAGTACTGGCATAACACTGTAATAGTTTATGGTCAAAAGGCAGGGATTTAAAATGGTCAACCATTGACAGTTCTTCCACAGTTTCATCTCCTCAGTGTCCATAGTATTTTTTTTTAAGATTTTATTTATTTATTTGACAGAGAGAGAGAGAGCATGCAAGCATGCGCACAAGCAGGGGGAGCAGCAGGCAGAGGGAGAAAGAGAGAAGCAGGCTCTCTGCCGAGCAGAGAGCCTGAAGCAGGACTTGATCCCATGATGCTGGGATCACGACCTGAGCCAAAGGCAGATGCTCAACTGATTGAGTCACCCAGATGCCCCCTCAACACCCATAGCATATAATTAAATTGTCATTTGCTTGAAGTTAAAGCCTTTCTGCATTCACTCTGATCAGCTGTTTTCCCCTTCAAAAAAAGCTGCTTCCTCTCTTGGAATGGCTTCTGTCTGTGCTACATTGGTCAAATTTCTTATTACTTGCCATTTAGCAATGACTAAATGATGACACTTGCACTAATATATAATTGATACCTATTTGTAGAAGCTGGTAGGGGAGACTTTTTGATCACAGAAAATCAAATAGATCTTTTCTGTTACGCTTCAATGTCATCCTCACAGTATGCCGTGAAAAACCTTTCCAGAGAAGCTAAGTCATCCCACTAAACTCACACTTCCATGTCCTATCATGAATAAGTGGGTGACTGATATTGTTGCTTTTCTTTTTCTGCATGCCACATCCCTATTAACCTTACCTGGGGACAAAAATGAAATATTCTAACTTACAGAATGATGACTTATTGAAAACTACATGAATGACTTTCTTTCTTTTTTTTAATGAAAAGAGATACATTTCTTTAGAATTGTATTGATTTATCCCCAGGAACTCCAAAGGCTCTGAAAGACATGAATGAGCTCCACATTACTGTCAGTATTTTTCTTAAAACGTCTATTAATTATTCAAAGTATGCTAAGGGGTATTTCAGAGACACAGCAAAATGTTTAAATAGATACTTCCAAATATCTTATATGGTTGTTTAATATTTATGATGCTTCTACAATGTGTTCTCACCTTTATAAAATACAATGACCCTAGATCTCTTCTATGGAACATCACTTGCCTCACAATAAATAAATGGATATAAAAGCTGTGCTAACTACCTTAAGTTTTACACCATCTAATTTATCTTTCATAGGACTAACATCTTAAAGCAAGGTGTAGAATACAGAAAAAGCTAAACCCATCTAGTATTAACAAAAATAGGACCTCATATTTTTAATGCTCTATAAATTATAAACCACTTTTCCATGAATTAACTTGTTGGAACCTTACAACAATTCTTGAGACATAGTTAAAATAGGTATCTTATCTCCATTTCACAGATAGGGCAAGCTGAAGGGTACCTTAACTTCCCAAAAGTACATTCATGAAAAAGGAAAATGGGAATAACAACAACAACAAACTTTGGTATTTGATCCGATGATCAGTGTCAGGCTACAAACTTTGAATGGAATTACCTGTACTAATATGAAAATTTTATCACTCAATTTTCCCCTTTCCCACAGGAAGCCAGAACTTAAGGTAATTCTATAATCAGGTATCTTCCTATTTATATAGTAGAAATTACTTGTGAGTACATTCACTTCTTTCACATCACTGTTAAAAAAAAATTACAAACCAAGACAACTCTCTGTGATAGTTGAAATTACTTTAAAGGAAGGACAACTCTCTCCCCAAAATTGATGTGTTTAGAAGAAACTGTACCCATTTCCCAGATACTCATCTTTTAAACCCACAGACGTCCAACAGATACTCTAAGTTTAATATTCCTGGAAATTCTGGTATCATCTGTATATGTTACAGGGTGCCTTACCCTTATTAATACTCTAAAGGTGGGAATGAGAGACCAGAGAAGAGGGTGAGGTTCTCACACTGGCCCCATTTTCCAGGAAGGGTGACTGTTAGGATAATAGAAATAGAGGAAAATAAAAGGAAGATCAGGATTAGTACAATGCAGTCTTGCAGTTACATTTCTACAACTTCCTCACTAATCAGCTTTCATGATTCAATTTAACCAAGCTGTCTCTCCAAGCTTGAAGAGAAAGTAGGCCTCATGCTACTTCTCATACATGCAAGTGCTTCCTAATGTTAAGATTAGCTCAAAGAGTTCACTATCTAGTTACAAAGGCCTAACTTACAACAAATGATCTTGTTTCCTAATAAGTGAACATAAAATATCTTGCTACCAGCTCTAAGAACTTCTGAAATAGTGACAGATCATTATTGCTCATCTATTATGTACAAAAAACTGTCCTTCACACAGGTTATCATTGCTGTTGATTTTCAATGTTAGTTAACAATAGAAACAGTGTAAATCCCTGATTATATCAAAGTTTATAATCAACTAAACTAGGATAAAATTAACTTTTATTGCCTAAACCTGGAAATTGCTGAATCTTAATTTTTTCCATGATGTGGCTTTAATTTGTAGCAATGAGGCAGGGAAAGTTTTTCCTTATTATCAGCAAAGAGTTGCAGGTTACAGTGAAAAAAGAAAACAGTAACTTAAATAGTTTGGAGTGATCACTGCAAATTCTGTGCTCTGACACATGAACCAGTGGGAGTTTATTTCATTATCAGTATTTAGAATTCCATTAAAGAAAATAGTGGTGGAAGAATCCATTCTATGAATTTTTCATGTTTAACTCCCAATGCAGTTTTTTTAAATTTTGGAAATAAATGTCTGATCTAAGAAGGTATATATGCTTTCCTGAAGTTAAATGAAAGGACATAGTATTTCTTAGTAACAAGTACGCTAAAGATAGATTCTAGCGGTATCAATAGTATTGATTGTCCTTGTACAGAACCAGTCTGTCTCCACCTTCTAGGGAATATTACTCAGAGCTCTTCTCTGTCCATAAATCTGAAAAATTCTGTCAATTTTATAGAGACTGACTTATTAAGCTATCTTAATCTCAGTGTGATGTTTATCTTTACTTTTTTTATCCTTTCAGTATTACCTTTAACAATGTCGTCAATATTTGCCATCTGAATACCACATATAACTTCGTCACTGCTTGGTCGGTTCGTATTTTCCAAATATACTCAGTGAATAGCAGTGAAGGTTGTATTTAAGAACAAGAAAGTCATCTCCCTTTGACAATGTAATTAATAAGGAGAAGTAGACACACAAACGCCAAACTTGTTCCAAAAAGATTTTCTGTGAAGAGGAAAAGAGCACTGGGTGGTATGTGGAGGAGGATACCTGTTGTCAAGGGAATGCTAAGGAATGAGTACTGAGTTGGAATGGCCCATAGGGCAGAAGGTAGTGTAGAGTAATGAAGGACAGGGAAGAAAGATGGCTCAAGAAGGAGGGAGTAGTCAATGATAGTGACTACTTTATTATAGATACTTTCTTATATTGACCAAGCAGTGCATTTCACAGAACATTCCAGAAGAGAACTCTTGATTTCACCATCTACCATTACTGCTCCTCCCTAACACTTTTCAGTCTTAATAAATGGATGTTGTCACAGGAAAGGGAAGAGATTACAACACCAAACACCTTCAGCAGGCAGAAGGAAATTAGATCTGCACAAGCGTAAGTATTCGTCTTTGCTGCGAGAACAATCAGTTCACAGTGACTGAAAACAAATCAGAGATGCAGATAGTGGTGATGGGTATTTGTGGAAATGATCTTCTTTCACCTTCACTGAAATGGGAAGCAAGGTCTTTAGCAGAGACTCACTGGGCAAGAGAGGTTGAGCATACCACCAAAATCACATCAAGCTCTAGAACAAAGTAGTGAACTTCCTGTGGAGTGATGTGTACAGACAGGGCATCCTTTCTGTAATGAGACATGGATCCACCACTATTACCTATCATATGGAATACTTTTTTAAGGTTTTATTTTATGTATTATTTGAGAGGGAAAGGGAGGGAGCTCGCACGCAGTGGAAGGGACAGAGGGGCAGGGAGAAGGACAAGAAGACTCCCTGCTGTGTGTGGAGCCTGACACGGGGCTCGATCTCATGACCCTGAGACTGTGACCTGAGCTGAAACCAAGAGTTGGGACACTTAACTGAGTCATCCAGGCACCCCTCACATGGAATACTTTTATACACTTTGCCAAGCAACTAAAACAAAGTACTCATTTAAGACTAAAAACTCCCACTGGTTTGTCTTTGGAAGAGTGCTAGTCCATCAATATGTAAGAAAAAGTTTGTTGCAAAAAAAAAAAAAAGAGAGAGAGAGAGAGAAAGAAAGAAAAAGTGTGTTGCAACCAGGTTCAATTAATTTCAAACATACTCCTTTAGGAGATGAATGTCAGGAACACAGCTGAGCAGCACCTCATAGAGACCATGGAGATGGCAGTTAAGGTGCGGAGGACAAAGGGAAATCATAGGAAAGTACACTGGCAAACAATGAGAAGTGCAGCCTTGTTGTGTGGCACGAGAAATATCTTCTCAGGGAGTGCAATATTAAGACATGCAGAATTTTCATTGAGCAAGGAAAAGACTGGGCTATCTAGAAAATAAAAACAGTAACTGGCAAGCAATAGAGATATACAAGTATCTCTCCTAATACAAATCAAAAGATAGAATTTCCTAATGTGGCCTAAAATAAGGGTCACACTATTAGTCTTAGCTTGTGAACTAATGACTAGGATCATAAGCTTACCCCCAGAAGCATAGAGACTCATAATAACAAGATAGTAAACTGTCAAAAGTTACTCTGAACATCCTCTCAATCTGGGCAGTCATTACTTTTAACAGATAATGATGGAGATTATTGAGAAAATTTCCAGAGATGGGGATCAATAATCTATCTGAAAAGGCAGTGTAGCTTAGCGGTAAAAAGCATGTTTCCTAGAGCTGGACTGTCTGGATTCAAACTGTAATTCTGTTGCTTGCTAACCACATGACCTTTGAGCAAGTCGCTTATACTTTTTGAGTCTCTGGTTCCTTATCTGTGAAAGGGATAACAACAGTATTGACTGTGAGGATTGTTGTGATAATTCTGAGTTACTACAAGGCTTAGCTCAGTGTAAAATCTCTGTAAACTGACTAATAACAATCATCAGAAAGATCTTCATTACACCAGTTTTTTTTTTTAAGATTTTATTTATTTATTTGACAGACAGAGATCACAAGTAGGCAGAAAGGCAGACAGAGGGAGAAGAAGCAGGCTCCCTGCTGAGCAGAGAGCCCGATGAGGGGCTCTATCCCAGGACCCTGGGATCATGACCCGAGCCGAAGGCAGAGGCTTTAACCCACTGAGCCACCCAGGCGCCCCTACCAGTTTTCAAAGTATATGTCTTGTTTAACTAATTGTTTCTAGTTATGAAATCTGAAGCAAACAACTATTTCAATAATTCTTTCCTCCTATAGCCTCCTACCACTTTTCTGGGCTATGTTTTTCATTGAATTTACACTGCTATAACATTGTAATTATTATGTGTATTTCTTGAAAAGAGTGCCCCCTTCTTATTCATAATTACTCCCTTCATGGTCACATACTTTTTTTTAATGATTTTATTTATTTGTCAGAGAGAGAGAGAGAGGGAGAGAGAGAGCACAAGCAGGGGGAGCAGCAGGCAGAGGGAGAAGCAGGCTCCCCACTGAGCAAGGAGCCTGATGTAGGATTCAATCCCAGGACCCTGGGATCATGACCTGAGCCAAAGACAGACATTTAACTCACTGAGCCGCCCAGCATCCCAGTGGCCCCATACTTGATACCTGATGTGGGATTATTTGCTCAAGTACTGTATACTGAATGACTTGGCAACCCTTCCAATTTTCAAAAATAATTCTTATGTGCCTTCTCTGTGTTCTGCTCTCCAAGCTAAACATTTCCAAAATTTTCACTAATTCCTCACACGTCATCATTTTAGCCTCCCGCTCAGCTTGCTTTGAACATATTCCAGTCTTTCAAAGAACCTTGTAAAATGTGGCACCCAGAACTGAACCTAATATGCCACATACGGCCTGACAAATACAAATAACTGAGTATTCTGGAATTATCAGTTCCTTAATGTGGACATTATTCTTGTATAAATGCAACAAAGAATAAAATACGTTCTGAAGAATAGCTGATTTATTAGTATTCCACCATGAATGTGTTCTCTCAACAGATGCGGTTCATATGGAAAAGCATTCATCATCGACACTCAAAATGTACACATAGCTTTTTCTTTCTTTTTTTTAATAAAGGATTGAGGCTGACTTGATATCTAAATATCTACATGCTTCTAATTTAGCTTGCTAAGGTCACCTAGAGAGTCATATGGTCATGAATCACTATTAAAGTATCTAAAACTGAGCTGTACCTCTCTCGAGGGTATGTTTTCTGCCACTAAACATACATATATAATCTACTGAAAAATTGGGCAATACCTATTATTAGTTCATGAGTTATATAGGCCAAGATCTAATCAAACAAAGTCTCTTCATTAATTTTTTCAGCTTTACTAAAATATGAGACAAAACTATATATGTTTAAGGTATATAACATGATGATTTGATATACATATATATGGTGAAATGATTACCACATGACCATATGACTCTCGGTGACCTTAGCAAGGTGAATTAGAAGCATGTAGATATATTTCTTAATATATCAAGATCTTGAAAAAGTTAGTGAATATAGAAATCTTACCATGTGAATTTCTTTTGTGAGAAATCAGAGCTTGGACCAGCAACAATGAGATCCAAAGTGTCCTTAGGATAGTAGTAAGCGCAGGCTGAGTAAGCATTATGCTCTTATCATAATGCATAAAGTTTTCTATTATTTTAATCTGATCCCCATTGGAAGATATCCATTTTATCAGTTACAAGATGGAGATATATATATATATATATAAAAGTGAAGAACTCAAAATCCCTCTGGGACTGTCATCTATAGTGACAAAACAAAATAGAAACCACATTACTTTTCAAACAGGCTTATGAGGATATTATTGAAGTGAAATCTTGTGTTAAAATTTCCTCTGGACTGAGAAACATGAAATACTATAATCAGAAAATGACATAAGTGAAAAACATTACATTTATGGGCGTTAAGCCAGGGTTTTGAAAGTAGACATTATAGGGAAAAAAAATAAAAGAGAAAATTAAAGTATCAATGCCTTTGGCATCCATTTAGGGCACTATTCATAGAATAGTGTGATTTTATAATGATTTAGGTCATTCTTCCATATGATACCATTAGGTAAAATGACAGTGTTTTCCCCATGTCACTGATGAAGAGATTTGAGCAGCATTTCAACAGTCTCACTTCAACTGGCAGAAAACATAAGGCTGCTTCTGGTAGCACAGTGTGGTGAATGCTCCGATGCCCCTTCAATTCAGGGAACATGAAAATCCTGGACAAGAGCATTAATTCACAGCTTGGCTTTAAAGAGAGAAAAAGATATCTCTAGTTTCCAGAAGCAGAAAGGAAGTCAAAACTAGAGTGTTAACTCTATAGGTTGATATCACGGTGCTTTAGGATGTTATCAAACCTGAAAGTAGGCTCTGGAAGCATGAGGCTAAGGCTGTAATGCCCACAGAGGGTGTGGTCTTGTGCCCATATGAAGTCTGATGTAAAGAAATGGAACTGAAATCTCTTCATAAATCCCTGCATTAAAGGGAACTAGAAAAACTACACCTTCTGGAATAGAAAGGCAGTAAGGAAAATTGTCATCTGCCCAGTCTTCTGGCTGGGAAATAATTAAGAGTTCTCTGAGAAATCAATCCTATGCTCTGCCACACGTGTGGAGATTCAAATTCTTATCCCCTGTGAAAAAGAGAGATCCCATGGTTTGACATTAATGTCTAATATGAAAACTCTGAGGTCCCTGTCAAAGGACAAGGAGTATACACAAACCCAGAAACCCTTTCAAGGAAAACAACTGTCCTTAAAAAAAAAAAAAAAAAAAAAAAAAAACTTAAAAAGTAATTTCCCCAGTATATTTTCTAAAGCTAGGGTAATTTTGATATTCTAACACTAAAAGATAATAAGGGAAAACAAAATAATTATGCCAGTCTCATTTAGGAATAGAATCTTAAATCCTAAATGGCATATTAGAAGACTGAATATATCATTCTATTAAACAAATGTAAGAGTCCACTTTCATTAGCATGTTGAACAACCCTACCATGGAAAGCCAAAAACGAGTGATATTTCTGTTTCTCAATCATCACTGAGCTAAGAAAAAAGTAATAAATCCCTCAAATGCCAAAAACAAATTGAAAGAACTGCCACAGAGAGGTGAGCAACCTCATAAGGCAGTTTTTAAACGGGGGCCTGGCGCCAAACTCTTGATTACTGAAGGAAAAATAGCTCCCTTGGAATTTCTAAACACACACTGATCCTAAACAGGTGAGTTTACAGCTGAATTTCACACCACACCACAAGGAAACATAAAATCTCCCCAGAGAAATGACCTTTACCCCAAGCCTAAGGAACACCATACAAATACAATGTCACAAAGATTATGCGACCATGATAAAAATTCATAAGCTGTTACACATGAAAATGAGGCACCATGATCAAGCCAGAAAAAAGGCAGAATCAGATACACAAATATTGCATACAAAGGAATCATCGGATACATAATATAATTGTTTATTTTTTTAAAAGGTATTTATTTCTTTGACAAAGAGAGAGTGAGGGAGCACAAACAGGAGTGGTAGAGAGGGAGAAAGAAGCGGACTCCCCGCTGATCAGAGAACCGGATGTGGGACTCAAACCCACAACCCTGAGATCACAACCTGAACTGAAAGCAGCCACCAACCGACTGAGACACCCAGGTGCCCCTAAAATAATTATGTTTAAAATATCTTAAGAAATGAAGAAAAATTTTAAATACCACCAAGAACCTATAAAACTAAGCAAATTATTTAAAAAATCAAATGGGATATCTAGAAATTAAAAATACCATAAAATTTAAACTTTATACAGGATCAGCTAAATAATATATTCAATAGAGATGAAGAAACACTAAAAATTGATAGATATGAAAATGATCCAGAATATATAACAGAGAAAAAAGATAGTGAATATATGGAAAGAAAAATGGAAAATAGAGTAAGAAGGCCCACTATCTCTGAATAATGTTCTTTCATTTTCTCTATGCTCCCCATATGGAAATATAATTCTAGATAAATTAAGAGAGAATTTTCCAGAATTGTTGAAATATACCAGACCTCAAAGTCATTCTGTCATACATGAAACGTTCTTTAATGGCTATACATTTTATCATGAAGCAAATAAAATTTTTAATAAATTGCACTCATATACAATATGTTCTCTGACATGAAGTAAAAATCAGCAATAAATGCTAAATAGGAAAGCCTTGTATATTTATAAATTGTAAAACATATTTCAAACAACTCATGAGTGAATTAATTAACCATACTGGAAAGAAGATAGATACATAGGAAAAATAGTTAAAATGCTCTAAGTCAAGTATCTGTTACTGGGATATAGAAAGGCTGAAATTGAGGACCCAAAAATATAGTTGAAAAGGTCTGAAAATGAACAACAGAATTTAAGGAAGATAAAATGAAGACACAGTACAGGCACAAAGACAAATTAATAAATTGGAAAGAAATAAGAAAACAAAGAGAAAATCAACAGTATTATTTGAAAAGATTAACAGAAGTGACAAAAAGGAAAACCAAAATTAAGCAAATTAAAAAGGGGGACATTAAAAATGTTACAGAAAATAAGAAGTTGAGAAGATGAAATAAACAACTACATGTCAATAAACATAAAACTTAACTCACATAAACACATGTATACAAATATTATTAAACAATACTGACACAAAAAGATACGGGAAATTCAGTCTTTCATTTTTTTAAAGATTTTTATTTATTTGAGAAAGTAAGAGCTAGAGAGAGCGTGCACACAGAGAGGGAGAGAGAGAAGCTGGCTCTCCAGTGGGCAGGGAGTCTGATGTGGGATTCTACTCTGCAACTCTGGGATCATGACCTGAGCCGAAGGCAGATGCTTAACCAACTGAGCCACCCCGAGATCCCAGGAACTATGGTCTTTCAAAATAGCTAAACAGTCAAAGAAACTGTATCAGAGCTTTAAAATTTTACCACAAATAAGATTCCATGCTCAGCAAGTTTTACCAGGGAGATCTAAGAAAAATTTTACCAACTTACTGAAAAATATTGCAAGGACTAGAAACAGGTAAAACAGTCTACTTGGTTATAATAATCAAAATCATTGGGGCACCTGGGTGGCTCATTGGGTTAAAGCATCTGCCTTCGGCTCAGGTCATGATCCCAGGGTCCTGGGATTGCCCGCATCGGGCTCTCTGCTCGGAGGGAGCCTGCTTCCCCCTCTCTCTCTCTGCCTACCTCTCTGCCTACTTGTGATCTCTGTCTAATAAATAAATAAAGTCTTTAAAAAAGTCATTATAAACTTGATACCATAAAACAAACCAACAAACAAAAGAAAGAGTTTTTTAAAATGACCAGTCTCACTGTCAATCTAGATTAAGAGTGTACTGTCTTTTTCTGCAAAGGGCCAGAAGGAAAATAATGTAGGCTCTGTGGGCCAGAGAGTCTCCACTACAACTACTCAACTGTATCCTTGTAGCACAAAAGCAGTCAAAAACAATATGTAAATGAGTGAGCAGAGCTGCGCTTCAGTAAAACTTTATTTACAAAAACACACTATGGTCATGCCCTGCCATCCACATGCCAGGTACCTGCGCAGCTCAACTGGGCAGTGCCAATGATGAACTGATACCTTAGAAAAGCTCAGCCCACGTGGCTCAACGCAGAAAGCCTCTGGAGTGGTACTCCCAGAACTGACATTACCTAAGACTATATCCTTGCTTGGCTCTGTCCCTTTTTCTTCCATAGAGTGCTCTCTCAATAATTCATTTGCAACCAAACATCGGTCTGCTTTTAGTTTCCTGAACTAAGACACAAGTGCATCAAGAAATGTGAAAAACCATGAAATATAGTTAAATTAGGTTTGTTCACGGATATAACTCACCCCAGTGACAGACCTAAAGAGAATACGAATTTCAGTAGCATTTAAATACATTTGATTTTTTTCAATCTACTAGCAAATTTCGCACATAAAGGAACTTCTTTAAAAGCAAACATCAAACTCAAGGCGAAATGAAGGAAATATTCCTTTTAAGATAATAAGTAGGATAAGAATGTCCACTATCACCACCTCTCCTTAGCACTGTAATGGAGGACTTAGCTAAACATAGAATGATTGGAAAGAAACACACAAAATTATCATTATTCACTTAACTGTCTATATACAAACTCAAAAGTAATGATTAAACCTACATAATTAATATAAGAACTGAGCAAGTTTGCGGGGAAATAATTAATATGTAAAAATAAACTATACCCCAATCTATACATACATAAATCTTATAGTTTTTTAACTTTACAGTAGCAATAAAAATAAACCTAAGAATAAATCTAACAAAAGTTGTACAGTGTCTTTTTAGAGGTAACTGCAAAGCTTATTATTAAAGAAGACCTAAATGAATAGAAGACTGATTTGGAAGACACAATATCAAAAATATGTAAAATATCTTCACATTATTTTATAGTCCCAATTTAATTTTAATCAAAATTTCACCTGGTATGAAAGAACAATGCAATATTTATTCATGTCATTAAGGTTATTTCACCATTACCAGATAAAACCTAAGGGGATTATGTTTAAAAGTATGGATTTGGCAATTAGCTGGTAAGGGTTAAAAGCCCAGCTCCACCACTAAATGACTCAGACTTCAGTAAGTTTATTTAACCTGTCTGGACCTCGATTTTTTCATTTATAAAATGAATATAAAAGTATTTACCTAATAGGGGTGTTGTGAGGATTGAGTTAATAGGTGTAAACCACTGTGATAGTTAATTGTGTCAACGTGACTGAGCCAAGGGATGACCAGATAGCTGGTTAAACACTATTTCTGGGTGTGTTTGTGAGGCTGCTTCTGGAAGAGATTAGCATGTGAACTGGCAGACTCGGTAAAACAGATGGCCCTCCCCAATGCTGGTGGGCCTGTTCTATTCCATGGAAAGTCTGAATGCAAGAAAAAGGTGAAAGAAGGTTGAATTTGCTCTGTGATTGACTGAGCTGATTTCTCAGCCTTCTGACCCAGACTAGAATCTATACCATAGGGCTCTCAGGCCTGGAAACTACACCACTAGCTTTCCTGCATCTCCAGCTTACAGGCAGATCATCAGACTTCTCAGTCTCCATAACTGTGTGACCCAATACCTATATCCTATTGGTTCTGCTTTTCTGGAGAACCCCAATATGAACAGCTGTATAGGCCCCGTGTTAGCCTCAAGATGTGCTCTGGATCCTTCGAAACTCTGCTCTGTGCCCCTAGAGGGCTATCTTTTATGGACTGAATCCGTAGCTTCCCTAGCCTCAGGCTGTCAGCTGGGTTCAGCCAAAGAGAGAGAGTGGCCAGAAAATGAAGGGGAAAAGCAGCATCAGGGCAGAATACTGTTTGCCCTGGTGCAACCCCAGCCTCCCTCCCACAGACTCCTATGGATTGCCTGCTCTCCCCGATGGGAATCCACATTTCCTCTCAAGCCGCTGTATCCAGAAACTTCGGAACTGTGGCAGTATGAGCTCCCCTCTGTTTCTAGCCCAGAGGTACAGCAAAATCCTATGTTGTTTTGCCTAAAGCATAATCACTACTTTGCAAGTAATCAACTGCCATTCTATAGCATTAGAAAATGTACACAACCAATTAGATCTATTATTTATTTTTTGTTTAAGATTTATTTTTAAGTAATCTCTAAACCCAACATGGGGCCTAAACCCACAACCCTGAGATCAAGAGTCCCATGCTCTACCAACTGAGCCAGCCAGGCGCCCCAGACCTATTATTTTAAAAAAGTAAAAATGACAATATTTAAAAGACATCCAGGAATAAACCTAATAAAAGATGTGAAACATAATGGGCAAATTAATAAAAGTTTACTGATATAGACAGATACAGTAAATGCTAACATTTTTATTTTTTTTATTTTTTATTTATTATTTTTTATAAACATATAGTGTATTTTTATTCCCAGGGAGAATGCTAACATTTTTAGATGGGCAGATTATGTGCACAGAGAAAGACCATATATTGTAAAGATGTCAATGTTTTCTTTATCTATAAGTTTGATGCATTTCAAACAAATAATACTTTTGAAGGAATTAAGAAACTGATCCAAAAATGCATATGGAAATTTAAAAGGGCCATAATGGCAAGATAATTCTGAGGAACTCCAGAAAGGATACTCTGTATAAGACATATGGCTTATTAAAAGCATCCAGTAATTTTTCAAATGTGATTTTGGCAAAACTTTAGGGATAATCGATAAAACAATGGCAAAAAATAGTCTATAAATATGTTAACATGCATATACACATATACATACATGCCAAGAATTTGGTATAAGAGAGATTACATTATGAAGGCATGGTGGAGAGAATGTGCTATTGAATTTTATAAAGGACACCGACACATCTGGCCATTCATACAGAAAAATGCTTTTTTTATTGCTTATGCTACACAAATCTAATCTAAATCAAAACCTGATGAGAAGAATTAAAACATAAAAATATTAAAAGAAAATATAGGAAATATGTTGAGGTAGTAAATCAGAAGACAAAGAAGACCCAAAAAAGGAATTGAGAATGAATAAAAATTATGAATTTAACTTTGGCCAAATTCAAATCTTCTTTCCAAAGATGCCATAAATAGAGCTAAAATATAAGCGACACTGCATGAAAAGATGCTTGCAATGATTCTAATTCTTATGAGTTCAGTATTAGTATAAAAATACAGATATAAATATACACATATATAGGTAAAAGTATTTACAATCTGTATATGTATGTTTATATGCATGTGTGTTTGTGTGTCTGTGTTTAACAAAACAAAAATCCTGAATGGTTAATGGCATAAAAAAGTTACTCTAAATTTCTCACCAACCAGAAAAAAATAATCATATGAAAATTTTGATGTCATTGTCTATCACTCTGACCCACATCTACTTAAAATGTCTAATATTACTAAGTGTTGACAGGAAAATTCAATAACATACACTTTTATACATTGTTTCAGGGAATATGTAAAATGGTTGTTTTATAAAATTTATAGCCCAAACTTTGGGAAGATCTCCTTCTCCCTTCTGTCATAAATTAAATCTCAGGTTTTTCTAAGGCAGTGAATACAAGTTTTTAAATTCTAAGATACAGACATCAATCAGAAAGATTTACAAATACATTTCTTGTTTGCTACTCAAGAAAACATTAGGTAGTATCATGATGTTGCACTTCCCACTTTCTCTTGATGGGGTCCCTTTCCTTTAGTAATTTTATACTTAATAGTGGAATTGTTTAGACTTCACTTTTAAAATCAAATCACCTGATATTTATAACCAGGTGATATTTATTTATGACCACCTCCTATTTATCATGTGGTGAAAACATAAAATACCATTAAATATGAAGACACATACAATTTACAATAATAATGCACAAGTCAGAGAAGAATATAATTAAGTCCTAAAACAAAATAAGTACTTAAGCCTGCTTTCTCTCTACAAAATTATTCTGCCTCTCAATGCTGATATGATGGTAGTAATTTCATAAGCCTGGTTGAAAAACTAATCTGAATTTGAAAGAAATTTCCATTACTTTTCTTTTAGCTCCAGAATGCAGTACATAAATTGGAAATATTCACTTGTCAAAAATAGCATTTCCCATTTTCAGTTCTATTCTAATTTCCATCCTAAAAGTCATTCTCTGTGTGTGATACCATAGCAGGACTTCTAGTTGTGCAGCCTGACATTAAGAGAAGGAAAAGATATCAAATTTGACAAAGGAGGAAGCTCTTCCTGGCACAGAAGGCATTTCTAAAAATTGCAGGGCTTCTCCACAAATAGTATCATTTAAATAATCCTTTTAACAAATGTCAATATCTAACACTCTAGATAATAGTTTCACCTACTTTTATTTCCCAACTCTGTCACAAATTACAAAAAAGCAATAAAGTCAACAAAATCTGCTATAGTCCACTTATCCAGCTTGAACAAATTCTCAAGACAGTAAGACATTTGTAGATGTATTTCGAGATGTCACATTGTTTCAAAAGGCTCTTAAAAGGTTCAAACAAAACAGATGAAACTGGAGTAAAAATGTAAAATCACCCTTTCTTCACAGTAACAATGTAGTACTTTGGCCAAATGGTTACTATAGCTATCTTGGAACATATATCATTAAAATAATCTATGCATCACCAAGCACACTATCAGTGATTGTTTTTAGGAGGTTGTGTTTTTGTTTTTGTTTTTGTTTTTAAGTAGGCCCCACGCACAGCATGGGTCTTGAACTCACAACCCTGAGATCAATAGTTGCATGCTCTACCAACCAAGCCAGCCAGGCACCCAGTGTTAGATTTTTAAGGTAGATTTCCAGAACTGGAATTGCTGAATCAATGCACACCCATTTAAAACTTTGGGAAATTTTGCCAAGATCCCACACAGGGTTTGTACCAATCTACCTTCAAATCAACAGTGTATGAGAATCAGTATATGCTCACCCCTTTGCCCCTACTGTCAATCTTTAAAAACTCTGTGTGGCAGACAAACATGAATATGCATTCCTTATCTGTGATGTCAAAGATCTATCCAGAGATGTACTGGCCCTTTGAAACTTCTGCTGATATCTTCCTGATCATATGCTTCAACCAACTGTCTGTCGTTTTAACTTACAGAACTGAACTGAATCTTACTGTAATTCGAGAATGTCTCAATAACGTTATGAATGTTTATCCTTTCCTGAATACGCGGCTAATATTTCTATTCACTCTACATGGAATTTTTAACTTTGCATTTGCTTTGATCAGAAAAAAAAAAACAGTTCCTTTTTATATAATCAAATTTAAATCTTTGTTTTCCTTATATCTTTGCCATTTGGAGTGTCACCTAAAAAACTGAATTCATAGGCACCTGGGTGGCCCAGGCAGGTAAGGATCTGACTTTTGGTTTCTGCTCAGGTCCTATCTCATGACCCATGAGATCAGATTGGGCCCTGGGTTGAGCTTCACGCTGAGTGGGAGTCTGCTTGGGTATTCTCACTCTCTGCCCCTTCCCCAAACACACGTGCTCCCCCGCCCCAGATAAATAAATAAATCTTTAAAAAGAAATTGAATTCAAGGATAGAAAAAATATTGTCATATTTTCATCTAACCATAACAAAAATGATGTAAGCCTAGAATCCACCTAAAATGTATTCTCATACATGGGGTGAGGTAGATAATTGTCTTTCCAAGAGTACGGTCAAATTATTATGATACCACTGACTAACCCCTTCTTTGCCCATGATAAAAAATGGCATCTTACGCACTAAGAATTATATATACACATATACATAAAATGCATGTATATGTATATATGTCTTTCCAAGTGTACAGCCAAATTATTACACCACCATATAATAATATATAATGGTGACATATGTGTATACATATATTATGTATCAATATATGTATATATGTGTATAGTATATATATGTGAATTAGTGTCTGAATTTTCTGTTTCATTGTCCTAATTTTCATACATTTAGCACTATCAAACTTCTAATATGTTTTTTTATAAAATCTTTGCACATAGTAGAGAAATCTTCATTTGTTTTTTCGCTACACATAATTAGTTAGCTTTATGTAATCCTTCTTCAAGATAATTTGAGAATCCTATCAAGTTGTATACAATAGTCTTTTATTAAAATTGCATTTAATTTTGCAGATTCAATTGTTTCATTTTAAAAAGAATCATGATGTCTGCAGCACATTTAAGCCACAGAGCTTGAATTCTGCTATGGTTTCAACAGTGGGGTAAGCCTACTTTAGTCTATACAAGGTTACATTTTCCCTTCTTAAGTTTTTCCTTTATATCCACCAATAGGGCTTTATCTGTGTATCTATAAAAGTCTTCCACAATTTTGGTTAATTTGTTCTTATGTACATACTTATTACTTAATTCCAAACTGCATTTTTAAATGATTATTGGTGCTAATATATTGGAAAAGATTCTCTATATATTTGTCTTGCACACTGGCATCAACTTTTTTAAGATTTCTGATCATTTTTTTCATTTTTTTTTTAATTTTTTTTAAATTTCTTTTCAGTGTACCAGAATTCATTCTTTATGTACCACACACAGTGTTCCATGCAATACATGCCCTCCATAATACCCACCACCAGGCTCACCCAACCTCACACCTCCACCCCTTCAAAACCCTCAGATTGTTTTTCCAGAGTCCAAAGTCTCTCATGGTTCGTCTCCCCCTTCCAATTTCCCCCAACTCCCTTCTCCTCTCCATCTCCCCATGTCCTCCAGTTTATTCCTTATGCTTCAGAAATAAGCGAAACCATATGATACTTGACTCTCTCTGCTTGACTCATTTCACTCAGCATAATCCCTTCCAGTCCTGTCAATGTTCATAGAAAAGTTGGGTATTCATCCTTTCTGATGGAGGCACAATACTCCATCGTGTATATGGACCACATCTTCCTTATCCATTCATCCGCTGAAGGGCATCTTGGTTCTTTCCACAGTTTGGCGACCAGGGCCATTGCTGCTATGAACATTGGGGTACAGGTGGCCCTTCTTTTCACTACATCTGTATCTTTGGGGTAAATACCCAGTAGTGCAATTGCAGGGTCGTAGGGAAGGTCTATTTTTAATTTCTTAAGGAATCTCCACATTGTTTCCCAAAGTGGCTGTACCAACTTGCATTCCCACCAACAGTGTAAGAGGATCCCCTTTCTCCACATCCTCTCCAACACACATTGTTTACTATCTTGTTAATTTTGGCCATTCTAACTGGTATAAGGTGGTATCTCAGTGTGGTTTTGATTTGAATCTCCCTGATGGCTAGTGATGATGAACATTTTTTCATGTGTCTATTAGCCATTTGTATGTCTTCATTGGAGAAGTGTCTGTCCATGTCTTCTGCCCATTTTTTTGAGATGACTGTGTGTGTGTTGAGTTTGAGGAGTTCTTTATAGATCCTGGATATCAGCCTATTATCTGTACTGTCATTTGCAAATATCTTTTCCCATTCCGTGGGTTGCCTCTTTGTTTTGTTGACGGTTTCCTTTGCTGTGCAGAAGCTTTTGATCTTAATGAAGTCCCAAAAATTCATTTTTGCTTTTGTCTCCTTTGCCTTTGGAGACATATCTTGAAAGAAGTTGCTGTGGCTGATACAGAAGAGGTTACTGCCAATGTTCTCCTCTAGGATTTTGATAGATTCCTGCCTCACGTTGAGGTCTTTTATCCATTTCGAGTTTTTGTGTATGGTGTAAGAGAATGGTCAAGTTTCATTCTTCTAGATATAGCTGTCCAGTTTTCCCAGCACCATTTATTGAAGAGACTGTCTTTTTTCCACTGTATATTTTTTCCTGCTTTGTCAAAGATTATTGAAGAGACTGTCTTTTTTCCACTGTATATTTTTTCCTGTTTTGTCGAAGATTAACTGACCATAGAGTTGAAGGGTCCATATCTGGGTTCTCTACTCTGTTCCACTGGTCTATGTGTCTGTTTTTATGCCAGTACCATGCTGTCATGGTGATCACAGCTTTGTAGTAAAGCTTGAAATCAGGCAATGTGATGCCCTCCATCTTGTTTTTCTTTTTCAACATTTCCTTAGCAATTCGGGGTCTCTTCTGATTCCATACAAATTTTAGGATTGTTTGCTCTAGCTCTTTGAAAAATGCCAGTGGAATTTTGATCGGTATGGCACTGAAAGTATAGATTGCTCTAGGCAGTATAGACATTTTAACAATGTTTATTCTTTTGATCCATGAGCATGGAATGGTCTTCCATCTCTTTGAGTCTTCTTCAGTTTCTTTCATGAGTGTTCTGTAGTTCCTTAAGTACACATCCTTTACCTCTTTGGTTAGGTTTATTCCCAGGTATCTTATGGTTATTGGTGCTATAGTAAATGGAATCAATTCTCTAATTTCCCTTTCTATATATTTTCATTGTTAGTGTATAAGAAAGCCACTGATTTCTGTACATTGACTTTGTATCCTGCCACATTACTGAATTGCTGTATGAGTTCTAATAGTTTGGGGGTGAAGTCTTTTGGGTTTTCCATATAAAGTATCATGTGATCAGTGAAGAGAAAGAGTTTGACTTCTTCATTGCCAATTTGAATACCTTTTCTCTTTGTTGTCTAATTGCTGTTGCTAGGGCTTCTAATACTATGTTGAACAAGAGTGGTGAGAGTGGGCATCCTTGTCGTGTTCCTGATCTCAATGGGAAGGCTGTCAGCTTTTTCCCATTGAGGATGATATTTGCTGTGGGTTTTTAATAGATAGACTTGATGAAGTTGATGAATGTTCCCTCTATCCCTATACTTTGAAGCATTTTAATTAGGAACAGATGCTGGATTTTGTCAAATGCTTTTTCCGCATCAATTGAGAGGACCATGTGGTTCTTCTCTCTTCTCTTATTGAGTTGTTCTATCACGTTGATTGATTTGTGAATGTTGAACCATCCTTGCAACCCAGGGATGAATCCCACCTGGTCATGGTGGATAATCTTTTTTTTTTTTTAAGATTTTATTTATTTATTTGACAGACAGAGATCACAAGTAGGCAGAGAGGCAAGCAGAGAGAGAGGAGGAAGCAGGCTCCCCGTGGAGCAGAGAGCCTGCTGTGGGGCTCGATCCCAGGACCCTGGGATCATGACCTGAGCAGAAAGCAGAGGCTTTAACCCACTGAGCCACCCAGGCACCCTGGATAATCTTTTTAATGTGCTGTTGGATCCTATTTGCTAGGATCTTGTTGAGAATCTTAGCATCCATATTCATCAGGGATATTGGTCTGAAATTCTCCATTTTGATGGGTTCTTTGTCTGGTTTGGGGACCAGGGTAATGCTGGCTTCATAAAAAGAGCCTGGAAGTTTTCCTTCTGCTTCAATTTTTTGAAACAGCTTCAGGAAAATAGGTGTTATTTCTTCTTTGAAAGTTTGGTAGAATTCCCCAGGGAATCTGTCAGGTCCTGGGCTCTTGTTTTTTGGGAGGTTTTTGATCACTGCTTCAATCTCGTTACTAGATATCGGTCTATTCAGGTTCTCAATTTCTTCCTGGTTCAATTTTGGAAGTCTATAGTTTTCCAAGAATGCATCCATTTCATCTAGGTTGCTTAATTTATTGGCATAAGTGTTGATAATAACTTCTGATGATTGTTTCTATTTCCTTGGTGTTAGTTGTGATCTCTCCCTTTTCATTCATAATTTCATTAATTTGGGCCTTCCAGCTTTTCTTTTGGATTAGTTTGGCCAATGGTTTATCAATCTTATTGATTCTTTCAAAAAACCAGCTTCTAGTTTCATTGATGCGTTCTACTGTATCTCTAGTTTCTATCTCATTGATCTCTGCTCTAATCTTGATTATTTCCCTTCTTGTGTGTGGAGCTGGCTTAATTTGTTGTTGACTCTCCAGTTCTTTAAGGAGTAAAGACAGTTGGTGTATTCTGGATTTTTCTTTTTTTTTTTTTGAGGGAGGCTTGGATGGCTATGTATTTCCACCTTAGGACTGCCTTTGCTGTATCCCATAGGTTTTGGACAAAAGTGTCTTCATTCTCATTGGTTTCCATGAATTGTTTAAGTTCTTCTTTGATTTCCTGATTGATCCAAGCATTCTTAAGCAAGGTGGTCTTTCATTTTTTTCATTTAATTCTTTTGGATATCGTATAGAGAAAATCATACAATCTGCAAAGGATGATAGTTTTCTCTCTTCCTAACATGTATGCTCCCCCTTTATTTTCCTTATTTTATTTCCAGGAATTATGTATGTAATATTTGATAGTAAGAATCGACCTTATTTCACTCCTGATTTTTAAGAGGAAGCATTTGGTAATATTAAAAAAAAAAAACCTGATCTTGGTATGTGATCAAATTTGGTAGATATAACTGATCAAATTAAGAAAGTTTCCTTTGTTCCTAATTTGCTCTTTAAAAAAAAAAAAAGAGGTAAGGGATATTTTTGTAAGATGCTTTTTTGACATTTGTCTTCCTCTTTTAGTTTCAAAATACAGCAGTGCACATTAATAGATTTCTCAATATTGAGTCAATCTTGTATTCCAATAATATTTTTTTTTATCTTACTACAGGAAGGATGCAGTGTGTTAATAATTTATTTAGAACGTTTTGCTCTTATTGATATTGTCTGAATGGTGTATCTGTCTGAATGTGTATGTTTGTGTTTATGTGTGTGCTGCATGTGATCTGTCCTTATTGATTTGTTGTTTCAGTCATAGGTAAGCCTCAGAGAATGAGTGTTAAAAATGTCAGTCTCTTTTTCTATGCTCTGAAAAAAAATTTATGTATCACCCATACTAAGGGATTAGTAGCACTGACCTTTAAACACTGAGTGGGTTTTGGTGTTTATTTAGGGAAGAAATTTTACCAACTTTTTCATTTATTGCCTGGTTGCTTATATAGCCAAGTTTTCTATCACTTCAGCCTAATTTGAGTGATTGATATTTTCTCAGGGGGAAAAAAAAGTAATTTCTCAAAATTTTCTAGTGCCTTGATGTGATAGAAAGAACTATTTTTTAAGTGTTATAGTGTATTCCACACCGCTAGCTATGATCACTTCTCCTTCTGCGTGCATGTTCTCTATATCTCAACTTTCTCTTTCTCTGTTCATCCAAATCTCAAAATAAACCTAATAAAACCTAACTATTCTACTTCTTGTTCCAAAGAAACAGCTTTTGGGTTCCCTACCACTTTCTCCCCAATAATTCACTTATCTTCTTACTATTTTTTTTAAAGTTTCATTCTGCTTATATATCTTTTATATTTGGAATATACGTTAATTAATGTGTTTGAAGCTATACTTTTTTAAAACAAAAATGTTTAAGGCTATAAATTTTTTCCCTGAATTCCTCTTCAGCTTTACTTGAACGTTTTGATATGAAGTATTCTCATTTTTCTTCATTTTTATATTTATAATTTCCATTATGAATAATTATTATTATGTATTACCCTTCATTAAAGGACAGTTTAGAGTTTAAAGCTATCCTGTTGTATTTTCCATTTTTATTGCATTACATTAAATGAATATAACTTTTAGAGGTTTTTCCTTTTCTTTTTTCCTTCTTTCTAATTTTTTGGAGATTGTTTTGAGTTATTTCACAGAGTTGATTTTTCCAAACACATTATAAAACTTATTCTCAGTACACATCTTTCTTTCTCATGTTATTTAAATCCTTGATATCATTATTTTTGGTCTACTTAATCTATCACATTTTAATGCACACTAATGTCCTAAGAAAATTGTAGACTGGTTAATTTCTCCTTAAAATTATTATTCACATTTTCCCTTAAGTATTTTATATTATTTAGTTTTCTTAGTAGGCTCTATGCCCAACACGTGGTTTGAACTCACAAGCCCTAGATCAAGAGTTGTATGTTTTATTGACTGAGTCACAAAAGATTCAAGGCCACTGTGTTTGTTTTCTTGGACTGAAATTTTTATCAATATGAAATTGATGTCTACTTAATGCATTCACCATGAGTTCTAACTTGTCTGAGATCGATACTGCACTATTTATTTTCCTTTTGTAAGCAATACTAAATATCTTGTGATTCTTTCACATTTATCCACTTTAATTTATTCCATTTTAAGCTCTTTATGTTGAAATTATGGTATCCCATTTTCTTCTAGTGATTATTATTCCATTGCACTGATTTGTCTTTTTAAACTAACATATTTTCATTTTAAATTATGCAAAAATTTAAACACACATGGTATTATACAACAGCTTACCATTTAACAACCAATTAGATTTAACTGCCATTTATAGAATAAATCACCCCGCATCAGCAGAATACCCATTCTTTTCATGGTCAAATGGAATAAACACCAAGACAGATCAAGTCTTAAGTCATAAGACAAACCTTAACAATTTTATAAGGATTACAATCATTCAAAGTATGTCCTCTGACCACAATGGAATTAACTGATTTTTTTTTTTTTTAGGATTTTAGTAAGTGACCAGAGAGGAAGCCACAAGGAAAACCAGAAAACATATTAATGGAATGAAAAATGACTTTATTCTTAATTACCAGAAACTGTAAGCAGACTAAACGTCTGTCCATTAATGATGAATAAATTAACTGTGAAATATCTATTATATAGAATAGTACTCAGCCATAAAAAGAATGAATTTCAGATGTACAAGAATTCTGATCTACACAAGAACAGGCTGAATCTCAAGTGAAAGATGCCAGAGTAAAAAAAGCTACATACTGTACACTGTGTAACTCCATTCATATGACATTCTTGAAAAGGTACATGTATAGAAATGTAAAAAAATTCAGTTTTCCAGGGGCCAGTGGGGAAGTGATTTTAGAAAGACAGCACAGGGATAGTGTAGGATTAATGTAACTCTTGTATCTTATTTCTGGTGATTGTCATGCAATTGTATTCATTTGTCAAATTTTTAGAAAAGCAAAAGAAGTATGACTTCTGTCTCTAAATTTTAAAAAGGAATAAAACCTAAGATTATATATGGGTGGCAGAAATATTGCAAAGTTATCTGGGCAAAAGCACTTCAAATTCCTTTCACTAGTTTTTCACGCTCTCTTATTCAGGAAATTGAACAACTCCAGAACAAAACAAAACAAAAAACAAGGGCAGAGAAAGAATTACCATACCTTCATGATAGTTTCAAAAAAAAAAAAAAAGAAGAAGAAGAAGAAGAAATATGGCAGCAGAAAAAAAATCACTGCAATTCTCTTAAGGTCCTCTTTCTGCCCTATTTTATTGTGGGGAAGCTCTTACTCCAGCATCATTTCAGGAACACCCAGGAGCGACCCAGTTGTTCATTATGGAGCTACAGCCCCCTCTGTTTCCAATCTGTTCTTTGAGTTTCCCCCCCGGTTCTGAGTGGTACCCACTCTGCTGTTCTGCTTGGCCGTGAGAATTCCTTTTATCTTTACAATTACCCTGATTGTGGCTGACACACCAGCTCTTTCTTTGGATGAATCATTCCAGCTAGAGGTGGCCCAGCTCTCGCTCTGGGAATCAGCTGTTCATTCCCATCTAATAGGCATGATTAAGTTTCTTTGATCCCTACACCCTCCTTTGGTAACCCCAGCAGCTGGAGCCTGAAGTCTTGGATTACAAACTAGAGTCTGGAGCCCCAGTGCCTCCTCACTGGAACAGTGGACAGAGACTGAAAGTACCAACTCAAGTGTCAATGAAATTAAGTAACAAGAGAGGCAGGGCACTTTGCTTTAAATAGAGGGAAGCTGCTATCTTCAGTGACCAAATGCCTATCAGTGTCGCTTTAAAAAATGGTTTCAATAATTTTAAACTGTAACTGTAAATTTTCTAGGTGTTACTAATAGAGAAGAAAGAATATAGGTTAGAATCAAACAAATGGAAGCTTGTCCAAGATCCCTTCGATAGAATCCTTCCTCCTCCTGGCCCCTGTCTGCCCCCACTGCTTAAATGACAAGGGTGCAGTGAGCCTGCTGTGACCTGTGACTGCCCAGTTAGCACTCACTGATGCTGCAGAAGAGATGGTCCTGTACCTGTACCTCTACCCTTCTCCCTCAGATTCTTGCTGAATGTTAACTCCAGGAGTCAACAGCTCTGTAGAAATAGGGTAGGAGGCTGAGTCATATTTTTGTCATACTTCAAAAGAGTAAGAAACAAATCACACTACAGTTCCCTTCTCATGTTATTCTTTCGCCTTTGATGAACCCGTTAACCAGATCCTTTGTAGTTAGATTATATCAATTCACAGATGTAAACACTAGATTTTCAAATTCAGTGAAATGCTAAGCTCTTTTTCTATCTGTTTACATGGAAAATTTATAACTTTCTGGCAGATAACATGAAACACAGCTAGCTGAGGATACGTGAGGATACGTGAGAAAACAGTTGAGTGGCAGCACAGAGACCATAAATATTTTGCTTATTATTCACATTTTATGTTTTCTCTTCCACATTTTTTCTATAGGAAATAGCAAGGAAGAAAGCTTTCCATAGTGGGAAAGCATGACATTGTTGCCATATGTGGAACACTTAAAACTTATGTCTCATCTGCAAAAATATGGCTGAAACATGAAGAATGAGAGGGGAGAGGGATTGCATGGGTTCATGCCATGACGGGATGATGAGTGTCTTAAGCTAAGGCTCCTTCACCATTTGCTCACATTAAAGATAACATACAGGTAGCCAGGCTTTAGTTTAGGAATCTCCTACATTAAGGCTGCTGGATAGGCTTTAGAAATGAATAAAATTCCTGTGGTCAAATACCACTGCAACCCCTGAATTTTTTCATCCTTATCTCTGCACATCACCTACCCTATCAAAAACTTCAGCATGCCAGAAATGACATGCTTAAAAAAAAAAAAGGAGCAGCAAGCTATATCGCAGGAATCATCTATGCAATAGTCCCTAAGAGCTTTGCTACAAATATGACAATACAAAGGCCCTGCCTTTTGAATACAATAGTACCCTTTATCTGCAGGGGATATGTTCCAAAGACCCCCAGCGGATGCCTGAAACCATGGGTAGTACCAAACTCTATATATATTATGATCTTTCCTATACATATATATGATAAGGTTTAGTTTCTAAAGTAAGTACAGCAAGAGACTAATAATTAAATAGAACAATTATAACAATATAATGGAAGTTAGATGAATGTGGTCTCACTCTCAAAATAGCTTATTATATACTGTACTTATTCTTTTTGTGCTGATGTGAGATGATAAAATGCCTACTTGATGAGATGAAGTGAGGTAAATGACAGGCATTATGAAGTAGCACTAGGCAGGCTGCTATGGACCTTCTGAGATTAAGTCAGGAGGAGGATCACCTGCTTCTGGGACAAATGACTGTAGGTGACTGAAACCATGGAAAGCAAAACTTCGGATTAAAGGGGGTTACTGGATTGACATCAGTGGGGTTCAAGGCAGGCTGCCCTAAAACAGGCCACTTCAGCATGTTGATTATTTTCAACTAAAGTCATTTAAGAAGCAGCTGGTACAAGGACCACAGTCTGACCTTCCTCTGTCCCCTAGAAACCAAGAAATGAATCTCCCTCCTGCACCAGGAGACATCCTTATCACCAGAGACAGAGAATTCAGGACTGAGAAGGCTGTATCAACAAAGCCTGTTACTTCACCAATTTACTACCCCTAGCCCAAACTTCTTGGTCTTGTCAATTCCTCACAAATTTATCATTGATCTAAAAGGTATAAAAGCTGCCTGCTCTGGTGATTTGAGTTTCATATTTTTATGAGCTCCCATGTGTACAAAATTAAAATTGTTCTTCTCCTGTTAATCCATCTTGTCAATTTAACTAGACTAGCCAAAGAAATCTAGAAAGGAAAAAGGGAAAATTTACCTGCCCTACAGCATCCATATGGAGAAGAAAAATGAGCAAAACTCTTATTATCCAAACCCACTGCCTGAGGGGACTATACACTGACTAATATTAGGATTTAAATGAAACATGGCTTTTTATTTTGTACACACAGAAAATGGACAAGGCAGGAGAGAGGTGCCTGGATGGCTCGGTCGGCTAAATGTCCGACTCATGATTTTGACTCAGATCATGATCCCAGGGTTGTGAGATGGAGCCCCGCATCAGGCTCCGTGCTCAGTGGGAAGTCAGCTTGGGATTCCCTCTCTCTTTCTCTTCCCCTCTACCCCTTCCCCTACTCAGATACTCTCTCACTCTCTCCTTCTCTCTCTCCAAAATAAATAAATAAATCTTAAAAAAAAAGAAAGAAAGAAGGTGAATGAGGGAGGGAGAGAGAAGGGGACAGGAGTAAGTAGATGTTACTTAAAGATAGGTGCTATAGCACGGAGTGTATTGTGCTTGACAATGGATCTTTCCAAGAAATCTCTAATTTTGCAGTGGAAGTCTCATTCCCGCTTTTCTCCCCACAGTTCCCTGTGTTCATGTGAGATGATGCCACAGTTTTCTGGAGAAACCAGATCCTCTCCCCGACTTACTGCTGTTTTCATTCTGGCTGTTTGGAAATATGTTCCTATTGCTGCAATGATCTCAAGATGCATGAGGAATGTTGATTTTTCCGTGTGTTCTTTCAAACTGGCCATTTCTCTGGCAGTCTGTTTCAGCGAATGTAGTAAGAACGAATCGTATTCTCCACACACAGGGAAATAAAATCACAGCCGGGCATTCTCTCAGCAGCAGGCATCTCATCGTGAGCACTCCCACACTGTCTGGCTGATTGTGCCCCAAACTGCCAGAATGCAGAGAAACTTCGGTCACAGAGATCACTGTGAATTGGGATGAGAGGACTTCTGTGATCTCAACTGAGAGGACTTGGAGATTGGTCTCTGCTCGGCCCTCAAAGCCTCCTTTCCTGGACTTAACCTTGCTTGGAGTCTGAGTTGGTGGCATGTTTCCCCTTATTCTCTTCCCTTAGGAAACAGTGACATTTTCCTCCCTTGCTACTGTGAAAACACAGGTGCACGGGGTGTTTACTGGCTCCCTTCAGTCAGACACATATGAAGCACTACAGCATGCAGGTGGGTTATGCTGTTTGTTGTGAAAACAGTTTAGTAACAGAACATCTTGGGCCTGACCTGGGAGTTCACCTTGGCTGAGTACAGTAAAGACATGAGCGAAAGTCTGCAAGTAGGCATGACAGAAAGAAGGGCAATCACATCTTGCTAGGGTGGCAAGCCCACTCAGATAACTGTTATTTGCTATGCTCATTATGTCACCCACCCTCACTATGGCATATCTTGCTCTACCGCTTGCATTCCTGTTCAAAACGCCGGACGCTCTTGGTCTCCAGCAAGAGTGTGTGTCTCCCATTTAGTCAGGCTCAAGTGACTCATGGGATTGGATTTATGGAGGGCAAACAGACCACGACTTTAACACTGCCACTTTACTCTGTCCAACTACCTTACCTCATTCCATTCATTAGATTAAAATAAAATAGAGACATTTATTTGGGCAAAAGAGAATTTCCCTGTGACTCTCTCAAAATAATAAAGGTTTCTGGTTTTGTTTAAAATCATTATCTGCCGTAATCTCTGTCCATCAAGCGCTGTGGACTGTGGGGATTTAGATGAAGAAAACAAAGGTTTCCAAAGTAGAGCCCATGGGCTAGTCCACATTGCCTTTACTTACCACAGAATTTCTAGACTCTAAATCTGGTCCACAGCCTGGCTTATGCCCCAGGGTCCATAATGAGAAGGAAGGAATGAAGAAACATTACTTCTTTCTTATTCATTGAGACTTATTTGAAAGAGACCATACAGACTATGTGACTGACAATTCATTATATCCTCTCTGGCCTTCCAGCTCTACAGCCCTCCCAACAGGGGGCAAAACAACTATACCCAACACTCCTTTGTTCGGCCATGCTTACAGTGCTTGCCAATCACGAGATCAAACCCAGACTTCATGGCTCTTTGAATGTTCCAAACCCTAACAACCCTCCCTTGCTCAACTCTTCTCTTCAATCTGACATCCTGTCAAGTATGCAACTTTTTATTCATCATTATTTGTCTCTACACTTTTTTCATGATGTATGACTCACCTGAAACCAACATCCTCAGCCAGCAGCATATCATTTCCGGCCTGAATTCCTTCTCTTAGCCAGATCTCCTACAAACTTAAAGGTGCAGCTCAGGGTTGACTTTTCAACAGACTGTTTTGTAGAGGAGTGTTAGGGTCACCAAGGCTACTTTCTATTGCCTTACCCATTCATATCTATATAACTATTCTACCTGTCATGAAACATCTGAGAACTCTGTACCACACTGTTTAGCACTTCGGTATCAAATCTTTTGTTACTCCCTAAACATTTCACACACATACAATCACACATTAAATCTCATCCCTAAAATATGATACTCTCCACTCATTCTTTCAATACTTATCTGTTACCATCCTACCATGGGAGGGGTACTCTACTATGAACTGAGGACTATATAAAATGTAAAAGACCTGATCTCTGCTTTCAAGGAAATCACAAACTATCAGTCAAGGTAAGGCACATGCAGAAATAACTAACAGGAGGTACTAAGTGCTATGTCACGATGAGTACATGGAGAGGTGTCATTACTTAAATTTCTTAAAATCATCCCATGGTGCTTTTATTTGTTAAATTATTCTAAGTTTATAACATGGTTTATCAAAATTGTCATTCTAAAATCTTTTGTACTTAACTTCATTTTATACGTTAGCCTTTCTCTTATATTTGGATAAATCTATTTTAAGACATACCTCTCCCCCAGAAAGAGTCTTAGTATGGCTTATTATTACAATGGTTATCAAATTTGGCATATGGAAATATAACCTGGACAGTTAATAAAATTACTATTCAATTTACTGAGGCCATACTCCCAAGTATTTGGATTCAGTAGGTCTTGGTTACAGACAGATAATGTGCATTCTTGGAAAACTGCAGATGATATGGTGTCAGCGATCTCTGGAGAACATTTTGAGAAACACGGATCTAATTACATGCAACAATTCTTGAAATACTAGTTTTCCTCCGTAACTATAATTAAGTAAACTAATTTTCATAGTTGGTGAAACTCCTATCTGAAGAGACTTCTTCATCACTGCTTTTCCTATTCCAAACATTATAGAAGAAAAGGCTAACTCTGGCCCATGGTTAAGGCTGAGCCTCTTTTTCTGGCTCATACAGACATGGGTCTCAGAAGTTCAAAGCCAGATCTTAAACAGTATGTGTCACTGAAACAAGTAAGATGAAAATGGACAGAATTTCAGACTTAGGCTAACGGGACATATATTTTCAATAAAACTTATTTTGATGAATTCTGATACAATGAAAAAATGGTGACATTTAATAGAGTTGATTTGAATGAGATTTTTATGATTTTTCACTTCTACTCTTTGAACTTTCAGAAATGCAACCAAAGCATATATCGGCTCCTCAAGTCTTCACAACATCAAAATCGTATTCTTTAAACTGACGTTTTATGAAGGCAAACAACTAGAAACTCTCCAGTACTGGAAAAACTATATGATGAAAATGCCCAATCTTGAAATTGGGCAAAATCTGATTTAAATGTAGTCATCATGTCATACATATACAAAAAATAATAGACAGAAGCCTTTATTAAGCACACGTTATGGGCTAGGTACTATACTACACAGGAAAAGATATTAGTTGGTTTCCCAGCAGGAAGCAGCAGTCGGACCTAGAGATGGATTGCTGAAGAGATTTAATCCAAGGAATATATACAGGAGAGTTAAGAGAAACTGATAAGGGATGGTAACGGAGCTCAGTGACTGTAACCAGAGAACACAGCAGCAAGGCCTGAAGAGGAAAGCGGAATCAGCCACTAGATTCTCAAAAAAGCCTACAGGTGTAAGTGAGGAACACGACTAGGGACTGAAGTCCTTGGTAGAAGAAGCCATTGCCAGTTCTTGGCCCATAATGGAGGAGGCTGACAGAATAAACACCCTGATCTGGCATCTCTGGTATCTCTCTTTGCCAGAGAGCAATGGAGCCCAACTGATGCTTCCAGTAAGATCAGCCCCTGGGAGCACAGAACCTGGTAGAGAAAGGAGGACAGTGGATCTGGAGGGACAAATGGGAACTATCCAGCAGCACAGATGAATAAGGCACTCTCTGCCCCCCTCCCTGAAATGGGGCATGAAAATGGTGGCCTCTTGTGAAAATCTCAAACTGCTCAGCTGGGGGATTCCTCAACAGAATACATAAGGGACAAAAGAGTATTCCTCACTCTTACATGATAATCTTCTCATTTATTACCTTACTTTCATCCCCCCCCCCAAAAAAAAGGATAAATTGTTTCAAAGCAATGCCTCTTGTCTCTTTTCTTACTTTTGGACTTTGGGTGAAATTCTGTTGTCTGGGAACACTGCTTACTAGGGTTTCCAAGTTGTGTCCCAAAGCTGCTGGGCGCCTGCGGCAGAGGGAGCCATGCTTGAATAATACGCATTCCCAGAGTTACTGGTGTGCAAATGGAAAGGTGTCTTTCTCCTCCCTCAGGCTCAGCCAGATCCAACTCAATCTCAAAATAAAGACCATCTTGCCCTGCAGCCTATTTTCCAAAGAATTTCTCATCTTCCTTGTCACCGACATTAAACTTCCCTAACAGGCATGAGATTGTGAACTCCTCTCTAACAACATCTATCAGTCATGTCTCGGGATGATTAAACCTTCTCTGATCCACTGTTACTGCCAGGGAAGACTAGGGTTTTTACTGGTCTGGAGTTGGCCCAAATATGTGAAGTTCCTTGCCATGCCTCTTCCAGCGAGGACAACAAAAAAATGGGTCTATCCTGACAAAGGATAATTGGTTTGTGGGGCAACCTGGAGCTGGGTTAGTCCCAAAGAAGCTCTAGATCATCGAGTAGCTTCAGATACTACTAGAAGAAAGAAAGAAAGAAAGAAAGAAAGAAAGAAAGAAAGAAAGAAAGAAAGAAAGGAAGGAAGGAAGGAAGGAAGAAAGGAGAGAGGGAGAAGCAAGGAAAAAATTTCAGGACAGAAATTAACTTGGATTTAAAAACTCACTGTCTCCTTATGAGGTAAAAAGAATTTTGGCCCTATGCCTGCCACACTTCAATTTCTGGGAGTTAGCCAAAATTGGGGATCAGCCTCCAGAGACTACAGGTGGATGGAGTGGGACAATCTCTGAACTTATTTTAAAAGGAACCAGAAAGGAGAATGTGTCCATGTGTCCATATAATAAATGGGTATTTTACTGCTGCTTCCTCCTTGATCTTGCCATTACCAGCCCAATAAGTGCCCAAGCACTAGAGTGCTAATGAACAAAAAATCCAGCTTAAAAGCATGGCTTTATCTCCAAATGTCTTCAGTTCCTGAAAATTCATTTAAGACTTCCTATCCATTTTATAACCGGAGAGAACACAAGCACATATACAAGAGCAGCTCAAAAATAGGGGTGCCTGGGTGGCTCAGTCTTCTTGCATCTGCCCTTGGCTCAGGTCCTGGTCCTGCGGTCCTGCGGTCCTGGGATTGAGCCCCGCATCGGGCTCCCTGTTCAGCAGGCCTGCTTCTCCCTCTCACTTCCCCTGCTTGTGTTCCCCTTTTGCTTTGTCTCTGTCAAATAAATAAAATCTTAAAAAAAAAAAAAAGATCATTTCTAAATCCTCCCACCGGTCCAGGTAGCCTAGACGCTGGGTCTTTTCCTTACGGTTTTGTAAAATCTCTTGGAATCTTTGCATGTGTATATGTCATTACTATTAAGGCAATATGCCTCTGCTCAAAGTATGGCCCTAACATTGCTGTGTTTTGGGCATGTGGGCATTTAGAATGGTCTGGGAAGCAGGAAATGGCTGGGACCTAAATGGTTGATGGTTCTCCCCTGGTGGAAAGGGAGACGGTGGCCTCGGTGACTCTGTGTGGAAGAGTATGTGCCCTGTCTGAGCCATCCGGAGGCCTCCACACTCTCCACAGCAAAGCTAATGCAGGAGCATAGCTGAGAGGCTCTACTCTGACACACACTTGTCAGGAAATTAGGGGCTTGTTTCCATAGGTTTTGTTGTTTTTGTTTTTTAGTTTATTTATTTATTTATTTATTTTTAAAGTACTCTCTCCACTCAATGTGGGGCTCAAATTCACAACCTTGAAACCAAGGGTTGCACATGCTACCAACTAAGCCAGCCAAGACCCCAGATTCTATGAGCTCTTAAGTGACTCAAAAAAACCACAACAATAACAACAATGACAACAAAAGCCAGGTCAGGTCTTTGGAGAAATAATTATAATCATAAGAAATAGCATTTGTTGGACATCTGCTCTATGTTTGTATAGACTCTATTATTTAATCCTTATATAGTCCATAAAGTACTATTACTCTCCCCTTTCACAAATAAGGAATGTGATGTGCAGAGCGTGGAGGTACTTAGCCCACAGGTAGCTGTGTTATTAAGGCAGTAAACCTTGAGACTATCAGACAGAGTCCATCAAACTGAACATGATTGCTGTCACTAATGGAGTATCAGTGGTTGCCAGACCATGATGGGTAGGCCTTCACACGAATCATCTGGAACAAACGGATGCTAAAAAGAGATGAGGTTCAGTAAGCTCTGAAAGAACACGCAGCCTCTAGTATCTACAGTGGGATTCGAAGTCCAGGTCTTCTACACTCTTTCCCTAGGCCACACTCGTTCACTTCACAACTTCCTTTAGGGGGCCCAATGTGGGACTATTTTTGGTTTCACCAAAAAATACTCATCTTGAAAGAATGAAACACAAAAAGGCAGGTAATGTAAATGCTCCGCTGTCCATGTAAGGATGGGAAAGAGTATAAAGAGGAACTGATAGTAATGGTGCAACTCAGTAAATGCCAGAGACGTGGCAAGGTGTTTAACACATGTTGTATTCTCGGATTCTGACAATATTTCAACACCGTCTGTCAGTAAAACACTATCAGTCAACTGGAAATTACAGAAAACCCAAGCTTCTGTTGTTTTGCTGTCCAGGGGGGGACCTCCTATTGCAAGGGAGCCTGCGGAAGCACGATTTTCGTGCAGTTTAACACTGCTACTATGCTTCCAGGATTATTTAATAATGTCCTATCTTTCTCCTATGACCAAATGCTTCAAGATCACCTCCCACATCCCCAGATATATAATCAGCCATTTCTACAAGAAGACTTCATTTTAGTTTTTTGCTATTGTTTCTCTCATTTTTTTTTTTTTGTTTATTTGCTTTTGTGGGGGAGGGAGGCTTCCGTCTCCATGGACTTCGTTTTTCATTTATTTCCTATCTCTTGATGTATTTTCTGTGGTGGCTGTTCTTCAATGCACTACTTGTAATTTAGTCTTTGTTGAGAATTTTGTTTTTCTATTCAACGACTTAGCTTGCTACACATTTCATATCCTGTTTTCAGGCCATCACTTCCTGTTTTCTGGTCACCTGTTTTTTTGAGATCCTCTATTTGTGCTTTGTAGCATTCCTGCCCAACTAGAATGGCTCTTTCAAGGACCTGTTAGTTTTCTGTTGACTTTCTTTAGTTCTTTTTGTAATGTTAAATTATAATATTCATCTGCTTTGTGGAAACCATTTGCAGGTAAATATTTCTACTATCTATAGGAATTGATGCTGCACTCATTTATGATTTATTCTACAGTATCCCTGTGTGCAGGCAGAGCTTCCCCACAGGATGGATTTTCCTAGACTTCTAGTAAGAAATGGGGCAGGAGATACAGGGATGTGCCAGGATATCATTTCTAGCTTCACAGCTCACAACTCCCTCCTCTGTCACCACAGAGAGTGTCTTAAATATGGTCATCTCTGTAGCTAGCCCTGCTCTCTCAGAGCCCAGCCTGGTTCTGGTAACCTCCCATGAGCCCTGGGTTTTCTAGTCCCCTCCACAGCCCTTTCTTCCATTACGACGCACTTTTAGACACTATTTCTTGATGGATACGTCTGCTGTCTGCCACCTCTGGGCTCCTGAACACTTTCTGAACCTGGTCTCTTTCAACCCTAGCACTCTTAAGGTGTTCATTGTCTGGTATGCTCACAATAGTCCCTGCTCATTAGGGAAGCAACTATCTGCTGGAGAGGTCTGACATATACCAGCCTTCAGGAACCTCTTTGTCTGCCCTCCCCTCCCCTGCCCTGCCCTCACATTCTTTACCATCATCAGCTTCTGTGTGGCCTCACCTTTGCTGTAATCCATACGCCAATGGGAACCTGTGTGTTTTGTCTGTCTCCGAGTTTCAGTGAAAATCTAGTTTAAGGTTTGTTTTTAATTTCTCCCTTTTTTGCCACAAGGTTTCCATCAGAAAGGAAATATTCCAAAATGAGTTGCTTGGTTATAAAACTCTTGGTTCTAAAGTTTGATTTCCAAACTTTTCTACACAGTTGTAAGAGTAGGTATCACTTACTAAGAGCTTCCAAGGGCCAGGATCAGCACTATGTCCTAGAGATATAATGACTCAGTAGAACAAACTGGAGGGCTAATTGCCTCCATCATCTGTGTCAGATGGGGTAACTGAGGTCCAGGAAAGGTAAGTAATTTGCTTAACCTGTCACAGAAAGGATAAGTTAGAACTGGGATTTAAAACCAACTTGTTCTAAACCCAGAGCCCAAACTCTGAGCCCATGACTTGTCAATTTTCCTGCAGCTATTAATCTTTCAAGACTGAAATTATTTCTATACATGTCCTAGTGTACATACAACAGTGCATCCTGTCATGATTTAGGACCAAACATAAAGACCTCGTAGGGCCCCCTGAGAGCTTCACATAGTTTTCATTTAACCTGGAAAGTGGAAATCTGATCTCTAATTTTCATATGAAAAGATCAATATGGCCTACACTGTGGCTACACACATAACTGGAGATCTTTGAGATAATTTGAGAAGTTTAAGAACACAACCACTGGTAACACATAATCTCACAATTTTAAGAATGTCAACACTACAAATGGACTTAACTATACGTTGTGCATGTCTTTTAAAAATTTGTAGGTGTATGCTTTGATATTTTATCTTTTGGCATAACCTTTTATTATGTACATCCTGAAGATAACAGATAAACATGAAGTGTCATTCAAGTATCTATTTTTCATGAAGAATTATTTCTTGAATAAAATTTAAAGAACACTAATGACAACATTAAGTAAATCCCCAATGATGACTGACATCCCTATTAATATTCAATTTCAGGAGCTTTCCTTCATTACTGAGGGGAGTACAACTTTGGAAAAAGGACAGTTTCCTAAACATACTCTATGAGCCGGCAATTTCACCCCTTGGTATTTACCAAATGAACTGAAAACTTATGTCCACACAGAAGCCTGCACATGGACATTTACAGCAGCTTTATTCATGGGGGCCAAAACTTGGGAGCAACCAAGGTATCCTTCGGTAGATGAATGAATAAACCATGCCACATTCAGACAAGTGAACGTCATTCACTGCTGAAAGGAAATAAGCTAACAAGTCATGAAAAGACATGGTGGAACCTTAAACACATATTGCTAAGTGAAAGAGGTAAATATGAAAAGGCTACATACCATATGATTCCAACTGTATGACATTCTGGAAAAGGCTATGGAGATACTAAAAAGATCACTCGTTGCCAGGGGTTGACGGGAGGGAAAGATAAATCAATGGAGCACAGAGGATTTTTAGGCCAGCGAAACTCTTCTGAATGATACTGTAATAATGAATACGTGTCATCACACATCTGTCAAAACCCACAGGACACCAAAAGTGAACCCTAATGTAAACAGTGCACTTTAGGTGATAACGACATGTCAACATAGGTGTAGGATGCGGATAGTGAGGAAGGCTGCCTTTGCTGAGGGAAGGAGCAGGGGGCATCTGGGAACTCTATTCTCCCCTCAATTTTGCTGTGAACCTAAAACTGCTCTTTTTAAACAAAGTCCATTTTTATTTTTTTTTCCCCAAGATTTGTCAACTTATTTTGGAAAGAGAGAGTGAGCACAAGCTGGGGGAGGGGGAAAGAGGGAGAAAAGCAGACTCCCTGCTGAGCGCAGAACCTGCCATGCCATGCTCAATGCTAGGGCCCTGACATCAGGACCTGAGCCAAAATCAAGAGTCACAGACTCATTTGCCTAAGCCACCCAGACACCCCAAGCAAAGTCTACTTTTAACAAATTCAATGTCAGCCACCAATACCTTTGGGAAAAGTCTATTTAGTAACAGCCTACAAGTCTGGAGTGTATCACTCCTTTTCTACTGTAAAATTAACCCTAGTGTATTTAAGAACATTCACGAACATTCTGACAGTGAGAAGTAAATGATATACTTTAAAATTCATAGCTATATCTGACTACAATAAGTGCTCAACAGATGTGAACTGAAAGGTCAGGAAGGCATCTATATGGCTCACTTGGGAAACTTATTCATATGAAGATCCTGATTCAGCAATTCCAGGGTGGGGTCTGAGATTCAGCATTTCAAACAACTTCCCAGGTAATGCTGATGTTGCTGGTTCCTCAGATCACACTCTGTGAGGTAAGAATTGCTTTACGAATGGGTGGGACTCTGAAGAGTATTCCTGCTTAATGGTGGTTAGACGAGGAGAAATTCCTCTATTCAAACTGGTATGGAAAATGATGACTATATGGCCACCTTCTTGAAGATGTGGTATGCAGAGACTTTAAAAGCTCTGTTGAACTTGGCATAACCCAGCGTTCTCCAATCATTTATGACCATAGTATCTTATTACCTTTCTGAGTGAAAGCCATTAATCATCTTAATATTTCACAGTACACACTTTACAGAATGATGATTTATACAGGTTATGAAAATAAAAAGCACACAATTTTAACATAAGGATAATTTAATTCCTACAAAAATATTTTAAATCTAAAATTACTGAGCCTCATTTACCTCATTTGTTTTATGTGAAGGAAAGGACCACACCAAGTGGCACATGAAGCCTAGATAACACTGACTTACCTGACTATACACCAGGAGGAGAACAAGTAGGGGACAAAAGTAGACTGCAGAATCTCTGCTTACTACAGAATCTCTGCTTGCTGCAGAATGCTAAAGATACAATATTCCAGATTGGGTGGCCAGGTGCATGTCAGAGATGATCAGTGAAGGGAAAAAAGGGAACAAAGTCCTTCACTTTCTTGACATAAACTGTCAGGTAAAGGAGAATAAGATCACCGGTTTCTTGCTGACTCAAGAGTGCTCTTGACTGAGTATCTCCTCCTCAAGCAAAGGTACCAGTATGTATTTTCTATAAGATTACAAATCAAAGAGATACGAGCTGTCTGGCCCCACCCTCCTTTCAACTTGAGTGGAGATGGAAGATAGTTTTGGTTCTTCTAAAAAGAGTAAATAGTTTTGGTTCTTCTAAAAAGAGTAAGTGCACAATTTTATCAATTTACATACTGTGAACCAGACGTGGTTAGGCCAACAATTTCTTCAGATATCACAGTCTGACAATTACACTTACATCCTACCTTCCCATCTACAGCTAAGAGGGCCAGTCGACTGTGAGGAGAGGCCTCAAAGCTGTTCCCAATAGACTGCAAGATTGAACTTGAGATTGACATATAAATATTGTTAGTTTCTAGAGCTCCATGACTTCTTTTTGAAAAAAGTTAATGGAGTAAAAAGTATATGAGAAAACAGAAATAGTCAGCAAACAGAAGAAAAATACAGGGTAACATCTCTTTTAAAAATAATGTTTTGTACTTAAAAAAATCACAGAAAATACTGATAAAAAGCTAAACAGAATGAATTACAAAATTCTTTCAACTTTACAATAGGTTTGAAATTTTTCATAATAAAATTGGGGGAAATTAAAGATAATCATGATCATTAAACTGAACATAATTTCTAAACCTGTGACTCAGAGATAACCACTATTAATATTTTGGCATATTTCCTGTCAGAGTTTTTTTCATGTCTTACATATTATTTCCTTTATATACACGGACTCATGCTGTGTAAGTAACATTCTGTAACTTAAATATTTTCTGTTATTAAATAGATATTGAGAATATAGTTCTATGCCATGTAGTATGCAGGTGTAGAAGATAATTGATTTAACCATATTACTACAGTTTTCACAGTTTCAGTTTCATAAACAATCAAATCCTTCCCTAAACAGCCCTGAGAATAAAAATTATCTTTGTCTTTTCAACATTGCAGGTGTTTTATAGAAGAATAATCAGAGTATCAACAATAGGCCTGCCTCTGTTTTTTTAACCACACATTTTTCCCATATTGCTCTACAGAAGGAAGGGAGCAGCTTGTAGTGATCAGAATCCAGGCTTTCTTTAGAATCAGGGAAAACATGATTTCATTTCTAGGTTTGTCACTTACTCTGTGACTTCAGGCAAGATGTTACTATATCTAGACCTCAGTTTTCACATCTGCAAATTCTTAATAACAATACTCAATTCCTCATAGAGTTGCTGAGCTGAGGAGGTGAGATCGGGTTTACACTGTGTACCTGGGGCCACTTGCTAGGCTTCACCTGTTCTTTTCTGAAGACCTTGGGCAGGTTCGATCTAGCTGCATCAGTGTCTTTTGCTTAAAAGAAATACCTCACAATGATAAAAGGCTTTGTGATAATTACTGAACCTGTCACTTGATTTGGGAACTGTATAAATAATCAAACCTCTCACAAAAATAAGTACGGCCGCAAAAGACACGGAAATGGGGTTTCAGAATCAAAATCCACGTTCCCCTCTGGGAAGACACAGCGATAACCCTCAAGCCACGTGGAGGGAGACTAATTAATCCCTGGGCTGCTGGCTAGATTTCCCTCTTTTAAGGTCCTCCTTCCCCTATGTGATCCATTTCACTCGTCAATCACAGAAGTTTTCTCTGCAATGCTACTTTCCTGGGTAAGGGCTCTACTCACTGTATACACCAAGTCTCTCTCCATTCGCCTTAGGAGGACTATCTACATTCTTTGTTTCCTACTGCGACACACTCAATACTCGACACACCCGATACTCTGCAAAATGCAGCCTGTCTCCTGTCAGCCAGCTAGCCAAGGCAAATTCCTGCTATAACTCTTGCTCCTGATCCCTCCTTGAGCTACCTCTATGTTTTCTACCTTGTTCTAAAGCTAGAAAGCTCTAAAGCTTTCTAAAGCTATGTTTTCTAGCTTGTTGCACCATGTATTTTACTTCACTTTGTTTTTAAAAAACTCAGAAATAAATAAAATTACAACCAATTCTTGATTAGAATCTGAATCAGCGGCATAAATACCACCAAATCTTCTGTGAAACTGCCCTGAACATCCGTTTTAGGCAGCAGCCACTCAAGGAATGTTCCCATGGAAACAATCATGTTCAATATTACCTCAAGTGCATTAAGTGCTAGGTCTAGTCTCAAAGTCAATTATATTTAGCTGAGGATAATCTGCCTTAATTCTTATTAAATTAACTCCTTTTACTAATAATGTTAATATTTATAGTATCTATTTTTATATTTGCAGTTTTTCTAAACTACAGAGCCATAGTTTATACTTAAAAAGTGAACAGATACATTTTTAAACAATTCATATTTCCTATTCTTTTAAATGATCTTTTGTTAGAGTCTAAAAAATATTCCCATATATTTTTACGAATTTGAGTCTTGTAATTTACAAAATGACATGACCTCTCAGTATTTCAAGTAATCACTTGTTCCCCCTACTTTAGAGACTATATCAACTCAGTTCATCCTTAATATATAAAAAATGCAGGCTCTTGAACAGGCCAACAGAACTTTCTGTGATAATATAAATGGTCTGTATGTGTTCTAATATAGTAGCCATAGCCACAAAGAACACTTGAAATGAGACCAGTGCAACTAAGAAATGGAATTTTTAAATTACTTTAAATTTACACAGCCACACGCGGCTAGTTACTACTGTACTGTAGAGCACAGCTTCCAGAAAACTTCTGATAGAAATGCCTAGCATTAAATACACTGTATACTATCTTACATCATAACAGCAATGTTTCCATTTGGAACCCTGAAGCTCTTTTCTGCCTTATTCAGAGTGCACACTCAGCCAGTCCCATTCTGCACCTCATTATCTCCTATGCATCAGTGTTATTTATAAGTATCCACATCTTTTTCAAGAGGTTATAAACTCGAGCGCAGGAACCACATCTTTCTCAATTCTGTATGCCTCACTGACCCTACTATGCCACATCACATTTTATAAGTACTTGGAGTTTACAAATAATAATGACAACCTTTTTTCATTTCAGATTTGAAAGGAGAAGGACATGATGGCATGCTTCCCTTAGTACTGACTGCTCTGTGACCTGGTATAACTTAACTCCTCCAGAGTTTAAACTCTGTTCTCTGTGTTGTATTATAAGCCTCCCAGAGAGTACATTTTATTGCTCTGGGAACAATCTAAATCAGAACTCTAGAAGAAAAATACCAAGATTTATATCTTTGCTGCCAGGATATGTTTTAAACGAACCAGAATAGTTTTTTTTTTTTTTTTTTTTGCAACACTGTATCAAGAAAAGGAAGTGATGGTAAACTAGAGGTCTGCAACCAGAGAATTAAAAAAACTAGTACCTTGAGTGTGCCCTTCAGTTCCCTGGCTCTGTCTGGAGGCATTGTTTCATTGATCCTTTGTGACAAATACAACAGAGAACACTAGCTGGAGGACTACAGGCAGCTCAGTATAATGGCATACTCAAACCAATTCAAAAGGGAAGGAGGCAAGAGGCAAAAATCTGTTATTCACCCGTTTTACTATGATAAATTTTAAAATAACTTCACTACAATTATTTAGAAAGCTCATGTTTAGGACTAAGGGACATCAGCTTGAATTATTTATCGTTCCAAATTTGGGACACCAATAGGAAGAAAATAAGGTTTTAAGTTTAAAATAAAAGCTTTAGCTAACATTGAACAGTCTAAAAATAATTAATCCGTCCAAGTATCTATTTTATTAAAAAGCTAGTTTTATAGATAATTCTGTTTGGGGAAGGAGGGAAGAAAGAATCTAGATTGTTAAAACATATACCATTTCTGGCTGATTAAATTTTAATTATATAAAATTTCATTTTTCTTTTTATTTTTTACTCTGTGGACAAAACATGTGGGAACCTGATGGCAATTTTAGTCTCATCTATAGAGTCTTGTATAGTTACATGAGAATAAGGGCCTTCTACAGCCTAGAAATCGGGAGAACCGCTAATAAAATCAAGCATTAATTCAAAAGATAGTTTGATTATGCTTCTTTCTGTTCTACTCTCTTTTTTTAGATCCCAAGTTGTATATCTAGGTTTAATAGCAAACTGTAGGTTGGCTTCTGGTAGAAAAGAACTTGTATCTGTCTCCTTTAGCACAGGAAGACAATAAAATCAGGATATCAAAATTCTGCATCCTGCCATTAAATTCATGAACCAGCGTTCCAGGCTTTGCATTTCTCGTGTCCTTTATGATTTGCAGTGAGGTAAAGGAGATTTGGTTAATGGATGAATACATCCTTTTCACTAAAAGAATTTCTTCACACCGATACCAAAAAAATATGCAGTTTTCTGACTACATAAAAACACACTACATAGGTACCTGGGTGGCTCAGTTGGTTAAATGCCTGCCTTCAGCACAGGTCATGATCCTGGGTCCCAGGATAGAGCCCCACACCCGGCTCCCTGCTCCCAGGAACTTGCTTCTCCTTCTCCCCCTCCTTGTGTGGGCGCACGTGCGCTCACGCTCTCTCTCTAATAAATAAAATCTTTAAAACAACAACTACAACTGACCTTTCAACGTCACAGATCTGAAAAACGTGGGTTCGCTTATATGCAGATTTTTTCTGTAAATACATTGGAAACATTTTGGAGATTGTAACAATTTCAAAAAACTTGCAGGCAAACTGCAAAGCCTAGTAATACCAAAAGAATTAAGAAAAAGGTACATCAAGAATACACAACACATACGTAGATCCTAGTCTATTTTATCATTTACTCCCATAAGATATAAAGTTTATGAAAACTTACGCACACATTTACAGACCATACACAGTGCCATTCATAGCGGAGAGAAATGTAAACAAACGTTCAGGATGTAGTATTAAATTATATCTGCATACAATGAACTGTAGTACATACCACTCTAAGGCCGCAGTTTCAGAGCCACCACCTCACAGCTACTGCGGTGAGCTCAAGGGTTGCTGGGAGCCACGGCGAAACCCACCTGATGCTAATGATCTCTGTGGCACACTGCCTATCGCGGTAAAATGGGATCTGCGTTCTCGCGGTTCTCCCAGTTCTCGCGATTCTTGTGTATTTTTCATCGTGTTTAGTACAATTCCCTGAACCTGGACTAACCCCTCGGGACCATATAAAGTGCCACTAGTGATGCTGCAAGGACTCCCAAGAAACAGAGCAAAGTCATGACAGTACAAGAAAAGGCTGAATTGCTTGATAGGTACCACAGATGGAGGTCTGCAGCTGCACGTGCCCACAATTTCGAGATGAATGAATGCAGCTGGAGGACGGCTGTGAAAAAAGAAGAAAATTCATGAAGCCTCTGGTGCAGCTATGCCAGCAGGGATGAAAACTTGCACTTTTTGCAAAATACCTTTTAGCTCGTTTTGAAAATGCAGCTATTATGTGGGTGCAGGACTGCTGTAAGAAAGGCATGCTTATAGACTCTAATAGGACTCAAGAAAAAAGGAAGTCATTATATGACCACTTAAAGCAAAAGGAAGGTGAAGGACCTAAAACTGGAGAATTTAAAACCGGCAAAGAATGGTTTGATTTTAGAAAGTGGTCTGGCCTTTAAAAAAGAAAAAAGAAAAAAGTCAAGATAACAGAAGTAACTTCTATCGACCAAGAGGCAGCAGAGAAGTTCCCAGATGCCATTAAGAAAGTCATTGAGAAAGGATAGCTGCCTGAATAGGTTTTAATGCACACAAAACTGCTCTATTGGGGGGGGGGGGGGGATGACATAAAGGACATTTACTAGTACAGAAGAGAAGTGAGTACCAGGATTTAAGGCAGGAAGGGATAGGCTAACTACTGTTTTGTGCAAATGTAACAGCACTCCAACCTGTCTTAAGGGTTAACTTGGTTCAGGTTAGCACTGCTCCTTGCTTTTTGACCTATGGCCCTTGACCTGTAACAGAACCAATTTACTTTCTATGGATTTGCAGACCACTGGCCTTGGGGAATGAAAGACTAGAATTTTCCCAGGCCACAGAGGCCAAAAAGTCTGTTTGAAGTTGGCTCAACTTTCTGATTAACCCAGTAATCTTTTAGCAAAACGTTTTTTTAAGGTCACACAAATGACTTTTCCTGACCTCCCTTTGCACATCTGTAGACCTTGGCCTCCTTTGCAGAAAGAACAGAGTACTCTCTTGCACAACCCCAGGCACTAAGGAACCATGACCCCCTTACACAACCTCTGAGCACTGAGATAAAATCTGTAGCTGGCACCACTGAGCCTGAACATAATCAAGAAATGTTATGGACCACTACACCCCCTTTGCTGATTAGCTACCCTAAACCCCTGGGCCAGGCAAAAACTGGGGAGTTGGCTTTTGGACAGGAGTCTGTCTTCTCCCCAGGTTGCTGGCCTCTTGAATAAAGATCAAATTCTTTTCCATTCAAAACTTGTCTCTTGAGTATTGGCCTTTCCAACATATGAGCAGCCAAACTTGGGTTTGGTAACACAAATGCAGTGGAGTTTATGACCAGGACCACCCTTATCTATAAAGCTGCTAACCCCCAAGCCTTGAAGGGAAGAGAAAGACACCAGCTGCCAGTCTTTGGGTTGTACAAGAAGGCCTGGACAATGAAAAGCCTTTTTCTGGATTGGTTCCATCGATGCTTGTCCTCGAAGTCAGGAAGCACCCTGCCAGTAAGGTACTGCCTTTCAAAATTCTTTTGACCTTGGACAATGCTCCTGGCCACCTAGAATCCCATGAGCTCAACACCAAAGGCATCGAAGTGGTCTACTTGTGCCCAAACCCAATGTCTCTAATTCAGCCTCTGGATCAGGGGGTCATGAAGACCTTTAAAGCTCATTACATACATACTCTATAGGAAGGACTCTCAATGCTATGGCAGAGAACCCCAACAGAACATGAAAGTCTGGAAGGATTACGGCAGTGAAGATGGTATCATTGTTATAGGAAAAGCCATGAAAGCCATCAGTCTGAAACAATAAACTCCTGCTGAAGAAAACTGTGTCCAGATGTTTTGCATGACTTCCCTGGATTTCTACAGAACCAGCCAGGTAAATCATTAACAAGATGGTGGCTATGGCAAGAAAGGTCGGATGTGGAAGATTTCTAGATATGGGTCGTGGAGAAGTTCAACAGCTAACAGACACCACACCAGAGGAGTGAAGAGAAGGCAGCTTGATGGAGATGAGTGTTTCCCTAGCAGCGCCAGATGATGGAGAAGACCTAGAGGTAGCAGAGCAGAAAACAAACGGACATTAGACAGTCTGGCAGAAGGGCTTCAATTCAACTGAACTGCTTTCAACTTCTTTTACAATCCAGACCCTTCCACAATATGGACACTGCACCTAAAGTGTGCAGTGGATGGATTGGTACCACACAGAAATATTTTCAGAGAAATGGAACAGCAAAAAAAAAAAAAAGTCAGACAGAAATTGCCATGTATTTCTATAAAGTTACACCGACTGTGCCTGCCTCTCCTGCCCTTCATTTCACCTCAACTTCTTCCTCTGCCACCTCTCAGAGAGCAAGACCAACCCCTCTTCCTCCTCCTCCTCCTCATCCCATTCAATGTATTTCACTTCACCCCTTCTACCTCTGTCACCCTTGAGACAGCAAGACCAACACCTCCTTTTTCTCCTCCTCCTCAGCCCACTTGACACAAAGAGACAGGATGAAGACAGATGGTCCACTTCCACTTAATGGATAGCATATAATCATCAAGCCATACAGTTAAATAAACTAACATGTTGTATATGTGTATGAGTGTTTTCATGTGAAAGCTACTAACTGGCTAATTGAACATAATAATAAAACAATTAAAAAGTATGTATCTGTAAAAAAAAAAAGAAAATCTAACCATATGACAAGAAACGTATATTTTTGTGTCTTCATAATCATCATCATCGCCTAAGTACTCATCATGTAGAACGTAGTGTGCAAGTCTTGTATGGAAGTCGTTACCCTAAGGTGAGTGATATTTAATATAAAGTTAATAATGTGTTAGTTTTACTGTTTTCTAACTTTGCTTTCAAAGAATTACATTAACATATAGTATGCCTCTCTTGTAATTGAAGAAACTGTGTATCAGACTATCATCATAGGTAAGTGGTTTTTTAAAAATGTAATAATGTTTCCAATACTGTATTGTGACTATGACTGTAATATTATATGCCATAAAAATTTTTATAATGGATCATTTATTAATGTATAGGCTAGGCTACCATGAAGCAATCTTATCTATTATACTAGGCTACCATAAAGCAATTATATTGCTGCTTCTTTGTTAATACATGAATTGTAATACCTACAAATAAATATAAATTTCTTTGCACATTATCTTTTCATTTTTGACACTCCATGTTAGCAATAAGTACAACATCTACAGTGTTTTGTGTCATATAAGACAATATTGATGTAGATACTGACAGACAATTCATCTTATGAACAGACAATGTAAATTTATGGTATTGATAAATATGGTACTGTAAATGTATTTTCTCTAACTTATGATTTTCATAATAACATTTTATTTTCTCCAGCTTACCTTAAGAATACAATATGTGATAACCTATAACATACAAAATAGGTGTTAATTGACTGTTTATGTTATTGGTAAGGCTTCCAGTCAACAGTAGACAATAGTCTAATAGTTAAGCTTGGAGGGTTTCAAAAGTTATACACACATTTTAACCTGAGTTGTTCAAGGGTCAGTAGTAGTTTTAAATCAAAATGAAGCATATCACAGAGCATTTCCCCTCAAGGAATGAAGATCCCTATTAGTTTATTATTTTCCAAATATGGTTTGGCACTTTGTAGACTTGAAACGGAAGAAAATGGTCAATGATTTGCAACCAACCATAAAATTGAAGCTTCTCCTTGGCTGTCCTAAGAGTAACAAAGGGGTAAAAATGATTATGGGTTGGTCTATTCACTACATCTCTAGGTAATGGAATGTGATAACTTTATTAGCTACAGTATCTGCAGTTTTACTTTTTTTATTTTTTTCATTGATAAAATATTGTTTTATTTTTTAATTTAAATTTTATTAGTTAACATAATATTGGTTTCTGGAGTAGACTTCAGTGACTCATCACTTACATACAACACCCAGTGCTCATCACAAATGCCCTCTTTAATCCCCATCCCCCATCTAGCCCACCCCCCACCTTCCTCCCCCCCATCAACCCTCATTTTTTTCTCTATTGTCATTTATGGGTTATTTCCCTCTCTCCTTTTTCCCCCCTTCCCACATGTTTTCTTTCTTAAACTCCACATATGAGTGAGATCATATGGTATTTGTCTTTCTCTGACTGACTTATTTCACTTAGCATAATATACTCTAGCTCTACCCACGTCATTGCAAATGGCAAGATTTCATTCTTTTTGATGGATGAGTAATATTCCATTGTGTACATATATACCACATCTTTATCCATTCATCAGTTGATGGACATTTGGGCTCTCTTCATAGTTTAGCTATTGTTAGTAATGCTGCTATAAACATCAGGGTGCATATACCCCTTGGAATCTGTACTTTTGTATCCTTTGGGTAAATACCTAGTAGCACAATTGCTGAATCGTAGGGTAGTACTATTTTTAACTTTTGAGGAACCTCCAAACTGTTCTCCAGAGTGGCTGCACCAGTCTGCATTGTATATTTTTGTAAGTCATGTAATTGATATTTACTATCATAAAGGAAAATTCTAAAAATCAGAGCTTAAGGTTTTCCCAAAACATAAGTCCTTATTCTGGGATAACCAAATATGAATCCAGCTGTGAAGGTAAATGAACTGTTTGTTTAATATTCAAAAAATTGACTTGTATTTGGATATTTTATTCATTTTAAGTAAGCTAGTTCTATTGTTAAACCTGGATATGCACTTTCATTCTGTAAAAAAAAGCAAACAAAAAAAGAACAAAAAAGCTTAAGTATAGCATCAAGAATTCTATTCTTTTAACAGAAACTACTAGACACTTGAGTAAGAACACACTTCTCTATCCCTGTCCCTACAATGACAGGCTGCCTTTTCACAGCTCATTTTCATGATTAGCCCAGCACTGTTTAGAATAATTTTTAGTAATGGACCCAGAAAAGCATGTGGGCTTTAGAAATTAATGTGAATAAAAACGACAAAAAAGCCCAGGACTATCTGGTTTCACTGATGAATTCTGCCAAACATTTAAAGAAAAATTAAAGGCAATCCTTCTCAAACTCTTCCAAAAATTGAAGAGGAAGGAACATTCTTAAACTCACTTTATGAGGCCACCACTACCCTGATATCTAAGCAAGATGAACACAGTCCCAAGAAACTATAGATGTATATCCCTGATGAACTGACATGCAAAAATTTTCAACCAAATATTAGCAAAATAAATTCAATAGCACATTAAAAGCATCAAATGCCATGACCAAGTGAGATTTACACATGAGATTTACACCTGGGGTCAAGGGAGATTTACACCTGGGACGCAAAAATGGTTCTAACATACAAAAATCAGTAAATGTGATATACCACATTAATAGAATGAAAGATAAAAGTTATATGATCATCTAAATAGATGAAGAAAAAGCACTTAAAAATGCAACATCATTTCATGGTAAAAGCCCTCAAAAAAGTGGGTACAGAAAGAACATACCTCAGCACAATAAAGGCCCTCCATGTATGATAAATCCACAGCCAACATCGTACCCAATGGTAAAAACTTGAAAACTTTTCCTCTAATACCAAGAAGTAGGTAAGGGTACCCACTCTCACCACTCTTATTCAGCACAATACTAGAAGACCTAGCCAGAGCAACCAGGCAATAAAGAAAAACAAATGGCATCTAAATTGGAAAGGAAGAAATAAAACTGTCTTTATTTACTGATTATACAATCTTATATGTATATATAATCTAAACACTCCACCAGAAAACTGTTAGAACAAATCAAATTCAGTAAAGTTGCAGGATACAAAATCATATATGGAAATCAGTTTCATCTCTATATACCAACAAGATATCTGAAAAAGAGAGACAACTGCATTTACAATAGCATCAAAAACAGTAAAATACTTAGGAATAAATTTAATGAAGGATGTGAAAGATCTATATGTTGAAAACTCTAAGACATTGATGAAACAAACTGAAGAAGACACAAACAAATGGAAAGATATCCTGTGTTCATGGATTAGAAGAACTAATATTGTTAATAATGTCCATACTTTGTTTATGCACCACACCCAGTGCTCCATGCAATATGTGCCCTCCATAATACCCACCACCAGGCTCACCCAACCTCCCACCCCTGCCCCTCCAAAACTCTCAGATTGTTTTTCAGAGTCCACAGTCTCTCATGGTTCGTCTCCAATACCAGTTAAATGCTCCTGTTAACGAAAATTATAAAATAATGGATAGTAAGGAAATGAGTGATATATGAGTGGCAAAAAATGGGCAAAAAAATACCCAGTTAAGAAGAGGAATAACATTGATTGAGATACCAATATTTAGTTAGAGCATTTTCTTTTCTTTTTATCAAAATGAAATAGGGCTTATTTTATATTTTGAAAAATAATTTTTTTAATTAACATGTAATGTATTATTTGTTTCAGGGGTACAGGTCTGTGAATCATCAGTCTTAAAAAAAAATGTCCATACTACCCAAAGCCATCTACAGATTCAATGCATTCCTTATCAAAATTCCAAAAACATTTTTCACTGAAATAGAACAAACATTCCAAAACTCTGAATGGAATTTAAAAAAACAAACAAACAAATAAAAAAACCAAATAGCCAAAACAATCCTGAGAAAGAAGAACAAAGCTAGAGACATCACAGTTCCTGATTTCAAATTATACTACAATACCATAGTAGTTAAAACAGCATGGTATTGGCATAGAAACAGACATAGACTAATGGGAAGGAATCAAGGGCCCAGAAATAAAACCCCATGCATACCTTCAACTAATATTTGGCAAGGGCGCCAGAATACTCAATGGGGAAAAGATAATCTCTTCAATAAATGGTGCTGGGGAAAATGGATGCTCACATGCAGAAGAATAAAACAGCACCCCTATCATACACCACTCACACAAATGAACTCAAAATGGATTAAAGGCTTAAACATAAGGACTGAAAACATAAACCACATAGAAAAAAACTTAGGAAAAGCTCCTTGACATTGGTCTTAGAGATAACTTTTTGGGTATCACAGCAAAAATTCAAGCCTCAAGAGCGAAAATTTAAAAAGTGGGTCTATAAAATAAAATGCTGCATAGGGGCACATGGGTGGTTCAGTCAGTTAAGCACCCCACTTCGGCTCAGGTCATGATCTCAGGGTCCTGGGATAGAGGCCCATAGATTAGCAACGTACTTTCTGCCATTTATATCCTTTATTACAATAATGCATGAATAATGATTGCAATGAAACCTTGTGGAAATATATATATGACATTCACATTAATATCTAATGAATCCATTATGATTGGTGTTATTTTGATGAATACTAATTCATTTCAGAAGGTTAAGCTACTCAATTTAATAGTATATTTAATTAATGCAAAGCTGCAGTGGAATTCTCATGACATTAAATATTATAGTTACATGATATCAATTATATTAATATTGATCAGTGCCTTGACATTGAATATGAATAGGTAAAGTTTTTATGATCAAATATCAAATACTAAGGAGTCTTTGCAGTTTATTTCAAATTATTACAAATCCATGACAATATCAATAAATATAGGATAAATCAACATTTTACATAATTTAGTAATCCAAATTCACATTCCTCTTTATAATAAAAACCATAATGATGATGATAATGAATTTTAGTTAATATACTGACTGCATACTTTGTGCCAGGAACTATTCTATACTCTATGCACTTTATGTGAGTCAATTCATTTATGAGAAATAATTCTAGAACTCTCTATCTAATTTACATACAATTAAAAAAACTATAGTGATGCTCTTTTGTGAGAAAGTAAGTCCCTTAACTACTTACGAGCAGATATTTCACAGCTTTGCTGGAATTGAAGACTCATTCGTATCATCTTGAAAACCATAATAAAACAGATGTATGTTCATCCTCATTCAGAAAACTGTGTCTTTTAAGAAATAACGAGAGTGATACTTTATTTTTCTTATCATTCAAAGAAAAAGCATCTTTATAAATTACAACAGTGATAGACTCTACATTTAAATACAGTAGCTTATTTGTGCATTTTTATAAACTTAAATGTAAGTAAACATGTATCACTTAGTAAGATGTTAGATCGGGAGGAAAAGGTATCAACATAGTGTTGATCATAATCTTTTCACCTGTATCAGCTAAATCCTTTCCCTCTCCACTCTGCACCAAATCCCAACAGAAGATTTTATTTCCAACTTTACTGAGATTTTAACTATTTAACTTGTGCTTTCTCACCTCTATTCCACCTTACTCTCCTCTCCTTTCTTTTCTCTTATGTTTCCTTCTTGGGCAAGAAGATGGTACATGTCTATCTATTTCTTGCTAGGGCTAACAGCCACCTTGCACTTTGATGTATGAGGCTTTACTCTATCAATGAACCAAACTCCCTTCTAAAATTTAAGTTTCTTTCTCTAAAATTTGTTTTGCTTGATTTGGGGTTATGATTCATTTTTCTCTTTCCTCAAACATTTCTTTTCTCACCCCTGCTACCTTATAAAGATAATATCCTTCCACATTCTTCTAAGTTCTTCCAAGCCACCAATCCACACCACCACAGTTGCAGTCAATTTTTCTTTTGATAATCAAAAGATTTATCTCTTCAGCCTCCTAAAATCCTCTCCAGAACTTAAATGGATGACTAATTTCTCCAACTCTTTATTCCCTTAGCTTTCATGGTGTTATAGCTCATGGAGGTTTTCTCCTACTTCTCTGAACAATCTTTGGTTTTCCCATGTTTTTAGTTTTCACACCTTTTAAAGTGACATATCCTAAGATTCCATAGCAACCTCTCATTTTTTACCTCACAGATTCCTCGTTGATATGCATATCTATCCCTACAATTTCATCTTTTCCTTAAGGCAGAACTTTCAAACCTCAAACTTTAGCCCTGACTTCTCTCTCAAGTTCCATATCCTTATGTACAAATGATTCTTAGACATCTCCACATGAATATTTCCCAAGCACCTTAACAACATGTCCCAAGTTAAAAGGATTATTTTCCCAGACCTCAAATCTACCAATTACGATAAGAGGAAAACAACAATATCTCACTATTTTCTGTCTTCTTTCTCTTTGTTGATGCCATTAACACTTTTTCAATTACCAAGGCCTAATACTTGAAAAATCATATTTACCTCTTCTTTCTCCCTTAACCACCACTTCTATTCAGTTACCAAATCATTTGATTTTTAGTCTCAATTCAATCACATACATAGCCCACTTAAAAAATAACTTCTGTGGCTTTCCATTTCCTAAAGTCCATGTGAATTGTTTAGAGCTCATATTCATATTAATGTGAATGTCATCCACATCCTGACTTGTACATCCTTTTATAGAACCATCTCTTGCTATTTCTCTCCAAGCACCCTTCCACCAAATATGCTCTTCTCCCAAACTAGCTAACTTTCCTTGCTTCCATGATACTGTTCATAATACCCCTTTGGCCTAAAATCCCTCTCCTCATGTTCATACACATATTCGTCAGTTCATACAGTGAGTACCTATCTACTACATGCAAGATACTGTTCTAGATGCTAGAGACGAGATGGTGAAGAAAACAATGACCCTCCCGATGCTAATGGAGCCTATATTCCAGTGAGAAGACAGAAATTAAGTAAGTGAACATAATAAAATGTCAGGTATGAAAAATGAAACAAAATTAGGGGACAGAGGCTAATCTCTAAAATCTAGCACTCAGGGAAGAGTTCCCTGACAGGAGTGATATTTGAACAGTAATCTGAAGGATATCAGAGAGCCAGACACATTATATTGGGATCTGTGTAATAGTATGGACAAAGGCCCTTGACAAGAGTATGTGTGAAGTGTTAGAGGAATAGTAGGGAAACCAGGGTGGCTGATGTACATTGAGTGAGGGGGTTTCAAAAAAAGAAGGTAAGAACCAAGGTCTGAATAACCAAAAGTCAATTCTCCAAGGCTACAGACTATAATAAAGATACAGAATTTATTCTCAGTGTGATAAAAAATATTTGGAGGATGGAGAGCAGGGAGTGATATGATTTTATCATTTTTCAGAAAGCTCACTTTGCAAGTGTACAGAGACTGGGGAGGGTGGTAGAAACAGTAAGCAGAGAACGGGAGTTAGAAGACTGTGGGACCAGTCCAAGTAAGAGATAATTGTGGCTTAGGCTGGGGGAATTGGCATAAAGGTGGTAAGAAATTAGAAAATTAAAGATTAATGTGAGAGACAGAAACAAAGAGATTTGTTGATAATTGCACATGAGAAATGAAAGAATGAGAAGAATCTTGGATGACACCTGAATTTCGGCCCTGAGCACTATGGTGGATTATGACGTGCCATCTTCTGAGAAAAGAAACACTGAACAAGGAGCAGATTTGAATAGGGAATCAAAAGGTCAACTTTGGACTTGCTAACTTTGAAAATGGGCATTAGACTGCAAAGTAGAAATGTCTAGTCAATCCTTTAATTATGAGTCTGGAGTTCAAGGGACAGCTCAAGGATGGAGAGTTCCATTTGAATCACCAGATTTTTTGTGTGTGTCCTTTGGGGTCATTGAACTGGATGAGATCACTCCCTTCAGTGATTCTCAACCCTGGCACACTTTCGATTCACTGGGGAAGCTTTAAATTAAAATACTGATTCTGTTCCCATCCTCAGAATGACTAAATCCAAAATCTCTGCAGGGAACCCAGGGTATCTGAATTTTTAAAACTCCTCTAATGTGTGACTAGGTTGAAGAATTCCTGACCTGTGGAAATGATGGGGGTAGACGTCTGAGTACTTAACTCTGGGGCACACCAACATTTAGAGACATGTAAAAAGCAGGTTACAAAAAGGAGGCCAGAACCAAGCTTGCCCACCAAGGCACAGAGGAAATCAAGAGGACAGTGCAGTATCCCATAAGCCAAAAGAGCATTTAAAGAAAGACAAATGAATTCAGTCAAATGTACATTAAGAGTTTAGTTAAGGTGAGGACTGAGATTACACCACTGGATTTGATCATGTGAAGGTAGCTGTAACAAGTGGTTTAGAGAGTAGACAAGGACAAAAGACTACTGCCATAAATTAAAAAGAGTAGAAGATTGTGAAGTAAAGAAAAGAAGCAACAGGAACTCTTGCCATATACATCTGTCAGTGCTTTGCCCATTTCCAAGGCCTAGTTAAAAGGCGCTGAAGCCTCTGTTAATCTCACCAGCTAGAGGCAATTTCTCCTTTGGGCAATTTCTACTTTCCCTTTTTTTTTTTTTTTTTTGAGATGCCAACTTGAACTCTAGTTATTTATGCTCTTAGTGGAGAAGGATCACATTTGGTTAATTTTTCTATGCCCCAAAGTGAAGAAGTAGATTCTTAGTAACTGTTGGCACAAGGTTTAGGAAAGAAAAAGCTTTGAAATGGGGCACCTGGGTGTCAGTCAGTTAAGCATCTGCCTTCAGCACAGGTCATGATTCCATGGTCCAGGGCCCTGTGTGGAGCCTTGAGTCCTAGGGGGAGAGTGGGGATGTAGTGAGAGGCTTGTGGCTCCCTGCTTAACAGAAAGTCTGCTTCTCCCTTCCTCTCCCTCTGCAGCACCCACCCCCATGCACATACTCTCTCTCTCTCAAAAAAAAAAAAAAAAAAAAGAAAAGAAAAGAAAAAGAAAAAGCTTTGAAATATGCTGGAAAAGCAATGAGGGTTACTGCAGTACTAAGTGAGCAGGACTCTCATCTCACACACCAGAAAGGGAAGATGTCGAAATTTCTCAGCTGTTTCAAGTAATTGTGAAGTATTGAGAGATTTTTTTTTAAAAAAAGGCAAAAATAATCAAAGAGCTGAAAAAAAGTTTCTTTAATTATCTCTAATGCTATGCTCATTCCTGAGCACTGTGAGGCACTAAATGGCAGTTATGTGACAAGCTACTGACATGCATTAGATGACAACAAACCATTCATCCTCCTCATAAATCACAGGGGACCACCAGGCCTCACCTGGATCCCCAGCTTTGCCTCTACCAAGGGGATCAGCCGGAAAAGCCTGAAGTTGTTGTTAAGGAGCTGCCGTGGTCATGGTATAGGATTAGTACCTCCTCCTCCATTTGTACACAGTAGGCTCGTGGGGTGAGGGCACAATAGGGACCCAAAGCCACTCACATAAACACGGGGGGGGGGGGACATGCACGTAGGACCTGTGCACTCTACTCCACATTAGCTAAATGTGAATACAGAGAAACACATCACCGACTGCTGGCCCTAGAAATCCACCCTGTGCACCCTCGCCCAGCAGTCAGTATATATACATATACTTCTTTTGTTTCCATGCTTTTGGAGGACAGAAGAGAAAGATGTATCACTTGGGGGCCTGGGTGGCTCAGTTGGTTAAGTGTATGCCTTTAGCTCAGGTCATGATCTTGGGGTCCTGGGATCGACCCCCACGTGAGTCAGACTCCCTGCTCAGCAGAGAGCCTGCTTCTCCCTCTCTCTCTGGACTCCCTCTGCTTGTACTCTCTTGTGTTTTCTCTCTCTCTCTCTCTAATAAATAAATAAAATCTTTTAAAAATTTTTAGAAAATAAAAATAAAAGTGATAAATTTTGAGATAACAATAAAATAATAATATTTTAAAGTGGGATTTTAAGTCAATGTAAAAATCAAGGTGTTTTCATTTCTGACTTAGTCAATTAAACATGGGTGTTAAGAAACAAAATTAACCTAGTACATATTATAAAGACAGACCATCTTCAGAACTCATGTTCAGGCATGCATATACATATAAACACAGCCTCCCATTTTACATCTCATTAGTAGGATGGTATAGAGGCAGTAATTATTTCTCCTTTGACATTATACTCTCAGTTTCTAGCCCACTATCTTCTTTCTTTATGTTCAGTGTCTTCCATCTTGTTGATTCTAAATGAATGAAGCTCCCAAGATACTGGCAGGCAAGCTCTTCTGTGTGGTGCAACTATGTATGGTCTGCACAGCTATTTGTCCTTTGCCTGCTCTGACTCTGTTGCAAAGAGGAACTGCAGTCTTTACATTTCCCTACATCAATGGGAGCACTGTTCTTCCCAGTATGTAAAGCATAGGCTTTATGCATTTCACTTTATGCAATGATGCATTTCCAGTATCTGAGGACTTTAACAATTGTCCATAAATATCAGGCAAATTGGGCTTTGATCATCTACCATGTTACCTCAGAGTTTGTTTTACAGGTGTGAAGATTTAGTGGCACTGGGCCATACATCTAGTAAGTGAATGTCTTCACTGTTTTCTGCTCAAACAAAACAAACTAAATCAAATTGTTTTCTCCCTAAGAGCTCTAAGATTTTGGAAAGAATACAACTGATGTCCCCTGAAATCTATATTCTTGGTTGAAAAATCAAAAGAATACTGTTTCCATGCCTTACATGGTTGCTCTGGGTTACTTCCCTTAAGATATAACCATGATGAGTTTAGAAAAGTAGTTTCTGATCAATATAGTAGAACTTTCCCCTTCTGTGAACTAGACACTATTTCTTTTAATGCAGCTTAAGATGGCAACAGATGGGATATGGCATTAAACACTGCCAGATGTTTCATGGTGTATATTCTGAGAGTCATCACTGCAACTCATGTAATTCTAAATGGAAGTGTAGGTCACAGTTGCTATGTATCCTAACAGCTCTCTATTTTCATCCCAAATCATTGTCAATCATGGCACTTAAATGCCTGGTCTATATTGTAGGTCTGAGAAAATTACCTTTACTTTCTCTCATATTAAATAGTGATCATTTCTCTTTTTTTAAAGATTTTATTTATTTATTTGACAGACAGAGATCACAAGTAGGCAGAGAGGCAGGCAGAGAGTGAGAGGGGAAAGCAGGCTCCATGCTGAGCAGAGAGCCCAATGTGGGGCTCCATCCCAGGACCCTGGGATCATCACCTGAGCTGAAGGCAGAGGCTTTAACCCACTGAGCCACCCAGGCGCCCCAAATAGCGATCATTTCTTGCCTTATAACTTCTAAAATTATCTATTTTCCCCTGTACACAGGACCTTAGCTAGTACTATTTTTATAGGAGCCAATGCCTTTTTCTAAATATGTTAACTAAAAGATGTTCTCTTTTAATTTTTTTCATTTAAATTCAAATTCAATTAATTAGCATACACTATATTATTAGTTTCAGAGGTAGGGCTCTGTAACTTATCAGTCTTATATAATACCCAGTGCTCATTATATCACAAGCCTTCCTTAATATCCATTGCCTAGTAACCCCATCCCCCAACCCCTCTCCCCTCCAGCAAACCTCAGTTTGCTTCCTATGATTAAGAGTCTCTGATGGTTTGTCTCCCTCTTTGCTTTCATCTTGTTTTATTTTTCCCTGTCTTCCCCTATGATCCTCTGTTTTGTTTCTTAAATTCCACACATGAGTGAGATTATAATTGTCTTTCTCTGATTGACTTACTTCTTTTAGCATTAATACCCTCTAGTTCTATCCACGTTATTGCAAATGACAAGATATCATTTTTGATAGCTGAGTAGTATTCCATTGTACATATATACCACATCTTCTTCTTAATGGGTGATGGTTATTAAGGAGGGCACTAGTTATGATAAACACTGGGTGTTACGTATAAGCAATGAATCACTAAATTTTATATCTGAAAAAAATAATAAAAGATGTCTTCTTAGGACAAATGCTTTTGAGAAAAATAGCCATATTCATTCTTTTAAACAACAATCTCTTTATCTCTATCCAATATGAAAACATACATGGGGAAAAATACTTAATTTACTTAGTTGTAAATTACCTTAATATCCAATTTGTTGGAAAAGCAAAAAGCCACCTTAAAATTACATGTTAGCTGTATTAACTATAAATCTGATAGTTTCAAAATGATGTCTGAAAACTTTTCAGAGAGACTTTTATCAAGTTATTTATCATAAATTACTAAAAATGCTGGCAAAATGTATGCTTTATCTCCTAACTCCTTTCTACCCCTCTGCTATAAAGCAGGATGGTGATTGTCTTATTACAGTCAAAAGAATGCAGAGTACAAACATTATATGATTCTAATAACAACATAAAATAGTCTGAGTAACTTTTTTGGATAATATTATTTTCAAATCTTTATGTAATTGTACTCAGTACAAAACAGGAGATTCATTTTTTCTACAAGGTCAATTAAATATGCAATTAAAAGTTATTCCCGCATGTCTTCCTCCCATGGCTGTCAGTGCAAATTCTCCAGGGTACTGATTTGTACATTGTACAGAATCATTCATGTGAACTGTATTCCAAATGGCTTTAAAATATTAAAAGTTCCATTTTACAATTTCTTTTGCTCAGTGATCAGTGTGGTGAATCTCCTTTATCTTGATAAAGGTCATAATGTTTTTTTATTCTTCAAAGTGCCTGATTTTGTGGGTTGTAGCAGGAAGAAAGAGTGAAGAGGAGAGAGCAGGTCATGAGAAAGAGAGCACAATCAACATCAAGAAAGAGATGATATTTAAGTAGAATTAAATAAAATTCCCCTCATTCTGGGTATTTCTTTCTACCCTTTGTAGATGGCCATTGTTCATGACGCAACAAAAATGTAAAGAAGGGAACCGAAAAATAAACAAATTTTGTCTTTATAATTTCAAACATCTGTTCAGAGGAATAGGAATGATTTTTATTCAGAGTCAATATATTTAGGAGAAGTTCTGATCAGTAGAAAAAATCTTAAGTTTCCCTACTACCTTTCCATCTCCCCAAAGAGGATAATCCTTTTGGACTGTTGGTGGGAATGCAAACCAGTGTAGCCACTCTGGAAAACAGTATGTGGAGATTCCTCAAAAAGTTAAAAAGAGAGCTACCGTACAACCCAGCAATTGCACTACTAGGTATTTATCCAAAGGATACAAACAGAGTGATTCAAAGGGGCACATACACCCCAATGTTTATAGCAGCAATGTCTACAATAGCCAAAATATGGAAAGAGCCCAAGTGTTCATCAATTGATGAATGGATAAAGAAAATGTGAGAATATATATATATATATATATATATATATACACACACATGTAGGTATGTATATATATATATGCAATAGAATATTACTCAGTCATCAAAATGAATGAAATCTAGTCATTTCCAATGACACAGATGGAACTAAAGTGCATTATGCTAAGCAAAATCAGTCAGGCTGAGAAAGACGAATACCATGATTTCACTCATATATGGAATTTAAGAGCCAAAACAGATGAACATAGGGGAAGGGAAGAATAAAATAAGATAAAAACAGAAAGGGAGGCAAACCATAAAGGGTCTTAACTATAGGGAACAAACTGAAGATTGCTGGAGGGGAGGTGGATGTGGGGGTGGGGTAAATGGGTGATGAGTATTAAGGAGGCCACTTGTGATGACCACTGGGTGTTACATGCAACTGATAACTCACAAAATTCTACCCCTGAAACTAATACTACATTATATGTTTACTACCTTGAATTTAAATAAAATCATGAAAAGAGAATGAAGATGTGAATAAACAACATCAGCAATGAAAAACAGGTAACTAATTATTAAGAAACCTAGCACTGAAGATTAAAAACCATACATATGACCCAACAATCCCTCTTCTGGTTATATATCCAAAAGAAACTAAATCAGCAGTTTGAAGAGATTTTTGCACTCCCATGTTCATTGCAACACTATTCACAATAGCCAAGATATGGAAACAACCCAAATGTTCATCAATGGATGGTTAAAGAAAATGTGGAATGTGTATATATGATGGAATATTATTCAGCCATAAAAAAGAAGGAAATTCTACCAGTTGTGACAATATGAATGAACCTGTAGTACTTATGCTAAATGAAATAAAGTAGACACGAGAAGACAAACACTGTATGTACTCACTCATATAAGGAATCTAAACAAAACAAAAGTCAAATTCATAGAAAGAGTAGAATGGTGGTCACCAGAGTCTAGGTAGTGGAGAAAAATGAGAAATGCTGGTTAAAGAAAGGGTCAAACTTTAAGTGATAAGGTAAATAAGTTCTCATGCTTACTTCAGCAGTACATACACTAAAATTGGAATGCTATAGAGGAGATTAGCATGGCCCCTCTGCAAGAATGACGTGCAAATTCATGAAGCATTCTATATTTTTCCACTTTCTTACACCACACACAAAAACACATTCGAAATGGATGAAAGACCTACATGTGAGACAGGAAACCATCAAAATCCTAAAGGAGAACACAGGCAGCAACCTTTTTGACCTCAAAAGTAGCAACTTCTTACTAGACACATTTCTGGAGGCCAGGGAAACAAAAGCAAAAATGAACTATTGGGACTTCATCAAGATAAGAAGCTTCTGCACATTGAAGGAAACACTCAACAAAACTAAGAGGCAACCTATGGAATGGGAGAAGATATTTGCAAATGACATATCTGAAAAGAGGTTAGTATCTAAAATCTATAAAGAACTTATCAAACTCAACACCCAAAAAACTAAAAATCCAGTTAAGAAACAGGCAGAAGACATGAATAGAAATTTTTCCAAAGAAGACATCCGGACGGCTAATGGACACAAATGGATACTCAACATCATTCATCATCAGGAGAATGCAAATCAAAACTACAATGAGATATCAACTCTCACCTGTGAGAATGGTGAAAATTAACAACACAGGAAACAACAGATTTTGGTAAGGATGCAAAAAAAGGGGAACCCTCTTACACTGTTGGTGGGAATGCAACCTGGTGCATCCACTCTGGAAAACAGTATGGAGGTTTCTCAAAAAGTTAAAAACAGAGCTACCCTATGACCCAGCAATTGCACTACTGGGTATTTACCCAAAGGATACAAAAATATTGATTCAAAGGGACACATGTACCCTGATGTTTATTACAGCATTATCCACAATAGGAATATTATGGAAAGAACCCCAAGGTCCATTGACTGATGAATGGATGAAGAAGAGGTGAATATGAATATATATATATATATGTATACATATATATATATGTATACATATATATATATATATATAAACATCCAGATATATACACACACATAATACTCATCCATCAGAAAGAATGAAATCTTGCCATTTGTAACGATGTGGATGAGGTTAGAGTGTATTATGCTAAGAGAAGTCAGTCAGTCAGAAACACAAATACCATATGATCTCACTTATATGTGAAATTTAAGAAATGAAACAGATGAAAACGGTGGAGAGGGGAGGCAAACCATATAAGGGGCTCTTAGAACAAACTGAGGGTTGCTGGAGGGGAGGCGGGCAGGGGGATGGGTTGAATAGGTGATGGGTATTAAGGAGGACACTTAACTGTGAAGAACACTGGGTGTCATTCATAAGTGATGAATCACTAATTCTACTCCTGAAACTATTACTACACTGTATGTTAATCAACTGGAATTTAAATAAAAACTTGAAACAAAACAAAAAATATAGGATGAATAAGTTACTGGGACCTAATGTACAACACAGTAACTATACTTAATCATAGTGTATAGTAGACTTGAAATTTACTGAGAACAGATCCTAAGCACTCTCACAATGCACATGCAGAAAAAGGTAACTATATAAGGTGACAGATATGTTAATTAACTTGATTGTGGTAATCATTTCATAATATATACATATATCAAATCATCACATTGTATACTTTAAGTATATACAATTTTATTCATCATAATACCTCAATAAACCTGGACAAATATCAAATAAAGGTAAAAATAGGGGCACCAACATGGCACAGTCATTGAGCATCTGCCTTCAGCTCAGGTGATGATCCTAGGGGCCTGGGATTGAGCCCTGCATGGGGCTCCCTGATCAGCAGGAAGACTGTTTCTCCCTCTCCCCCCGCCACTTCTGTTCCCTCTCTCTCTGTGTCTCTCTCTGTCAAGTAAATAAATAAAATCTTTTTAAAAAATAAAGGTAAAAATAATAAAATATAGTGATAGATGTAATAGAAAAATATGAAAACCTAGGTAATATAAAAATATTCTAGGGAAATATAAACTAGCAAGTGGCCCATCATGAAGAAAACCATAAAATTAAAGAAATAGTAGTTAAATTTTTAGAACCACAAAGATATCAGACTACTAAGCTTTTTTAAAAAAGCTAATTTCAACTGTGGGGAAAAAAACCTGCTTCAATATATAGAACAGAAAATAGACAATTTCTCATTTTCTGAGCTTAGTAATGTCTGTGATCCCCAAGAAAGAAAAGCACAAGAAAACAAAAACATAGATTAATCACACTTAAAACACAGAACTGAAATTCAAACATAGTATCAGCAAATCACAGTCAATATTTCATTTTAATGACCTCATCACCAATGGTTTAATCTCAAAATTCAAGGACAGCAAAATTTAAGAAAATTCACCAACAAAGTTAATTCATGAAAATAATGTATCTAAATGAGGAAAAACATAACTAAATATAGGTCAATATACCATTGAATGATATCCAGCAATCATTCATGATTAAAAAAAAAAACTTGGCAAACAACTTTCATAAATATATCCACCAAATATGTACAGCAAATATTTATACAGCATAGGATGCAAAGTCTAGGATAATTTACATTAAATTCAGAAATTTAAAAAGTCATCTCTTATCAACACTACTAATCAACCTTATCCTAAAAGTTCTGGCCACTACAAAAGATGAGAGAAAAAAATAAGTGGAGAATGAATGCAGAAGTTGGAAAATATGAAATAAAATATTTTCAGTGGTCATGATCATCTATATAATCAATCCAAGATAAGCAGCCAACAAACAGGTAGATCTAAAGAGGGAATTCAACAGTGGCTAAATACAAGATCAACACAGAAAACAAAACAAAACAAAACACCTAATAGCTACCCTGTATAGCAACAATGAATCATTAAAAAAAAATTATTCAGGACTATGAAATTTGAAATGGACACATTTGGATGGATTTGAATGAAACCGAGAACCATGAACTTTAAAATTACCTTAAGTCACACTTGCCAAATGAAATCTCCATTCCTCTCTCCAATCTAAGGAAGTCAGCCCTTCCTCTGTTTAAATATATGTATGTATATCTTTAAGGCGACTTCCGGGCGGGACTTCCTGCCTCGGTCCATTGGACCATGCTCCGTCATATTTGATTCTGGTTCATCTGAGAAAGGCAACCGGAAGCACTAGGCAGAGACCGTTGCTCCGGCGGTTTTTTCTCCAACCGAACGGACGCCATATTCAAGGTTGGGGCGTAACTCTCTCTTTGTAGGAGCTGTGTTACCTCAGCTTTTTTTTTTTCTTATCTTTATTTTTATGTGGTGTCCCTTGGTGTGGAGATTTGGTGTCTGACCGTGGCGTGGACAATCTTTTGCCTCATTTTTCCTCACACCCTCTGAGGCGCGCCCTCTCGGGGCCTTGATACTGTAGCAATGGCGGAGGCTGGCGGACAGATGGATCCCAACCGCAACATTGTAACCTTTGAGGATGTGTGCATATACTTCTCCCCAGAGGAGTGGGAGCTACTTGATGAAGCTCAGAAACGCCTATACTGTAAGGTGATACTGGAAAACTTTCTACTGGTGACCTCACTGGGACTTCCAATTTCCAGATATCATTTAATTCCCCAACCACTACCAGTGAGAGAGCACGCGGTTCCTGCAAATGTAGCCATAGCTCCAGCAGGGGCAGGGAGATTCAGGGGGAGCCACAGCCCTTGTCATAAAGTAGAAAATGAAGATGCATCTTCTGAGCTGGGTGTTTCTTTAAGAGAGTCACAGGGGAAAATTCTCAGCGTGGGTCCTTCCATCCAAAAGAGCCACCCATGTAACATGTGTGACCCAATCTTAAAAGACATTTTGCATCTGTCTGAGCAGCAGGTAACATCCCTTGGGCCTCACGCACATCCATGTGGGTCATGTGGAAGAACCTTCTGGGTCACTGTCAACACTGACCAGATCCCAAAGCAGAAGAGTGAAGAAGTCCCTAGGAGGAAAAAAGACCAAGATTCCTTTGTGAAGAGTTACGGAAGCTACAAGTCAGAGAATGCCTTCACTTGCAAAGAGGATGAGAAGGACTTCGTGGCCCCCTCAAGACTTGTCCAGCACCATGCCACTACAGATGAGGAGAAGCCATGCAGCAGCATCCATTGTGAGAAAGCCCTTTACACTGGACAAAAAGATTACAAGTGCAGTGAATGTGGGAAAGCTTTTAGCACCAGAGGCAAATGTGTTAGGCACCAGAAAATGCACTCTGGAGAAAAGCCTTATGAGTGCAACGACTGTGGGAAATCTTTTGCCTGCAACTCCAACCTCCAAGTACACCAGAGAGCTCACATGGGATCAAGGTCTAATGAGTGTGCTGAGTGTGGGAAATCTTTTGTCAGAAAATCTCATCTTATTCAGCACCAGAGAACACACGGCGGAGCAAAACCTTATGAGTGCAGTGAATGTGGGAAAGCCTTTGGCCGCAAAGACACACTTACTCAGCACCAAAAAATTCACAGTGGAGAAAGGCCTTTTATGTGCAGCCGATGTGGGAAAGCCTTTCTCCGCAAAGATGCACTTGCTGAGCACCAGAAAAGCCACACTGGAGAGAGGTCTTACGAGTGTGATAGATGTGGGAAATTCTTTAGCCACAGTTCCTACGTTAAAGTACATAAGAGAATTCACAGTGGAGCAAAACCTTATGTGTGCGGTGACTGTGGGAAAGCCTATGTCAGTCACTCCCAGCTTCTTCAACACATGAAAGTTCACACCACAAGGCCGATGGATGAAGTGAATGTGGGCAACTCTCTGGTGACAGATCCAACCTCATCATGCACCGGAGACATAACATCAGAGCAAAGCCGTATGTGTTCAGCAAACATGGGAGGGCCTACAGAAGGCCCTCCCACCGGGCTTGGCACATAAAAGTTCATATCAAAGAAAGGCTTCCTATGTGTGTGAGTTTTGGTGATCCTTTAGCTACATCTTTTAAGTTCATTTAGCACCAGGAACTTCACACCAAAGGGAAGCCTTAAGAGAGCAGGGAATGCGCTTTCTCCTTGCTCAACATAATATGACTCATAAAAGAGAAAAGCTCTGAAAGTAGCCTTTCAGATGGGGTCAATATCCCGAAGTTGAACTTCGTACATGCAGGCATCCATGCTGGGGAGGCAACTACAAGTGCCAGGTATGTGGGAAGGCTTCAGGACCCCCTTTTACATTTTCTGAACTCCCCAGCACCTTCACCTGGCCTGAGCTATTCCATTGTCTGTGTCTGTTGCAGAGACCACTGCACCTCTGTCAGTGGTCAGGGCCCCACACCATGTGGCTGTCACCCCAGTGTACTCAGGCAAGGCACACCTCCACCCTCCCTCCTATATCCTGGAGGGAATCATGAGGGATATGAACCCATTAGGGATCCTCACTTCCTACCCGCAGATGGTTTCAGTGTGGACATGACCCAGCACCTGCCAAAAAGATCTGAGCTGGAATCTGCTGCAGTTTTCCAGAGGTTTTTGTTTTCGTGGACAGTACTGACTCTACATGAGATAGCGGATTTCTCCAGCCTCCAAATCACCCAGCCTTGGAACTGCCTGTCCCACCCTGATCTTCTTTGTGCCCTGAAAAAAGCCTTATTTTAAAGCCCTTGTTCTGTTCACTGTGTGGGTTGGTTGAGAAAAGAAATGGGCTTTTGAGAAACAGGTCATGACTCAATGAGCTCATTTCTTCCCTTCACACCTGTATACAAGGGTGTTGAGTGTTTTCCACAGTCAGGAACAAAAACTAGGATTGTGGGCTAAGTAGAGTGTGCTGTCCAATTCGGTAGGCACCAGCCACAAATGACTAGTGAGCCCCTGAAATGTGGCTGGTGTGAGCTGAGATATGTTGTATGTATAAAATGTGCACTAGATTTCTAAAACATAGTATGAGAAAGAGAGAGAGAGAGAGAGATAGAATGTAGAACATCTCCTTATAATCTTTATTTGGCTACATATTAACATGATAATATTTGGGGTATATTGGGCTAAATATGTTATTAAAATGTTTAAATAGAGAGAGAGAGATGAGCTTTGCCAACATGAAGAGAAGAACACTTTCTGTGGCAGCCCCAAATTTTATGTGCATCACAGAAAATGGCAGGATGGCAAAGAACAGCTCTCATCTAATTTGGCCTAATTGGCAATGCAACTCCAACCTCCTTTCCTAAACCTTCTTAGGAAAAATGATTCAGCCTTGTGGGACGGATCTTATGACCTAGATGTCAGGATCTCCTATGAGCCCTAAGCTCGCCTTGATAAAGGGGTGAGTGGTATGACAACCTCCGTGTGTTCTGGGAAGAGCAGGACTTAAGTCCATTTTTCCTAGGGGATGTCTCACATTCCCAAACACTGTTGAGCTGTAGCTATCTGCTGAGACGTACCCAGAAGTTATCAGCCTCTGTGAAGTCCAAAATTTGGGAGGCAGATAAGACATTCAGAGGCTAAGTAGGAAACCCAATTGATATATATCTTGTTCTGATGCATAGAATGTTGTCATTTTTCCTGCAACTCGAATTTATTAAGGGTAAAGATACTAGTTTTGTTTTTCTACTTTACAAAATTTTAAGCATTAGCACTTAGTAAGGCTGACTCTGGTAAAGATTGTTTTATTTAGATATTCTAATGTTGACTTGATTATAACTTATTTAGAGAACTCTTTCAAAACTTAATAGTTAAAATATGCCTTTAAGATTAAAAAAAAACATAGAAATACTGAGTACAGAAACCTTGATTAATTAGGGAGTGGTGGAGATTGTGGCAAACTAAAGGTTATGTGTCTGCTCTGAAGGGCAGACGTAAATTTCATGTGACTGTGGCTCTGGGTTAAAGGTGTACAGAAATTCTTAGAACCTACAGACCTCTTTATCTCCTGTGGCAGAGGTCAGTATCAGAGCAAACCATCAAAAGGTTTTCTGGATTCCTATACTGCCCTGGGCTGTTGACCTTAGGCCATCACTGCACAGGCAGGTATCCCAGAGCAGGGAAGAGAGAGACTGCAGTCTCAGATGGGTCTTGTGATCCAGCCAGTGTTTGGGTGAACATGGTATTAATTGTTCTCTAGTTTTTACTGCCACTGAGACAGGGCTGACCCTACCAAGATATGAGAAGTACGAAATAGTTGAAAGAATATAGGGTTGGTTGATTTCCCAAAAGAGATGGGAGATCCAGATTTTTATATGGTAGCATTATATCTCTTAATAGCTTTATTGGCGTATAAGTGGAATATAATAAGTTGCACATATTTAAGTTGTACTGTTTGATGAATTTTGACATATGTAGACATCTGTGATACTATCACCATAAGTAAAGTAATGAGCATATTATTAGCCCTCAAAGTTTTTTCATGTCGCTTCATAATCTATTCCTCTTGCCCCTCTGTAACCCCTCATTCTTATTCAACCATTTATTTGTTTTATTTCACAGTACTTTAATTTGCGCATTCTGGTATTTTGCAAAATATATATATATAATAATACAAATAAATAATAAAGTGAGTATAGCTGCTTTTTAAACCTTCTTTCAGTAAGCATAATTGCTCAGAGATAAATTATTTTTCTGTTGCTGAGTACTATTTCACTGTGTATGGATGTAATATGGATATAATACAGTTATTCACCTATCAATTGTTGGTGGCCATTTGTTTCCAGATTCTAACTATTAAAAATAAAGCTTATTTGAAGGAAAAAAAAGAGAATCTTTAATGAATTTACAGAGGCAGTTGCCTTGCAAAAGAAAGGCAACTCTTCAAAAACAAAGCCCTTCACTCACATTGTCTCTCCATTGCCCTTGAGGAGTCAGATTCTAGCATGGTCTAGGGAAGGATTTCAAGATCTGGGGAGGAGATAGCACTTACATCCAATGTCATTGCAAACTGTTGCTAATTTGTGTAAACAAAAAATCAAGAAGTATTGTGGGAATGGATTTTAAGTTTGCTGGACCAAGGAGAATAGAACACATGGTTAAACTAGGTAACATTGATCAAAATAGGTAAACTTGGACCACCTGTGTGGCTCAGTTGGTTGAGCAACCGACTCTTGATTTGGCTTGGATCATGATCTCAGGGTCTTGGGGATCCAGCTCCGAACAGCACTGGGCTCCACACTTAGTGGGGAGTCTGCTTCTCTCTCTCTCCCTTTAACCCTCTCTCTCGTTCATTCTTCTCTCTAAAATAAATAAATAAATCTTTCAAAAATGATAGGTAAACTTCCCAGAGATTTGGCCTTAATGGACGAAGTGAAGCAGATGCAAGCAGATCTAACAGTTTGCTAAAGCCTGACCTGAATGGTTGCCTACATGAAAGAGTTAAAATGCCCCAGAATTTCCCCAGGACAATTTTTCTGTATCTCAGAGATATGACTCCTGGGCAAATTACATCAGTTTTTGCTTCTCTGGTTTCCATGTAGGTTTAGCCAGTGGGAGGCACTTAAGGGAGACTGGAGGGCAGAAGGTAAGGAGGATTCAGTTTTCTTCTCCTCCCTCGATGCAGCAGCTGGCCTCTCTGGCAATTTCTGCGTCTCCTATTCTTCCAAACAGTCTGGCCATGGTTCTCACATTTACCAGGCAATCTTGAGCCCTGGACACCAGCAACACCACCCTAGGTTTGTCACTCTATCCCAGGGGTGGCAATTGTTTCCTGCTGATACTCATGTCTGTGTTCCTCCACCTCCCCTCATTTTGGGGTTCCCAACACATCGATCAACTGAGTGTCCAATTTCTTGGCTTAAACTCCTTCTATTTTTTTAAAAGATTTTTATTTATTTGACAGACAGATCACAAGTAGGCAGAGAGGCAAGCAGAGAGAAAGAGTAGGAGGAGGCAGGCTCCCTGCTGAGCAGAGAGCCCGATGTGAGGCTCGATCCCAGGACCCTGGGATCATGACCTGAGCCGAAGGCAGAGGCTTTAACCACTGAGCCACCCAGGCGCCCCAAACTCCTTCTATTTAAATACTTCACTAAGGTATTTTTTGTTAAGTCCTATTTTTCTCTAGTTACATTCTAAGTAGTGAATGAGTATGCTGAAAGAATAGGAAAAGGGTGTGAGTGAGAAATGTGGGAGCTAAACATTTTTTAGTCAAGGTTTCTGTAGAAAACAGATAGCTTATTCAAAAGGTAGTTGAAGAAACTGTAATGAAAGGGTGACTTATAGAGCTGAGAGGAAGATTAAAGAACTCAATTGAATAGTGATGCAGCCAGAGACTAACAAGAGTATGAAGCTCTTGCCAGCCTTACAAAAGAAGGCAAGAGAGAGAGCAGTGTTACTGGAACTGACAAGATCTGTAACTATGGGAAAGGGCTCCCCAACAGGAGTTGTGGCTGTAGGTAGCAGAACATGGCCACTATTAATCTGTAAACTGGCAAGGAAGGATCATCCAGAAATGGGAATAGACACCTGACCTCTCTCACTCCTGACCTTAGATCCTGTTCCAATCAATACCTGTCCTGTCATTGACAAAATCCAATTATAAGCCAAAGCTCAAGGGGGCTGTGGCGATCCAGTCCACAGGGGTCATCCTGTCAGCACACAGAAGAACAGAGGAGAGAGAGACAGAGATTGGATGCAGAAAAACAAATAGAGATGGAATAGCATAACCAACCAATGAATTGAAAGTTGAGGGTACTTGCTAAAACCAATAAATCGAAAAAATAGCCATAATAGTCTGTGTCAAGGGAAAAACACAGTTTCCTCACACACAGCATTTCTGACACTGGATATATGGGTTTCTTTTCCCACATGGACTGACTCTCTAACGCCAACCAAATGTCCTGCAAGTCAATTCAATAAGGACTCTAACTGGAGTTAGCAGAGACACCACCTGTTAAGGGCTTAGTCCCATAAGACTGCTCCCTACTTCAGATGCTAATTGTGCATAGTAGGTTCACAGGGTACTCACAACATCTGTCTGACTAGGCTTCAAATCAGAGGTTCCCATGACCCCGTCCTCAGGTTTGATAGTTTGCTATAAGGGCTCACAGAACCCAGGAAAACAGTTCCCAGTTTATCACAAAGGACATTTTAAAAGATGCAAATGAATAGTCAGATGAAGAGAAACACAAGGCAAGGTCTAGAAGGGTCCCAAGCATAGGGGACCCTTTCTGTCATTGTGGAGTTGGGGTATGGCACCATCCTAGCATGTAGAAGTGTTCACCAATCTGAATGCACCTCAAGCCCCGTACTTTTGGGATGCTTATGGAAGCCTCACCATGTAGGCATGATCCAATCATTAATTCAATCTCCAACCTCTTTCTCCTTCTGTGGATAGGGAGTAGCAGTGAAAGCTCCAAGTTTCTAACCCAGGGCTCGGTCTTTCTGGCTTGCCAACCCCCCTCCTGAAGCTATCCAGGAGCCCACCAAGAATTGTCTCATTGGAACAAAAGAATACTCCTATCACCCAGGACATTCCAAGGGGTTTGGTCTGTGTCAGGAACTGGTGTTAAAGACCAAGTATTAAAAGAGGCTCCTAGTGCTCTTTCTAGGAAATTGCAAGGGCTGTAGGAGCTCTATGCCCAGAAACAGGGGCAGAGACCAATACATATATTTTATATTAAATCACAGTATATTATATATAAAAATAGTACAGCTAAAAGAGTTGAAAATGATCACTACTGAAAGTGAGATGCAAACATAGTTTTTTTAAAATAAATCATAATGAAATATTTGAATATTTAAACTGTGTGTGTGTGTGTGTGTATACATATTGTTTTGTGTGCTGGTCTCAGCTAACCAACAACTGATATTGTGGCTGGACAGGTCCTTATGGTTATTATGATTGCAAGCTGCCCTTCAGCAATAACTACCAGGAAACTCTGAAGAAGGAAAAAAGGTTTATTACCTACAGATCCTGGAAATTACATGGCACACCCAGGGCCACATAGCAAGGTCACAGGTAGTAAGAGAGCACAGGCCTGGGGTTCTGCATTTTGGGGGGTCAAGGATGGGAGCCTAAGGTTTCACAAGCTCACTTTTAATTGGTGAATTTAAAACATGAGAGTGGGGAGCCCTTGGGTGGCTCAATCAGTTAAGCGTCCAACCCCTCATTTCAGTTAAGGTCATGATCTCAGGGTCATGAGATCAAGCCCCATACAGGCTCCGAGCTGGGTGTGGAGCCTGTTTGAGATTCTCTCCCTCCCTCTGTCTCTGTCCCCCCACCTCCGGTTGCCACACATCATGCATGTGCTCCCTCTCTTTCTCTTGTCACATACACACACACACACACACACACACACACACACACACACACTCAAGTGGGGAATTTAAAGCAAGTGGCCCAAACCAAGATCTCTAAAACAAAGGAGCTGCATGGGTGGCCTGGCTCCTTATCTGGTCCTATGACTGGCAATGTGTTTATTCAAGATAAGTGTGGTTGAAACTGAGGCCTCTGCAACCAAAGCTTAAGCCAGGCACTTGCATTACAAAAAAGGGAAAACCAACGGTCAGGGCTTATGCTTACAAACATATACACAAACCATACATATATTCTTAGGAGAAAAGTGCTGTATTCCGTTTTGGCTGGGACAGTCCCAGTTTGCCCTGTTCCTGCCGTGTGATCGTTCACAGTGCTCTCCTCTACCTTCTGTGGTAGGCTGACTGATGATAACCCCTCTCCACGACAGCCACATCATACTACCCAGAACCTGTAAATGCTACCTTAGATAGCGAGGGGAAAAAAGAACTTTGCTTACATAGTTAAGGTAAGGATTTTGAGATGGGGAGCCTATCCTGATTATCAGGGTAAGCCCTCAGTGGGATCACATGTACCTTTATGAGACAGGCACAGAGAAAAATAGGACAAACACAGAGGAGGAGAAGGTGATACGACCATGGAGGCGGAGATGGGAGTGAGGTAGTCACACAACAAGGAATGTCGACAACCACCAGAAGCTGGAAGAGGCAAGGAAGAGATTCTCCATTAAAGACGGTGGAGCGGAGGGAGCAGGGCTCTGCTGACACCTTGATTTGAGCACAGTGAAACTGAGGTAGGACTTCTGGCCCTCCAGACTGTGGGAGAACAAATTTCTGGCTTTTTAAGCAAACCAAGTTTATGGTAATTTGTTACAACAAGAAACTAACACACTGTCAAAAGTGCCACATTTTGGAAGGTAAATTCTATGTTCGCTCTATCTCCATCTCAGCTAGTTCACAATTTCTTGGCTGTCCTTTTATCCCATTCTACCCATTTCCCTTCACTCTCAGCTAATGAATCTAATATCTATTTAAGCACTAAATGGACGTGTTCAGATAACAAATTTCTCAATGTCTGGCCTCCAGTTTACCCATGATTTGCATGAATATTAACCTTCACCTACTTGTTGCTTCTCTCAGAGGGAATGTTAACCTCACATTTGTGCTCTCTATTTGGAGGCAAATTTGACATCTTCAGGTTACTGAAATGTTCTTTCCTAAGTAACCATGAGGCAGGAAGCCTGGACAGTGGTCACAATCCACTCAAGAAGGCAGGTTGCAGAGGAAGCAATTATCTGTGAGATAGACACAGAAAGCCGCTGACCCACACAGCACCCGTTGTGTGAATCCTGGTAGGTGCAGGCCAGCACTAGGGTGTGTGCTTATGGCCACTGCGCAGCAAGCCGTCTTCACGACCGGATGCAAGAGCCCTAGATAGACAGCAGTATCATAGAAGACAAAGAAGGAAAAGTGTTTGTTAATAGGTTTGGAATTCAAAGAAGAGAGGTTGAATTTGAATCACTGATAAACATAGATATAGAACATGAGGTGGGAATAGCTGATTTCGAAATTCCTAATGGATATTTGCTCTGAACTTCAGGCACTATAGAACTTTCTTCAGGATGAGTGGGCACCAAACCTTCTAACGCAGTATTTTCCCAATGTTTCTGCTCACTTCTTCCTCTTGCCTTATCTCATTTCCTCAACTGCCCAGATTTCTGTGTGGGAATCATAACTTGGTAAAAGCTATAATCTCTTCCTGATAGGAAACATTCAGATTTGACTTTTTTTTTTTAGATTGTCTATTTAAATGCAAATCCATTAGCTAATTTTAACTAATTTTTCAACTTTATGCCGTGTAGATGCAGCTTAAATGTAAATTTCCTAAATTGGAAAAATACAATTAAAGTAAGAAAATTAAATATAAGACAGACATATCCTTCTTTTTTTCTTTCAAATTTTTTATATGCTACTCCCCAAGGTTTAGTTGAAAATTCTGCGAAGGAGCATGAAATTAGTTTCCTTAATGAAACAAGATGTCCTGTTTAAGCAAAATAATTCCTCCTATTCAAAAGAACATATTTAGTTAAGGAATGATAGAGAGTGTTAAAGTTTGGGGAGGATGAAAAACAAAACCAGCCCTGCAAAAGACACTACTTCAAGAATAATATATAATCTTTATTACTCTGTTGATAGATAGTTATGACAATATATGAACAATTGTTTTGAGTTGATAACACTATTCTATCAGTTCCAAAATGTATAAATTGTATCATGTAGTTTCTTGATGTAATGCACACACCAATAAAAAACAGATCAAAACCAAACAATTTTTCATAGGGAAATGAAAAGGAATGAAGAAATAGAGGTAAGTAAACATGCTTTCTCAACACCGTAGAAAAGCATAGTGCTACACTGAAAACATTTCTATTAGATTTTAAACCTGTTGATCGGCAAGCTATTTTTGCTATCGTTTCCCTTGGAGATGGATACGCACAACGCATAATCCAGTTCATTTCTCATATGCAACAACACTTACAAGCGAGTAAAAACAAACGGGCTTCTAATCTCATGACACTTGAAAAACAGCATGTGGAAAAGAAATTAGAGTATGGATTTGGCAGTAAAATAAAATGACAGAAGTGGATTCCCTCATCTATTCTTCTTCAGCTTAAGGGAGATCTAAATTAAGAAGGTGGTAGAGGGGCACCTGGGTGGCTCAGTGGGTTAAAGCCTCTGCCTTCGGCTCGGGTCGTGATCTCAGGGTCCTGGGATCGAGCCCTGCATCGAGCCCTGCATCGGGCTCTCGGCTCAGCAGGGAGCCTGCTTCCCCCCACCACCTCTGCCTGCCTCTCTGCCTACTTGTAATCTCTGTCTATCAAATAAATAAATAAAAATCTTAAAAAAAAAGAAGGTGGTAGAGAGGGTAAATTGAGCCAACCATAAACACAGCAACCTATTTCAAAAGCATTTCATTCTTAAACGTGCCAGTGATTCATTTACCCACCTATTCCTTCAGCATTTTTCCATAACTTGTAAATTTTCAAAGTTGGCCTTTGAGACAAGTTATTGACAACAAGCTCAATCTCTTTCAATTTAGGAAAATCAAGTCTACTCAAAGTGCCCTGTACTTAAAATTTTGCATTTTGAAAGGTAGCAAGCTGTTATAAAAAATGAAATCTCTTCTCTATGGTAATGGAGTTAGAAGCCTCCAATGCAACAGTGCTAATAATAAGATTTTGAAAGCAATTTTAACCCACAAAGTCAAGCAATGACCTGTAGGATTGATTTTACTTCACTGAGGATGTATTAATGTGTTATTTCTTTGGGTTTCAGCAGTAACAGATTTATTTCACTATAAAAACAAAACAATGAAGTCAACTCTAGTTTTTTTTTTAAGATTTATCTATTTTTATTTTAGAGAGAGAGAGAGCACACATGTGCAAGTGGGGGAGGAGTAGGGGCAGAGGGAGAGGGAGAGAAGCAGATTTGCCTCTGAGCATGGAGCCCCAGGCTCCATCTCAGGACACTGATATCATGACCTGAGCCAAAATCAAGAGTCAGTCACTTAATCAACTGAGGCACCCAGGCACCGCTCAACTCTGGTTTTAAATGAGAAAATTATTTCATGCCTATCTATTTTTTTTTTTTTTAGAATTAGACCTTGGAAACTACTTTAATGTATTAGGCTAATGCTCTGCAGCTCTTAACTATATAGCTTCTTTGGCCAAATGCATTGTTTTAATCTATTATTATATGAAAATGCTCCTTACGCAAATACAGCATGTATATAAATTCCACTTTCTAAGTTGACATTAAGACATTATTTAGCCTTGGGGCGCCTGGGTGGCTCAGTCAGTTAAGCGTCTGCCTTGGGCTCAGGTCATGATCCCAGGGGTCTTGAATTGAGCCCCACATTGGGCTCCCTGCTCAGCGGGGAGTCTGATTCTCCCTCTCTCTCTCTGCCTGCTGCTCCCCCTGTTTGTGCTTATGCTCTCTCTCTCTCAAATAAATAAATAAAATCTTTTTTTAAAAAATACATTATTTAGCTTTCTCATAATAAGAACAGAAGTTGATCATGGTACTACTCAAGAAAATAGTTTTTTATATGGATAAATATTAACTACAAAAGAGAAAAACAAAACATGCTAGCATGTGAGTTTATATCTTTAGAGAATAGATATAATCCACCAAGTTCTCAATTAAACACTATTTCTCTGGGGTGCCTGAGTGGCTCAGTTGGTTAAGCATCTGCCTTTGGCTCAGGTCGTGATCCCAGGGTCCTGGGATCAAGCCCTGCATTAGGCTCCCAGCTCAGTGGGGAGCCTGCTATCCCTCTCCCCACTTGTGCTCTCTCCCCACCTGTGCACAAGTGGGGAAGGAAGGAAGGAAGGAAGGAAGGAAGGAAGGAAGGAAGGAAAGAAAGAAAGAAAGAAAGAAAGAAAGAAAGAAAGAAAGAATCATTAAGTAATTGGTATAGAATGGAGAGTGGCTACCTTCAAAATTGAATGATTTTAATGAGACAATCAAGATAACAATCATATGTATGGTACTGGGGGTAAGGCCCTGTTTTTGCCCCATCTCGCCTCTATCACTCACTGTTTCATTCTCAAACCCTTCTGGATCCTAAAAATTTCTACAAATTGGGTTTAGCCCTATCATTACTGTTTTTATCTTATAAGTTTTGAAATTTTATGAAGTAGGACTGTTCTCTTCCATAGTTGCTGCTGTCTAGTATGTGATGTACCAATATGTGATGAGCAGGCTTCATTATTTATTAAATAATTTATTAAGATCATACCTCTCCTGAAAATTAATTCATTGCTCTACTGGGACTGGGGTGAAGTTCATTACTCAACCTACTATATATGGGGCCTACAATTCTTGATGCTTTTAAATTGTAAGCAGCCCTCAGGATGCATGGGTGGCTTAGTTGGTTAAACATCTGCCTTTGGCTCAGGTCATGGTCCCAGGGTACTGGGATCAAGTCCTTCATCAGGCCCCTTGCTCAGCAGGGAGCCTGCTTCTCCTTCTGCCTGCCATTCCCCCTACTTGTGCTCTCTCTCTCTGAAAAATAAATAAATATGATCTTTTAAAAAATAGCAGCTCTCATGACAGTTCGAAGCTTGTTGAAGGAGGAAATGGTGGAAGAAATGTCAAAGGTAAATGTCTAACTCTTCTCTATACAATAAAACATAGGTCTGGAAGACCGGGGATAGATTACATGACAATGTCTTTAGGACCATTTACAACTAAAAATTTATATTAAATATAATTGTTTTATCAAATCAACTTATTTTATATACAAATACAGACATATACTGCTCTCCTGATACATATTTTGTGCAGTTGTTCCCTCTGAGGCATCAGAAAGTAAAAATCCAAATGAGCTACACTGAAAGAAATGAACCACCATACTCTGTATAATAAACTCCATCTCTTTACCAAAGCACAGAAGAGAACTGATATTTTGAAAAAAAAAACAGAGGTACAACTTGGACAGTGTCATTCAGCGTAGGTGTCAACACGCTAACCACTGAGCAGAAGAAACTACTAAAACCTACATGGCTTTTATTGTATTGCAGAATAAAAAGGCAGGGCCTATGTTCTTCACTTGATGTATTCTCTTCTTTTCTAATGCCATTGAAGTGTAATAGAATAGCTATTGTTGGGCTATTTTCTGCCTGTAATAGAATCTTTGATTTATAAAGGCGCTGAATCATGCATTAGTCTTATTTCTCAGTATACACACAGGAGTCATTTCAACCAGAACTGAAGGGCTGCAGCCATGACAGAACACGGCAACTGTTTAACATCACACAATATAATCATGCATATGAAAGAGCAGCAAGGATTTCACTTTATTGATTTAATTTCAGAACATTTGCACATTACAACAGCAATCATACCAAGACATTTTCATTTCAAGGGACACCACTGGTCCATGTTTAATGAGATTCTATCCTCAATAGAATTAAGGGTCATACAATTTCAGAGTTAGAAAATTCTTTAGAGAATCTATTTCCCTTCCCCTCAATTTCTATAGTAAGACACCAAGGCCCAAAAGAGGTTAAATGATTTGACCAAGATCACATGGCTAGTAAATAGCTCTGACTAGAGCCCAATTCTGAGCCCTTTGATCTTTTTATATAGCACGATCATTGAAGAGAAAAAATATGTAATTTGATTCTTCTTATGTTCCACCCAAAATCTGGTATTTAAAATACACATTAGGAACCAGTTATCCTTAGCAATTATGTGCCATGAAACAGAATGAATGGCAATCATTCAGTGTGCCTTTGTCTCACCGAAAATTCCTATAGATTTTCTAGGTTTGGATACTTGACTACATGAGGAAATTCAATATGTAAAAGTGGATCCCGGGAGGGACACAGTGAACGTTTGTTCTGAGTAGGATTTCTTTAAGTAATTTTCTTAATTTCCTGGGTCATTAACTTTTCTAGTATTCTAATCTCACACGATCTTAGACTCCTCAACTTCCTGAAATCTGATGGAGAATAAGAAACATTTTTAAAAAGGCAAAAAAAAAAAGTGGTTGAAGAAAATTGTAGCAGAATGACCAAGTACTCCTATTTTCCCAAGCATTCCATAACAAGTGACATAACTGATAGTAGCCAAGATCAAGTGAAAGGAGTATATTTTATTTTATCTTAATTAGTTATTTCAGTTAAAGACTCTTCATGCCCAGTTTTGACATTAACACTAGAGACACCAAGCCCATGACATTTTTATTTTATTTTATTTATTTATTTGCCAGAGAGAGAGAGAGAGGGAGAGAACAAGCAGGGGGAGCAGCAGGCAGAGGGAGAAGCAGACTCCCTACTGAACAAGGAGCCCAACACTGTTCTTGATCCCAGGGTCCTAGGATCATGACCTGAGCTGAAGGCAGATGCTCAACCAGCTGAGCCACCCAGGCATCCCAAGCCTATGCCGTTTTTAACTGCAATAGGTGAGAAATCCAGGCTGCCTGGAACCCAAGCTAGTGGCACTGTAAGCACCTGGCAAATCAAGAATTACCAAACACAGAGAAAAGGTTAAATGACTGAAAATACTCAGCAATAAATAATTCAAAAAAAAATGTCTAATCCTTAAACTCAAGCTTTAAGGCCTGATGTGATAGGTAGGTGAGTGATCTAAGTGGTTGTAAACTCTACCCAGAAGCCAAGTAAACAGTAGTTGAGGTCCCAGGAAGTGAAAGGAGGGAGAAAGAAAAGCTAGGTCAGGGAAAGTCGTGGGGAGGGGTGGAGGAGCACAATTAATAACATTTTTGAAAAGATTTTTTATATTTTTATTAAGTCATCTCTACACCCAATCTGGGGCTCGAACTCATGACCCAAGATCAAGAGTTGCATGTTCTACCAACTGAGCCAGCCAGGCATCCCAAAATCATTTTAAATGCAGAAGACACTGCTACTTGAAAGTACCCATATAAACCATAAATGTTCATTATTAAAGCATTGTTTTTAACAAACTGAAAACTACATGAATATACATTAATAGATATGTGACTTAAGGAATAACTTCACATTGATACTTTGAAATAATACACTTCTATTATATTGAGTGTAGTAGATCCAGATGTATTGACTTGAAGGTATATCCTCGACATAGAAGTAAATTTTAAATTCACAATAATATTGTATACTATCATGATAATTTCATAAAATCTGTTTTTTTACATCTCTAACCATGTAAGTGTATATTTGTTTTTATACATGTGCATAAAGAAGGAAGCAGGATGAAAGAAAACCCATTAGATTCCAAACAGTGGTAATACTGCAGGAGTGGAACTAGAGTGTGGTAGATGGAGAGACCACTGATTTCATTTTATACATTCTGATAATATCTATATAATGAGCACACGTAGCTTATTCAGTTAAATCACTGTTTTTTTTAAAACTGAGGTTCAAAATAACGAGTTTCTAGAAACACATACTATTTCCTTATAAAGACCCAAACAAAACACTTAGCAGTTCCTATATAGACTACTAAAATGCAAATACTTAACAAAGATATATACATGAACATATGGCCAAGAAGAAGGAACAGTGAATTGAAAAACAATGGTATTCTCTAGAAGACAATAGTCTTAAAACTTTGGTTCTCACTCTCCTCTTTACAACTGCAGTCTCAAGCAAGCTTTAAACAAAGTTTCCTGGGGTGCCTGGGTGGCTCAGTGGGTTAAGCCTCTGCCTTCGGCTCAGGTCATGATCCCAGGGTCCTGAGATCGAGCCCCACATCGGGCTCTCTGCTCAGCAGGGAGCCTGCTTCCCCCTCTCTCTCTGCCTGTTGCTCTGCCTACTTGTGATCTCTGTCTGTCAAATAAATAAATAAAATCTTTAAAAAAAATAAACAAGGTTTCCTTCATGGAGTCTCTGTAAAATGCAGGGCAAACACTGAGTAAAGAGAGTTATACTTCTCTTTTGAGATCCCTTTGAACTGAAATTCAAGATATTTGATAAAACAGGGATGAAATGTGAAATTATGTGATATTATCTCATGGCAAAAGGCTTAGGAATCCTGTGTAAGAGAAGATCAGTATAAGCTGGTCTGACTGAAGCAAGTTAACCATAGACGAAAGAGATTTAACTGGGCTTCGAACTTTGCACCACTAGACTTCACATTGAAAAATCCAAGAAACTGATTTCATATTGCCAGATCCAGTAGATAGCTTGTTGGATTTTGATACTCTGTTGGGCACCAATTACCACATTTTTTGATTAAAGTATCAAGTACTTTTAATTTCATGGAGAAATTCTCATTTCCTCCTGTTCTTCATCCTAACTCCTTTTTGAAGTCTATAATTAATTTATCTTTCCTTGTCTCCTGTCTCACCTTTCATATCCTAAGGGCCCTATCCAGACCATTGCTCTGTGCATTCTACATGATAAGCCTACATGATTTCAACCCCCTTTCCCTTCCTTTTAACTACCATTTAAATTCAATGGCCTTTGGTTCTTTTTTTTTTAATTTTTATTTATTTTTTTACATTTCTTTTCATTGTTCCAGAATTCATTGTTTATGCACCACACCCCATGCTCCATGCAATACGTATTATGGCCCTTGGTTCTTAATCTCACCCCAGAGCTTCATAATTATATATCCAACTCTTTGTTGCAAACATCCACTTAAAAATTCCATAAAAAACTCAAACTCGGGGTCCTTCTTCTTCACTCCACAGCCCTGAGACCTGCATGTATTCTTTTACTCCATTTCTCAGAGAATATACCATTTATAAAGTTAGCCAAACCAGAAATATGTTCTTCCTAAATTTCTTTTTCCTCCATACCTTTGAAAATATTCAAAATATATCCCCCATTCATTTATTTCCCCTTTCTTTCTCTGAAAACACCCTAAGGACCACTGTGGCATTTATGTGTTAAAGAGTCCAATGATTCAAAGACTGCTTGAGATTTCTCTTACAAAATAAAGACTGGAATTATCTATAACAGTGCTTCTCAACAAGATTTTACCCCCAGGGGACATTTGACAATATCAGAAGATGTTTTCAGTTGTCACAACGGGGAGGGAGGGCTTCCTAGTTGGTAGAGGCCAGGGATACTACGAAACATACTACAATGCATAGGACAGTCCCGCCACAACAAAATCTCTTCCACCAAAATGTCAGTAGTACCTCAACTGAGAAACTCCAACTTAGAGTTTTGTATTCCAGTTGGAGAACTCTTAAGACACATTACAGATTGAGGGCACCTGGGAGGCTCAGTGGGTTAAGCCTCTGCCTTTGGCTCAGGTCATGATCTCAGGGTCCTGGGATCGAGCCCTACATAGGGCTCTCTTCTCAGCAGGGAGCCTGCTTCCTCCTCTCTCTGCCTGCCTCTCTGCCTACTTGTGATCTCTCTCTGTCAAATGAATGAATAAATAAAATCTTTAAAAAAAGAAAAGACACATTACAGATTGGATTGTAGGACCAGTGTATAGCCACTCTCTAAGAACACAGCCCAATATTCTTATGTGACTAATTAAGTCACAGAGATAATTTATTTTGAATCACTATTAGTAATATTACAGTGGACACATCCTAAAGTGGCCCTCAGTGAGTCATGTCTTTATATAATCCCTTATTCTTGAGATCCATGGAACCTGTGACTTACTCCTAGCCAATAGAATACAGCAAAGGTTATGAAATAAGCACCCTCTTGATTAAACCACATAAAACTCCCTCTTAGCACATGGGAGCAAGAAAGAGTCTCTTGCTGGTCCTTGAAGAAGCAAGCTATGTTTTCAGAGGGCCATTTAGCAAGGAATGCAGGGGTCTCTAAGAACTGAGAGTTCATCCAAAAGACTGCAAGAAAGCAAAAACCTCAGTTCTATAATTATAAGGAACAGTAAGGAACTGAATTCTGTGAACAGCCACAGGATTCTGGAAGAGAATGCCGAACTACAGAGGAGAACACCAGCCAGCTGACACCTTGACTGCGGCCTTATGAGACTCGAGGCAGAGAACCCAGCTACGCCATGCCAGGACTCCTGACCCACAGAGACTATGAGATAATAAATGTATTTTGTTTTAAGCCATTACATTAGTGACTTTTTATTATGCCATAATAGATAACTAATACAAAATGCCATTAAGGAAAAAAAGAAGCAAAGAGAAACAGGAAAAGTGAACACAAATGCCTTGGGTGAATAAAGTATGACAATGTCTTAAGTTTTATTCTCTTCTGGCCATTGATTTATTTCAAATCCTTTTCTTTTTTGATATTTGAGAGACTGCACTAATGTACACATTAATCTAAATACACACCTTAAGATACTCTCAAGGTTTGTTTTCGCTTCAAAACGCTAGCTATGAGATGGTTGTGGTGAAGAGAATTTTGGCTGACCGTCTGAAATTAAATATAATACTTCACCAGATGGATGGTCGAGTGTGATTACATGTATATGATATGGACATGATATGGATTTCTCTGTTTTTAGCTTTGTTTAGTAATTTAGATTTGATGACCATTTACTGTAGCTATCTTCAGTGCATACTATTAAATTTCAAATGGACATGATGGCTCTTTGGTGCAGAGTAGATTAAAAAAAAAAAACACAGTCAAAATTGCTGGTAACAGCAGAAGATGAGAAATACGCTGTGTAACAAACTACAGAGGAAACGTAAAGGATACAAAGCTAACCTGTGATTATTTTAGCATTTTGCAGTAGCCACATCCATTAAGATGACTACATTATATTAAGTATTAGAAGATTTCTTCAAATCTGAAATACTTTCCGATTTTTAGATATAATGAAATTTTCTTTTTTCTCACAGATCTTGACCCTTTAAGGCAGAGATCATCAAACTATGACCCAGGGGCCAAATCCAGCTTACTGCTTGTTTTCAGATAGTCCATAAGCTAAGAATGGCTTTTACATGTTTAAATGGTTGAACACAATGAAAAGAAGAATAGTAGCTAATGGCCTGAAAACTGTGATCTTCAAATGCCAGTGAGGATAGATAAAGGGTTATTGGAACCCAGCCGCACACGATTTACCTATTGTCTGTGGCTGTTTCAAGCTACACCAATAGAGACAACTAATTGAGACAGAGAGGTAGCCTGCAAAACTTAAAATATCTCTCTCCCTTTTTAGAAAAAGTTTGCTGATCCTTTCTCTAAAATTTGTTGTGTTTTGAAAACCACCCTAGAAAGAAGGAATGCATGCATATATTGTATTTAGTATTGGTAATGTATATATTTGTATGTGTGTGTATCTATAATCCTATTTTTGCTTTACTCCACTTCTCTGATATTTTGTTCAGTTTCAATTAAACATCACATTCCATAAATACAGTATATGATTCTTTTGTATAGCTCCATTCTTCAGGACTCTAGGGTGTAGGCTTCAAGTTTGGGTTCCATTATTTTTTTCTTTATCTCCCTTTTCTATGGATGTTTCATGCCTCATCCTGACTGCACAAAGCCTCAAGGACATTCTTGAGACACACAGCCCTGCATCCACATTGCACTGTTCGGAAAAGTTTCACACCATCTGGGTGACTTCTTTACAAATGCCCTGCAGGGGCAAGGAGTTGTAAATCATTGCTTGGCATTTCCAGAGGGTTAACAAAAGGGATGCAAATTCTACTAGTATGGACAGGCCAGTCCCCATCATCCCTGTCTGGAGAGTTTGCTAGCGTGATGTCTCTATAAAATGGAAACAGGCCCAAAAGGAAGATAAAGATGCCAGTAGTAAAGGTTAGAAAACTCTAGTAAAATTACTCTAAGAAACATACAGGCATCATGGCTGCTTTTGACTTGTAAAAAGGGAGAGCAATGAATCAATGTATTGTTTACTGCTGTGGGCAATAGGCCTCTATGCTTGTGACAGAAAGATTTTGAAACATACTTAAGATTTGTCTGATATTTATCTTCTCAGACTTCGCCAATATGTGGAATTCATTTGTAATTTGGCTTGTTAAACAAGAAGACGTGACAAAATATGTTTTAAGATGTGTTTTTGTAGGTAAGCTTTAAATTTTTATTCCTTCTTCCACATACAACCTTAATTTTAAAAGCAATACAAAAACAATTTTTTTTTAAATTCCAGTACAGTTAACATACAGTGTAATTTAGCAGAGTTTTTTTAAGATTGATTTTATTTATTTATTTGGCACAGAGAGAGGCAGAGATCACAAGTAGGCAGAGCAGCAGGCAGAGACAGAGGGGGAAGCAGCCTCCTTGTTGAGCAGAGAGCCTGAACATACAGTGTAATTTTAGTTTCAGGTGTAAAATATAGTGATTTGGCACTTCCATATATTACCTGGTGCTCAACACAACAAGTGCCCTCCTTATTCCCCATCACCTGTTTCATCCATCCCCCACTCACCTCCCCTCTGGTAACCCTCAATGTGTTCTCTAGAGTTAAGAGTCTGTTTTGTGGTTTGTCTTTTTTTCCCCTTTGTTTGTTGGTTTCTTAAATTCCACATATGGGTGAAATCATATAGTATTTGTCTTTCTCTGACTGACTTATTTCACTTAGCCTTACACTCTCCAGCTCCATCCATGTTGTTGCAAATTGCAAGATTTCATTCTTTTTTATGTCTGAGTAATATTACATTATATATAATAATATATATCACATTATATAAGTGAGATATATATAAGTGAGAAATATATCTCTCTATATCTGTATCTATGTCTATATCTATATGCGTGCCATTAGGGAAAAAGAAGCAAAGAAAAAAGACATCACATTATATATCTGTATATATATATATATATATATATATATATATCTCACTTCTTCTTTATCCATTCATCTATTGATGGACACTTGAGCTACCTCCATATTTTGGCTATTGTAAATAATGCTGCAATAAACATAGGGGTGCATATATCTTTTCAAATTAGTGCTTTCATTTTCTTTGGGTAAATACCCATGAGTGGAATTCCTGGATTCTAAGGTAATTCTATCTTTTTTTTTTTTGAGGAAGCTCCACACTGTTTTCCAGAGTTGTTGTACTAGTCTGCATTCCCACCAACAGTGCAAGAGGGTTCCCCTGACTGCACATCCTCACAAAAGCTTGTTGTTTCCTGTGTTGTTGATTTTGGCCATTCTCACAGGTGTGAGGTGGTATCTCACTGTGGTTCTGGTTTGCATTTCCCTGATGATGAGTGATGTTGAGCATCTTTTCATGTGTCTATTGGTCACCTGTATGTATTCTTTCGAGAAATGTCTGTTGATGTCTTCTGCCCATTTTTAAATTGGGTTATTTGTGTTTTGGGTGTTGAGTGGTATCAGCTCCTTATATCTTTTGGACAATTTCCCTTTATCAGATGTCATTTGTAAATATCTTCTCCCATTCTGTAGGTTGTCCTTTAGTTTTGCTGTTTGCTTCACTGTTGTCGCATCCTCTCTATTGGGCTCCAGCCAAGGGTGCACTGGAGGGCACAGATCTGAAGGAGAGTGGGGGCAGGAAGACGTTGTGCCCTTAGCAAGTTAGGTAACCCATATCGTGCTGCACTGGTTCCTGTAGATGTCAGCGTGTCTAGGCTGGAGGGCTGGGGAAGGAAATGGCACCCACCAGTTCTTTCATTCTTGGAGAAGTCTCCCAACAATCCCCAGCCCTCCAGCAGACACTCTGAAATTAGTAAACAAATCTCCCTCCCCTAAACCTCAGGCATTTTTCAAACTGCTGTGTGTATTCTTTGTCTGTGGGGCTCTTCATTGTGCCATCTTTTTAAGGGCAGCAACTCAAGTTTCCTCTTGTGCTCCTGATTCTCCCATAGCCAAGCCAACCGATTTTTGAAGTTCCAGGTGTTAAGTCCCGCTGATTGTAAGAACTCATGATATTAAGGTTTTCATGCAGGTGCCCAGTGCCTGGGGCTCTTGGGGTGGGATCTGTTCCTTCCCCTTTTCATGTTCTTGGCTTTCCGCCCTCCCACTGACAGCCTCCCTGGGTCTGGGTCCATTTAGCTCCCAACGGCATCTCCATTGTCCTACCCTCTTCAGTGTAAACTCTTCTCTACATTAAGCTGTGGAGAGTCTGTTCTACCCATCTTCAGGTTGTTTTCTGGGTTATTTATACTGATGTGGGTCTTATCTAGTTGTAACTGTGGAATGAAGTGAATTTAGGGTCGTCCTACTCCACCATCTTCCCTGGAAGATCTGTCACAAACCAATTCTTATATGAATGGAATACATTATGTAGAAACTTCATCCTAGGCCTCTATTCTAACCTTTCTGGCCCAACAGAAGAAAGTCCTCATCAATATTCCTATTAATACTTATTGGAAAAGAGAAAAGATTGGAGTCCTGTTATGGAATGGTATTAGCTGTGCCTCTGGGCCAGAAACCCAGTATTCAATCTTACTTAGCCCAGCAAGATCTTCCCTATCATCTTCCTATGGAAGGTATTGGAGGGGAATAGAATATGAAGAAATCCTTTATTGTTCAACGGGGCTTTGTTCCTAAACCTCACACAGAACACTATAAGATGATCTAGGTCACTTGTCAGGGTCCATAGTCCTGTTGTCTGGAGGAGAGAAACTTAGAGCTTAGAATCATAGCAGGCTGAGTGGCCTTCTGGCTTCCATAGGCCCATAGTCAAAAGTTTTTGTTTACTATTTCAACTAGACAAAAGGCAACACCCAATTTTCAAGTTAAATCCTGGCCCTCCAGCCTCACTCCTATGAACAAGAAAAGACATGTCAATGGAGAAAAAAAAAGAGCTGCTCAGATGAGGCCAAACCATATGGATGGAGAGAGAGTGGAGACAGGACAGAAATGTCAAGGTCATTTGAGCAGGCCCTTTACACACTCAGAGCACTAAGTCCAATGAAGGACTGGCCTACCAGATGAGGATCATAGCATTTTCCTGAGGAAATAATAATGAGGAAAAGAAAGCCCGAGTTAATCTGAAAATCTCTCCTCTTAATAATCTAAGTTGTATCTCTCTTTCCTTTGTAACTGCCTCTCAATGATTTCTTCTAGCCCCATACTCTGGATGTAAACAGATAAAGCCAACTGAATAGTTGTTCAAGAAGTGGCTGGAATTGCATGATTTACTCTCTCATCCCTCCTGTGGAAAACTTCATCACTACTCCCTCCCCATGCACATATACAAAGAGGTAGCAAAAGGTAACAACTTGTAAATGCACAGGGAACCCTGACTTTAGGAAACCACGATGTTTTAAAGGGGGCTGCTAGTGAGCCTGCCCAGCCTTTACTCTTGAAGGAGATATTCTTCTCTTTAACTTCAGACTGAAAAAAAAAATCTGCTTTCTGTTCCCTGCCCCAGAGGGAGGCACTTTTTATCTTACAAGGGTGCTTTGTTGCTGTACAAACAGCCTTGAAATGTAGTCCAAAACAAAAGCTGATATAAGATGTGCAAAATGTGGGAAATTCATGGATGCCTATCTCCCCAAGTGTATGTATGTATGCATACACACACACACACACACACACGCACAATATTTGTACTCTTTATACTCATAGAAGTTAATTTTTGCATATATTGGATCAATTTTAATATATTTTGTGACATGCTTTTGCCATGGGCATCTTTCCTTGTTAGCATACCTTATTCTTTTTAGCAACTACATAGTATTCCATAATACTTAAATGCATGATTTATTAAGAGTTTTGAGTCATTTCCCTATGAATGAACTTCTAGTTATTTCCCTAAGTCTTACTACTGCAAAAAAAAAAAAAAATTCTGGGAAAAATTGTCTTTAGAGAGCCTTTTTATCTTTGTGCATACGTCTGAGTATTTCTGAAGAAAAAATAAAGAGAAATGGAATTACTTGATCAAAAACACATGTAGTGAAAAATTTGAAGGATATATACAAGTTGCCTGTGTCAACCTATATTCCTTCAACTGTATTTGAGAATATCTAAGTCCTGTTAGCCTATGTGTGCTTAAATACTTATATGTCCCTACTAAGGATAAACCTATGGAAAGGCATGATTTAAAATGATCATTGGCTAGTACTTTGGGTTTTTATGCAATTTTGTCCTCTCTATTAAATTTATCCTTATACAAACCCTGGGAGCTGGGTATTACTAGTTCCAATTTTAGATGAGCAAAGTGAAGCATTTCAGTAAATGAGGAAGCTATGGAAAAGAGAGATGTAATCAGAACTTCCGTTGCTAATTTCCTATATTTTATATTCAGTGCTGCTGGCTTCCCCTGACACAAATAAGGTATGTGCAGTCCAGGAGGTCATACATCAAAGAGAATGCAAGAACTTCCTACTGGAGCATTTCTAGAATGTATTTCATCCCCCAAAGGCAACTTTACTATTTAGCTTCATCACATTTTCCAAAATTGAGTTTCATAGCAATGGACTTGCAACCAGGGACTCATATTGAACCTGAAGTCAACTAAAACTTCAGGTTCTTTTTTGCTGTAGTTGTGGTTATTATTGTTGCTTTAACATAATCTACCACTGATCAAAGTTTCCCCACATGTTTATATATGCCATTGATTTTTTTATCCTGACTGAAGAACTTCATACGTATTGTTGCAAGATATAAATGCACCATATTGCTGTTAGCTCATATTTCCAATGGGTCAAGATCTTTTTGACACTTGACTCTGTCATCCTTCATATTAGCTGACCCTCCCAATTCTGCATCATCCATGAATTTAACAAATATACATCCATTCTATGAATTAATTCAACTCACTAAAATGTTGAACGGGATACATCCAAACTCAAGCACACATCTGTTCTACCAGCATCTTGTCCGAAGGTGGACATCATTCTGCTTATAACCCTGTCTTGCTTTTCACTGGGAGAGCCATAGCCCTGAATTGAAATTAGTCTGATGTCACCAGCCCAGGAATGGGGTATATGAGATGACTGTGGCAGGAAGAGACACTAATGGAATGGAGAAAGCTGCTATTTTTCACATAGATCTATAGTTAAACAGGCCTCATGGGAAAGGTAGTAGAGAAGGACAGCATATAAATTGAATTAAATTCTCATAAAATGAGATGCCCTTAATTTATTTTTTCCTGAGCATCAGTGTAATGAATAATTAAAAATGCCCTTTCTCTTCTTAGATTTGCAGAAAGCAGTGAATTTCTCATATCCACTAGGCAGCTTTATTAGCTACTATTGTTCCTTTTTTCAAAGAGGTCATCAGCCTGCTGAATTGTTTCTTTTTTTTTTTTGGCAATTATGTTTCGATGCTTATATTTGCATGATTATGTTCAAAGCTCTCATGTCTAATAAATGCATTGAATGTAGAAAAAAGGCAGAAGGATAACATTGGATAGAAGGAAGATAATTTAAATGCCCATATGTAATTGTGATCTTGATTAAAGACCAGTCAAGAAGAACTTTAGGTATAAAACAATTTTCTTTCATTTTTACTTAGAACTTTCCTATTTTCAAGATGAAGAAGGAATTTTTTTTTTCTCAGTTAAATTGTCATTGGGAAATTTGCTCTAGTGAGAGGACCCAACTTATGTTTTTAAATATTATAATTAGGTTAATTCCTTAGTAGTTGTAGCAAAACAGTGATCAAATCTGGAACACACCCAAGCTTGAGAGGATAAATCCATGACAAGTATATCCCCAAGGCCCTGCAGGATACTGCTTAGGTAAGATGCAGAAGATAAGGCAGTCCCAAACCTTTTGGTGAAGGAGGACGAAACACCGCCAGAAGAGAGGTCGGTGAAGCCCACAGGTATTACTGACATGGCTAATCCTCAAAGCCAGGATCTGCTCAAGAGGGCAACGTTTAAGTTACTGCTCTTTGGGGACTTCACTGCATGGTCCTATTGTGTGCCTAAAATGCTGTTCACAATAGAAAACACAACCATTGATCATCTCACCAAATTTATTCATATTTCAAGATGAACATCAATGTGACCAGTCTTCTTATCCATCATGATCAAGTCTAGTATTGAAATAGCAGTGGGGTTGGGATGCCGTGGGTTAAGCCTCTGCGTTCGGCTCAGGTCATGATCTCAGGGTCCTGGGATCGAGCCCCACATTGGGCCCTCTGTTCAGTGGGAAGCCTGCTTCCCTTCCTCTCTCTCTGCCTGCCTCTCTGCCTACTTGTGATCTCTGTTAGATAAATAAATAAAATCTTAAAAAAAAAAGAAAGAAAGAAATAGCAGTGGGGCACAAACCACTGCTATTTTTCTTGAATGCAAGAAGTAAATATCAAATATAACCCATCCTAGGTATTTTTTCCTTGTATTTCACTTTCTTCTTTGAGTCAGTTTTTATTTCTCCCTCTCTTTCTTGTTTGAAATGACTAATTCTATGAAGTAACTACTTAGTCTAATAGGATGACCGGCAAAAATATTGCAAACAGTAGAAGAGAAATAACTATGCCTAATAGGTTATTTTGTGTGTGTGGAGTAAATGGAACAAGTAACAATAATGTGCATAACATTCATTACCTGTGGATTTATAAACATCTATCACAAATTCACCAGTACTACAGGGCTAAGGGGCACTTTAGGTACTCTCCTCTTCTACAGTACTTAAACCTTTCTAACATATGTGACCTTTATAGTTATAGAAATTTCTTGCTTCTTTTCCAGATTTTAATTCTGTGAAGTTGGCTGTGGTTTCATTGATCACTCAATCCCCAACAGGTTTGACAGTGCCTGGCAAATAATAGGCATTCAATGAATATTTGTTAATCAAATCTTCTCTAGGTAAGGTAAAGGAACTAAAACCCTGAAAGATTGATGTGATTTTCAGGGGCTTACACAGCTACTCAGCAGGGAAACAGAGCTGAAGCCCTGGATCTTCCAGTAAAAATCTTGTATTATTAACTATTTTGTGTTTGAATCTTGCCTTGTTTCCTTTATTTGCCTGGAGGACACAATCCATGGGTTGAACTTCTAGAACATTGTCTTTGTTCCACCACGTGCTCAATTCCAGTACAAATGCCTGGCTCAGATACTGCTCCACAGGCGGTCTTTAAAAAAAAACATGGTGGGGCGCCTGAGTGGCTTAGCTGCTTAAGCATCTAACTCTTGATTTTGGCTCAGGTCATGATTTAAGAGTTGTGAAATCAAGCACTGCATTGGGTTCTGCAACAGGCGTGGAGCCTGTTTAAGATCCTCTCTCTCTCCCAGGGAGGCAAATCATAAGAGACTCTTAACTCTAAGGAACAAACTGAGGGTTGCTGGAGGGGAGGTCAGTGGGGGAATGGGGTAATCGGGTACTGGGCATTACAGAGGGCACTTGATGGAATGAGCACTGGGTGTTGTATGCGACTGATGGATCACTAAATCTACCTCTGAAACTAAAAAAAATTTAAAAAGGTTCAAATTACCATTGGGATACCTGGCTTAAGGGGCAATGTACTGTAATCAGTAGGGGACTTGTTTCCCATTTTATCTTACAATGTTGTATAGCACATTTATGCTGCTGTGTTTTGATTAAATCATATTCCCATGAGTCATTAAAAAAAAAATTCTCTCTCTCCCTTTCCCTCTGCCTCTTCCCCCAATCCTCTCTCTCTCTCTTCCTCTCTCTCTCTCTCTCTAAAAGCAAACAAACAAAAACACATATGGACTACTTTATTTTAAAAATTGTGTTGTTAAAAAATGCTTTATGAAAAAAACGTTTTATGTTCAAACCCAGCTGCTACATTATAAATTGTTGACCCACTATTTTTCCTTGACAAACATCTCCCAGATTCCTATAAATCTCATGGCAATGTAGAGACCATGGGATAAAAGTTTCTGTCTATTGTTTGGTAATTCTTCCAAAAGAAAATCTATGCCTTTGAGTGCCCACTTTAGATACTTTGCAGCTCTTAGAAATTCGGTGAGGTAAACCTTATACAGTAAAGGTATCATGCAACACTATATATCACTCTCCACCTTCTCAAGAGGGAGAAAAGTACAAAGGTAAACCACATGAACCTAAAGAACAAAGTGAACCACACCAATCTGCTAGATTTGATATAATCAAGAGGAGAATCATCCATTTCCTTTGCTATGCATAACCCTTCTGAGAATAGCATCACTCTAAAATGCTAATCCTTACTCAGTGCTCTCAGGCCTTGCCCGCATCCCCCGTAGGGGCAATTCTCTCAGACAGTGGCCACTAGTTCAGTCACCAGTAGGCAAAGGCATAAAAGGCATAAACATAAATCCCTCCGCCCTTAGCCAGGGAAACAATGAATAAATTCAACAGATATGTAATGAGCAGGCTGCCCAGACAGTATTCTAAGCTCCCCAAGCAGGGATTTCAGTCCAAATATGTACCAGTGTGTCCCCAGCAGACAAAAAGCAGACAAAAAACCAAGATAAAAGCATGTAGGCCCCCCAAATTCAACCAGAGGCTTAATACTCAGTAGTCATATCAATCTGTTCAGGTCAAACACGAGTACTCTCTGCCCTGGGAAGTCTCCTTAGGTCCAGCCAACAACTATACACCGTTGTTTAAAAAGGAAAGTTAACACAGGGGCCGGGGAGACAATATAGAAAGAAAAGGCAAACATCCTTATGGCCAATGCTCCATGTTTTGTTTTTTTAGGATTTGGATGTAAAATTTACTTCCTGCTTCTGAGAATTGTTTTTCAGCCATAAAGCTTTCAAAAATCTGGTACACCTAATTCAAAGCCTTTAAAATTTATGTTATAAAATTTATTATAGTGCCCTTATAAATCAGCACTTAGTAGTAACAAATTATCAGAATGTGCCATATATTAAAAAGATAAGTCAGAATTAAATAGTAAAGAGAGAAGGTGTTTTCAAATCAGACAGCCAAAGCATTAACTAATGGGAACATTTGCAAACACGACAATGATTTACGGCAGGGCTCTTGGTTACAGTGCATAAATCTAGCAGAAGATTTTTGCATCTATCAACTGGGACTTTTGGTCCATTGTTTATAAATCAAGAAGTTAATGAAGAGTCAGGGATCTGTAAATCCAGACACTAAATTAGAGATTTGTAGCTCCTGATTTATAAATGTTACCTCAAGAATTACGTATATAAATAAGCAGAAAAAGAAATTGCATTTAAAATCAGGTGGAGGTTAGCATTTATAAATCATGGTTGTAAATAAAAAGATTACCAATATTAACTCAACCAATTCTACAACTCTGCATTTCATAAGATTGTAACAGGGATGTGTAAAGCAGAATGCCAACACTAAGCAACTTCAGTGAAATAATTAGCTCATTCTTATTCCTTTAATTTTAATAGGTTTTTTTTTTAAATATGGTATTGACAGTACAATATTTTTTGCTCTACCATAAAAGAACCTTAAAAAATGGCAAATCATAACCCCAAAAGACACTGTCTTGTTATATAAGTGAACTTCAAAGATGTTCCTTTTCCCTTCAGATACATACACAGAGAGAGAGAGAGAACATCCCAGGTAAGGACAATTGTCTCAACTTTTGGTTTGCTTCCTAACTTTACCTCCCAACGGAATCCTAGACAAGCACTTGTCATTCTGGGAGCAGGTTGCTTAAGCCCCACATGGCTGCTTTCCAGAAGCCACACACTATGACACTGAAGCACATTAGCTTGAAGGACCCTCATAGACCTCCAGTTTGGTCATTCCCAAATATTTCCTGAAAGGAGAGGGAAGACTGTCATCACAAAAGAACACAAGTAAAGCAGAATCAAGGAATAGTAAAGAGCACAGGGCTAAGGGACCCAGAGAGGTGACTGACTCGGAATGAGCTTTAACTGGATAGGTTTGCCTTTCCCTGGCTCTGTTTCAGAGAGATCTCATTGCTGGATTGTCTTCCTCTGAGTTACTAGGGAAGAGCTGGGCCCAATGGAGTTTCAGGGAGACTCATCATGTCAAAGCTCCACTCTATCTCGTATCTCCACCTCCCACCCAACCCTTGAGAGTCAAGTGCCTTACTTCCAGGGATACCCTGAGGCTGACGTAAAATATCATGCCTTCCCATGCCCACTGCAGCACCCCTGTTTTCTGTCTTCTCTCCATATTACATTAGTTAGTGTCTCACTATTCAGTAAAATCATGTATGCTCCACATTTGAATGGTGGCTAATCCGTGACCCCAGTGGACTAACAGCTTGACATGTTAATAGAACCTTTAGTACTCTTCCTTCAGGGAGGTCTGAATATGGGACTTTATCAATACAGGACTTTGTCAGTCACCTGCATCATGAAGACTAAAGACTTGAGTAGAATGTATCTACCCTAGCCATCAGGGAAATACAAATCAAAACCACAATCAGATACCACCTTACACTAGTAAGAATGACAAAAATTAACAAAAGAGGAAACAACAAGTGTCGGCAAGGATGTGGAGAAAGGGGTACCCTTTACACTGTTGGTGGGAATGCAAGCTGGTACAGCCACTCTGGAAAACAGTATAGAGATTCCTAAAGATGTTGAAAATAAAGCCACCCCTTGACCCAGCAATTGCACTACTAGGTATTTACTCCAAAGATACAGATGTAGTAAAAAGAATGGGCACATGCACCCCAATGTTCATAGCAGTAATGTCCATAACAGCCAAACAATGGAAGGAGCAGAGATGCCCTTCAACAGAGGAATGGATAAAGAATATGTGGTCCATATATACAATGGAATATTACTGAGCCATCAGAAAGGATGAATACCCACCATTTGCATCAACATGGATGGAACTGCAGGGGGTTATGCTAAGTTAAGTGAGTCGAGCAGAGAAAGACAATTATCTTATGGTTTCACTCAAATGTGGAACATAAGCAATAGCATGAAGGACCATAGGGGAAGGAGGGAAATCCAAAGGGGGAGAAATCAGAGAGGGAAATGAACTGAGAGGCTATGGACCCTGAGAAACAATCTGGGGGGGGTCAGATGGGAGGGGCTAGAGGATGGGTAACGGGGTGGTGAGTTTTAAGGAGGGCACATGTTGTGATGAGTACTGGGTGTTTTACGAACTAATGAATCATTGACCACTACGTCAAAAACTAATGGTGGCTATAGTGGCTAGCTGAACATAATAAAAAAAAAGAAAGAAAGAAAGTATCCACCCTTTTCTCTTCTTTGTTTTACTGACTAGTTATTTGTCGACATGTACACCCTGGACTTCCCCACATAACTCTTGCCCAAGGTCTGAGACAATAACTTCTTAAGGCAGACACAGTCTGCCAAGAGGAGTGAGGAATAGAACAGAAGACCTGAGGTTTATCCTTCCAACCTCACTCTCCACCAAGACTTCATAACATGCCCCTGTTTCTCTTCACTTCACACAGTCCTCGCTATACAGCAACCCCAAGTTCACATTTGTGGACTATGTACTTCTGTTGACTCCCTGTCTTTCAGTTGGGCAACTATGCTACTCTTCACAGCATGACATTCTTTGGGGAAAGCACATAAAAATGTACATCACTTGTGTCCTCATCTCTGACTACAGATAAAACCACTCACCCTATTATGCCATCAGGTCCCTTAGGAGCTACCTAATGTTATTTGTTAAATTTTTAAAACACAGGCTTAAGGACACAATGCATTTCAATGCTTGTTGAAAGGTATTGTGGTATAGCGTTTAAAGCAAATGTGTATTTCATAAGTTCATTGAATGACATCAAAGAGCACAGATCCTAAACCTGAAGTCTGAAGGTAAGACTCTTTCTTCCCTTAATATTTACTCTCAGGTTTATTTAACATCAGTCCTAAAGTTAGATCTAGGAGCTCCTGGATGGGTTGGTAGGTTAAGCCTCTGCTTTCGGTTCAGGTCATGATCTCAGGGTCCTGGGATCAAGCCCTGCATCGGGCTCCCTGCTCAGTGGGGAGCCTGTTTTCCCCTCCCTCTGCCTGCCTCTCTGCCTACTTGCGATCTCTCTTTCTCTATCTCTGTCAAAGAAGTAAAATCTTTCAAAAAATTTTTAAAAATAATGTCAGAACTGATATGGCATTGCAGACTCATTGTACATCTCTACATTTTGCTCAGAACTTTAGAGAGCTGACCAATAGAGTATTGAGTGTAGTAACTAAGTAGAAAACCAGAGTGAGTGGTTTGATAAGTTAGATACAAAAATTCTCCTATCATACTGATGAAGAAACTCCATTAGTTTCAATGTAAGCCAAGTAAAAACTATGAGATTGTATAACACGGTATTTTGCTTCATAAGCATTTGCTTATGTTTCATCTATTTGGAAGAAAGAAGAGCCATTAGTCAGGAGACAGATACACACACACACACACACACACACACACATACACACACACACACACCAGTATATGAACATATATTGATTCTTATAGAGAATAAAATCAGGGATTTTTTTCACTTTTCATGCTTTCATTTGCAATGTTAAATAGAATGATGCTAGCTGTAAAGTTCCAAACACTTTAATGTTTTCTCGATTGAAAGTTCTTCAACAATAAACATGTGTTACCAAAATTGTAATTATTCTAATATCATCTACCTTAAGAGGACTACCAAAGCTATGTTGCTGATAAAATTTTACTCTCTCCAAGAAAATGCAGTACTTGTTTCTAAATTGGAGTTTACACATTTTGACCAGTCCTCAAATAAAGATCATTTTTTTTTTAGCTATCCTGGAGAAATGGGCTGATTTGTGAAATAGATAATCTATCTGCAAATTACCAGAGAGCACTTGCACACAGAGATGGAAATAAAGGCTGTGTAAGTAAATAAACAATCAAACAAATAGCAGCTAGAACTTATGACCACAAAAAGAACAACCAAATCAGGATTTGGGGTCTCCAGAAGATAGGTTCCATTTGCCCTTAGACCTACTGAAAGCTGTTCTCTGTTCTTCTTTGTGCTCAGGGAGGCTCAGTGTACACCACCCGGGTTCCTCCACACTCTGGCTTCTTTTGGGTTTGGTCAACAGAAGATGTCCACAGGGGCTTGGAGAGCAGAAGGAAAGCAAGGTCATGGAATTTGTGGCAGTAGCTGTATCTTCGTAGAGCTACAACTTCTGCCACCAACCCTTCCCTCAAGGTTCCCTCTCTCCACCACTCACCAAAACACCTTCCTCCTTCAGGTGTGGTAAAGGCTTCTGTTGTTGCAGGTCCCTGGGTGCTTCAATCATCCCCCTGGGGTTCCCTAATCTTTCTCATACCTCTGTAAATAGCTCTATATGAAAAGAAGTCACCTAAAGGATGTTCTTGTCAACCACCCTCCTTGTTTCATAACAGATGAAACTCGTCAAATATTGTACAGCTACTGCAAAATTGGGATTAGAATTTAGGTCTAGACTCCCAGTCTGGGCCATGCCTTAACACAACCCTTTGCCATATTCCCAGATGGAAGAGGTCCAGAAGTCAGGGGTTAGAGTAGTAAGAGGAAAGCCTATCGCACAGCCATAATGAGAAAGTGTGAAAGGTCACAAAGAGAGAGGTTTCATCTGTGCACGTGCATTGGTGTCAACAGGGTTATAAAGAGGACTACACCCCTTAGAGGTAGATCGATTGCCATCTGCTCATGAAGAAGTGCTCATGCAGATTTCACTTCCCCTTCTACAAAGGTCAGCTCACATTCCACCTTCCTTTTGAGGCCTCCTTGGAACTGAAACCACCACACAAAATTAAATTCCCATAGAATTTATTGCTCATAATGCTGTGAAGATCAAGTGAGACAACGCATATTGGAATGCCTTGTACAAAGTGATAGATTTACAGTGTTATTGATGACAACCATAAGTGAAAGATGAGAATCCTTGCTCCCTTGGCATGGTGTTTTTTGACATGAAAGGAAACGTGCAAACGATGTTACTATCTTAACCTATAATTAATATTTCTGAACTTTCTTCATAAGGTTCAAATGAAAAGGTTCAGTGAAGAATGTGTAAATAAACTTGAATTGGTTGGCATCAGAATTTTGGCTTCGATGTCTGCTTATGTCTTGATTTATATACCTTGATATATCTATCAGTGGTAGATAATTTTTTTTTTTTTTACATAGCAGAGGATGAGATGGTCGCAATAGAGTCACACAGGGACACAGTCTTTCTGACAGCCCAATTTGTAGAACATAACTAAAATCTTAGCTGAATTGTCCAATGTTGGATGGGTTTCATCATCTCCAGCAGATTTTCAACAACCGTCCAATAAAACAGCTACCACAAAAGATGAAGATTTACTAAATCCTATTTTTCAGAGGAATCACTTGGCTCAGAGCTGGTAGAGTCAGCTGTAAGAGAGAAGGAAAACAGATCTTTCCCTGAGCTATACTTGATATAAAAGCAGTCAGAGAATACTTCGAAACTGGGCCTCACAAAGAATGTGTGGCTTCCAAAGCCTGCTAGAGGTGCCAGGACCTCTCAAAGCAATAAAACCCTAACAGTCAGCTGGAGTCAGACATCCACTTTTCCATCCGAGCTGAGGATGCCGCCAAGAGTTCAGAGAAACAGTCTGAATGGTGAAGAATGAAGCCCCAGTTGCAATGAAGTTCCATTTCCCCTCAAGAACCTCGAGAAGAACTACAAGCTGCAGAGGCAGCCAACTCAGTCCCCGCCCCAGCCCCCAATGGACACCTGAGGAAATTCTGCTGGTTAATATTCACTGAGCAGCAGTGGAGGCAACATCCTCTTCAAGGTGCTCTCAAGAAACAAGTTTCTTATGTGGAAGACACAGTTCTAGATCGCTCGCATAGTGCCCACTAGCCGCAGAACCACCCCAGGCTGGTCTGAAGAAAGCTCAGTCAGGCAGTTCACAGAAAGCCCAGAGGAGCCACAGCTGCTGTGGACGCAATGTGTGCTCAGCTACCACAGGCAAGCGGACAAACAGACAGACGCACCATGACCCTTGTAGACAACCCTTTTGTTTTCATAAACCTAAATTTGCAGCACCGTCAGCATGTCTGGAAGAAAGCAGATAGGTATGTCCAGACACTTCTGACTTAGAAGAGACAGAAAGTAATTTGCTTTTATTTAAAGGACCACCAAGATGCAACACTGATTCTGACCTAAACAATAAAGTGGAACAGTTTGGTTCAGAGGAGGACTTTTAGGGGAGTCAGTCTTCATTAAACTCATGTTGCTGTTATGGTCAAATGCTGGGAAAGAGCTCTTTGAAGTTGGGCCACAGGCGCAGGCCCTAGTCCCTGGAACACCGGCCTTAGGTTATAAGTTAAGAAAACATTTGCCTTTGGAGCAACAGAGATCAAGCAAATTTTCCAGGCTGTTAGGAGACCATTTAGCCATTTGCCTGCTGACCATATGGTAACCCTTTGTCATTTTTAGAAGGGCTAGGTCAGGGACCATAGTGGCTCACCACCCAGACTAATTCTCCCCAGGAGATTGATACCGTGAGAATATATCTGACCTTGGGGCCTAAGTTGACATCCATAGATCTCAAGAAGCACTTCATAAAGGGCTTACACTGCAGGTTTTCAAGTCAGCTAACCTGTTGCCTGCACCTTTTATGAGCCACCTCTAGACTTTTGATTGGCAATAACGCTCTGAAGGGGCTATTTGGACTCTACCTGCATCTCTCCTCAGCTTGCCTGGTGGGTGAGCGCCCTCTTATACACATGTCTCTTATTGACCCAGACAGTCTGTCTTCTGGATAAGAATCTGTTTCTTTAGGGGAATGTGTATTAAACCTTTATTGACATGCAGCATTCTCAATACGAGACTTAATGCACAGAAAAATGAAATATTTGTAGAAGATAGAAAGAAAAGGAGGGAGCGAAGGAAAAGTGAAGGGAAAATTACAGAATTATAAGTAGTAATCATTGTCACCCTCTTCACATCTTCAGTATAACAACAGCAATGACCTTGCTCGCTTAATAAATATTTTCTCATGAAGGTCTCAGAGAAACTCTAAGGTATCATTATCTCTCTCCTAGTAGAGAAAATTAAGCTCAAAAGAGTTAAATTTACCTCAACTCGCAGAAAGGAAAAGTGGTAAAATCCACATCTGAAGCCAGTTTTGACTAACTCCAAGCTCTGTGTTCTTCTCTACCAAGCCCAGGAAACACAAGAGCCCAGAGAATCTGAGTATCTTACCTGATGCCATAACTAGTTAGCGGAGAAGAGTAGAAGACTCCTGATTCTAGCAGTTAAAAACTCGTTGAAGTCAAGTGATTGGAATCATATCAAGCTTAGTTAAACCAAAATTGTGCTCTGTAAGTGTTTCACAGATCACAGGAAGAAATGACCGTATTCTAGGCCTCAGGAAACAATGCAAACTACAGGTTGGAACTCTGGCTGAGAAAGACACTGGGAGCATTCATCTCACTTCTCGATTCCTCTGCGCATCTGCTTCACCCTCCTTGTAGATGAGCATTCTCTGCTTCTCAGTTTAGTGGAAAAATTGCTGTCTCACAGTCCCTGAACATAATGACTCAGACACGCCCACAGAAAAAGCCTTAGCTAGTCCCAGTCTAGGGTTTATGGAAGAGCATGTGATTGCCGTAGACAGGTCTAGATGTTCACTCTGGTCCAAATGCTGCAGGCAGAGGGATAAAGTCATGAACTACTATGAGGACTGAGAGGGACTCACTGGGGTCTGTGATCCTGTGAATTCAAGGATAGGTTGAGTCCTAGATTAGGGAAAATAACAGTAAGGAGGAGAGATACTCAAAAGTGATCTACTTGTATTTGTTCAAGCTTCTTACTGTCCATATTGTTTTTCAACCCTGTGATTAAAGGATTATTAAACTAAATTTAGAGCTTTTTACTCTATGAACACATTTTACCTTAAGGAGCTTTGCTTATGGTGAAGAAAAATGGTTAATTTTTTATTACTCTTTAGAAAAATTTTGAAAATGTATTGTTTTACAAAGGTTTTCAAAATCTTAAAATTCCAAATTCAAATTCAAAATTCTTGAAAAAGAGCAAACTACTGGTACAGGCAACACATATTATACCTTATCTAAAATAGAAAAATAAAAGCAAAACATTAAATTAAAAAAGCCTCGACGCCACTAAAATTTCTGAATTATTTCTCTGGAAGTTTCAGAGAGGACCAGAGTATCAAACATTAAACACATGCTAGTATTGCATAAATGAAAACCTTAGTTCATGTAACAACTAGGCTTTCCCAGCTAATGCATAGATTTGTCTCATTTGCAAGAATAAAATTTTCTTAGTAAGAATTATAGGTTCTTTCATACATATAGTTTTCATATATTATTTTATGTGTGTGTATATTCATTTGAAAATAAAATGAATACCCACTCTTAGGTATTTTCCCAAGAAGAATGAAAACATGTTCACACGGAGCCTTATACAGGAATGTTCCTAACAGCTTTGTTCATAACACCTCAAAATGGAAATTGCCTAAATGTCTTTCCACTGGTGAACGAAAAACTAATTATGATATGCCAGACAATGGAATACTATTGAGAGTTAAAATGGAACAAGCTACTGGTACAGGCAACAATATGAAAGCATTTCAAACGCCTTATGCTTCATAAGTGAAGAATGCTAGGCACAAAAGGCTAACATACTGTGAGATTCTATTATAGGACAAGATTCTGGAAAAGTCAAAACTATAGGAACAGAAATCAGATCAGAGTTGGGGATTCCGAAAGGGATTGATTACAAAGGGGCATGAAGAAACTTTAGGGAAATGTTCTCTATTATGATTATGGTGAGGGATACATGTCTGTTTATATTTGTCAAAATTCATTAAACTGTGTACCACAAAATGGTGAATTCTAATGTACCTAAGTTATACCTCAGGGATGTCTGGGTGGGTCAGTCAGTTAACCAACTGACTCTCAGCTTTGGCTCAGATTGTGCTTTTATAAGTAGTGAGATCAAGCCCTCTCAAAGCGGGGGGGGGTCCATGCTCAGCAGGGAGTTTGCCTGGAGATTTTCTCCTTCTGCTTCTCCCCCAGTGTGTATGTTCTCTTGCACTCTTTCTCTTTCTCTTAACTAACTAAATAAATCTTCAAAAAAAATTCTACCTCAGTAAATCTGATTCTTCAAAATAAAAGATATATGTATTTATGGTAGATAATGAATGCAGCATACAAATGTTCTCTTAAATCCACAAAAACAGGTTTGATTTATGTAACATACACTTAAAAAATTGAACTGTATTCTGTAATCTCTTGAGTATTCCTTACTTTAATTAACAATAATGCTTTTTGATGCATTGGACAGTAGTAACATTGTGTTGATCAACCCATTCAAAACCTAAGTAACGTAGGAAAACATTGCAGTTTTGTTCTTCTTTATTAAAAGCCAACATGCAAATACTCACCAAACACATACATACACGCGCAGGGAGCATATCAGGAAATTCCAGAGAGCCCTGGTTTCATCTGACATTTAGATATCTAATTTATCAAAGCACATTCTGAAAACTAAGTGCATTGCCATTTAATCAATGTGAGGTTACTGGGACCTTGTAAAATGGAAAAAAATCAATTCAATCATTGACTAGGTCATCCTGGTCTTTCCTTTATAGAACATTTCTTCATTTACAATTTTCAAAAGAATAGGACTCTTAGGTACTCCAGATGATGAGTTTAAAACTTAACTCAGTCTTGCAGAAAGAAGCAAGTGAAGGTAAAGAACAAAGTGAAGGAATCCACAGATGAAGAAAATGAATTCCTATGGACAACTCCAAGGTAGGAGATGAGAATCTCATTCTTGATGACAAACTTCAGAGTACAAAAGGTTCTTCCATTCATCGATGCTAGAAGTTGGGCCAAAACCTTTACGGCTCCCTCATGCCCTGGAGTTCAGCTGTGGTTGTTAGGCAGCTTACAGTTGTTAGCACATCCTCAGTTGCAAGACAGCTGAGACCAATGGTTCCCAGTGGAAGTGCATGGCATACAGACCTACGGGAAGTCTCTCCCTAGCCAGATCTGGACTTCTTACGAGCACCACTGTGCTTTTCTGTAGCCCTGGGATCACCTCAAAGTCCTATTTTTCTATTAAGTGCTAGAGTCAGCAGAATGAACCACCTGAAGGAAAGTCCTCTGGTATAACAAGAAAGAGAAGCTGGCATGGGGTTCTAGATGCTTTGTTGGAGCTACCATCTCCTAAATGTCAAGGCCCATCCAGGGAGGAGACACTCAAACAAGAAATGAGCATCAGGTATCCTCCCTTAGCTCCAGCTCCCAGAGGCCCACGTGCATGCCCGTCTCTCCAAAAGGGACAGGTTGGCAACTAAGCATAGAAACAGGAGGAAAGAACCAGATATTTGTAGCGTACATGCTATAGTTGTGTTTGTTGTTCTCCCTCCAAAATGGACCTTTTTTTTAAAGATTTTTTTTAATTTGACAGACAGAGATCACAGTAGGCAGAGAGGCAGGCAGAGAGAGAGAGGGGAAGCAGGCTTCCCGCTGAGCAGGAAGCCCGATGCAAGGCTCGATCCCAGGACCCTGGGATCATGACCTGAGCTGAAGGCAGAGGCTTAACCCACTGAGCCACCCAGGCACCCCCAAAATGGAGTTTTATGGTGTTCTTTGGTACAAATAATTTTTTAAAAGATTATTTTGTTGGCAAAGGATAGAGAAGTTCTCAAGTAAAATGCAGGGATAGGAGTAGTTTAAAATTGGATCTGACAGCAGAATGCCATACTGACCTAAGGCAGTTCTGAAGATTGCCTCTCTTTTCTTTGTCCTGGGAAGTATGGTTTTCCACAAGCTATCCTAACTCCTTTTTGGTCTATTCCATTGCATTACCTGTTCTCCAACAACTGGTATTCTCTATTTATTCATTGGTTTTTATCCCTCTTGATTTTAACCTGACTTTTACCAAATTCACTATCCTCCGTAGTCAGTGTCATGTGGTGATTAAAAGAGGCTCTGGAGTCACATAGACCTTGGGTTGAATTGTGGCCCTACCAGTCATTGCATGGGCAAGTAACTTACCTTCCTGCAAATTAAGAAGAGTGCCTGGGTCATAGAGCTATTATGAAGATGTAAAAGATAGTCCATGGAAGGTGTTAGGTAGCATCAGACACATGGTAGGGACCCTGTAAATGTTAGCTTTTTATATCCTCACTTCATCCCTTCAGTTTCTGCCTCCAGTTTCTGACCTGTAAATTATTTCTGACTCTCTGTGTTCAAATCCCTAAGAATGAAAATCAGGTTAGCATGACTGTCTTTTCAAATCACACGGCTACAAGGCTGCTCATGGATTAATGAGTCTTCCGTTGGAGATCCTCTCGAGAGACCCTCCCCAGAGCCTGGACATGAGTTTAGGTTACAAAACCTTCCTACCAAGGCAGCAGAAGCTCTGGGGGTGGTAGTTTCCTGAAGTAGAGGCAGAGTTGGTCGGTACTGATCAGCATTCTAAAGTTTGTTTATATGTGTTCACAATATTGAACCATTGTCCCTTTATATCAGAAATGATGATGATAAATGCTTGTTATTGGTTTTTATGAATTTAGCTGGTAGTGTACATCTGCCTTTTACTTAAGCCTACTTACTTAGAGAACTTCTGTTGTTTGATTAAGGTCATCAGTACAATAAAAATAATTACTTCAAAGATGATTCTAGAAATACAAAATAAAACTGTTTCCATTAAACTGCCTTCACAACAATCAGTCTCTGACATGGCAGTGGGTGTGGTAAACCTGAACTCTGCCTGCCATTGCCTGTGTGGTGAGCATTTTCCTGAAGGTAAATTAGCTTCACATAGCAGGCAGACATGCCAGAAAACATCCACATAAACCTACTAGAAAGGGGTTTGGGGAGATCAATTCAAATGAAATCATCTGTGTGGAGAGCTCTGTGAAGCTGATGTTATTTACAGGCCAATTCTGTGAGGTTTGCTGGCTGAGTAATTAGGACAATAGCTGCTCTGGCCTCTTGCCCCCCTCTGACTCAGCTGACACAATTCATCCCCTCATTTGAACAGACCAGTTCTCCACCTCTTCGGACCAAACACAACACCGTCTATTGCAGGGCATAATTTTATTGCCAAATTATTGTTGACTTTGGCACAATGATTTCTTTTTTCTTCATTCATTTCATTTTAAAACTACTAGGAGAGGGGCGCCTGGGTGGCTCAGTGGTTTAAACCCTCTGCCTTCGGCTCAGGTCATGGTCCCAGGGTCCTGGGATCGAGCCCCGCATCGGGCTCTCTGCTCCATGGGGAGCCTGCTTCCTCCTCCCTCTCTGCCTGCTTGTGATCTCTGTCTGTCAAATGGATAAATAAAATCTTAAAAAAAAAAAAAACTACTAGGAGATATCTTTTTTAACTCAGGTGTTAAAGACAGCAAGACACCAGAGTCAGGTTCCATTGATTCATTCACCTATTTGTTTAGCAAGTATTTTCCAAGGACTTACTTATGCTAGAGCTTGTTTCAAGTACTTGAGATCATTCATGGACAAAACAAAAAAAAATCCTATCTTACTAGAGCTTACCTTCTATGAAGATAGAAAATAAGCAAGATAAATAAGTAAAATGTATGGTATGATGGAGAGTGATAACAAATGGCTTTTTAAAAGAGTAGCAAAGGAAACACCTTTGTTACTTTTAAGGTAGAGGGGTAGATATAACATTCATAAGAGTAAAAATCATCCCATAAGTGTCTCCCTTCTATATCCTCAAGTTCCTAAAGTAACATTGGGAAAACCGCTCACATGGACCAACCCATCTGGACCAACCCAACAAATCCCCACTGGCCTAGAATCTCAGGTAGAACAGAAGTTGGGGGTCTCAAACCAGCTAAATTCTACTGAATTTAGAGGGAAGAAATTCTACTGAAGATCAGGGGAGGAGATATGTAAGGCCACAGAGCAGATAAAAGCAAGGAAAAGATTTAGAAACTTAGTAATCAGAAGAGGAAGTATTGTCAGGCAGGTAATTGAGAATAAGGCCAGACATCAGAGCAGGCAAAGCTGGAGAAAGTATCCTATTAGAAGCTCAGAGACAGGTAGGGGTAATTGAGAACCAGATTCCCAAACAGGATCACAGTCATAGGAGACAGAAGATGGGCAAAAAGCTTGAGAAACATATTTATAACAGCTCAACAAAATTAACCTCAACTCTAAATCAACATTCACTCTCAACCAGGAGCTTTGAAAAACAGCTTCTAAGGGCAGAAGTCAACTCATCCTGTCTGAGACTGTAGGTAAAAGGAAGGGAAAGTAGCTATGATAGTAATTATCAGAGACACTATTTAAAGTACTTCACAACCACTATTCCAGTGTAGTGTCCAAGAAAAATGGAGACAAGTTCTAATACTGAAGAGGGTCCCAGAAAGCAGTTCTAGAAATTCCCCCATAGTCGGTGAATAGATCATATAGTAGTGAGGAGGGAAAGTGTAGGGCAATGATGGAGGAGGTCTGAGAAGTGGCTGATGATCCACTGGTACTCAAATACCTCAATGTATTAATATAGTTTGCCCACGGCTCAGATACTAGATCTTAAATCCAGGGCAGCTAAATCCTTAGATCCTTAACCATAAGGATCGTAAATCCTTGAATCTTTAGATCTTAGCAGGGCAGCTTTAATGACAAAATATAGCTTTTCCCATTAATACCATTTTGGTCTGGTGAGGAGCACAGCATAGTTATTAGGATACCGAGAACGAGCTAAGGTAGTTGCAGGCTGTGTCTGTGGCAGTTCTTTAGACATGACTCCCCAGTAGCAAAATGGGGATGATGGCACCTACCTCCCAAGTGTGTTGTGACGATCAAAGGAAATGGGAAGGGCTCAGAGTAGTGACTACACATCGGAATTGTGCAGAAGTCACTGGCATATAACGTTATACTGGGAGGGACCCAGGTGAGATCTCATCCAATCCTTTGTTTTCCACGTGAGAAGCTTTATGTCCGGGGATGTTGTCACTTCCTCATGGTTACCCAGTAGTTTATCACGAGCTTGGAAGAGGAACCAGGTTTCCCATTCCCAGCTGAATGTTCTTTATTCTACTTTACATGATATCTCCTTGATTCTTTACAAATAATTCATAGTACCTTTGCCCCTCTGGTGTGTTAATAAAATAGTGTTCGTGTTCATAACTTTTTGCCATGGAACACATAGTAGGGAAGAGGGGAAAGTAAACATGAAATGAGGTTGTATGCAGAAAGGATAAAACCTATAGAGATACGCCTCTTGAAGGGACTTAGAATGTGGTGTGTGGGGTTCTGACAACAACAGCACATGTTTCATAGAGGCTGTGAACTCCTTCTTTCAAGAAGGCTTAGTCCGCATGATGCTGTCTTCGCCCATTGCCCCCACACGTATTTCCCGGTTCTTCTCTGACTTGACCCTCCAGAAGCTCAGGTAGAGGAGTGTATTCTGACAGAATACAGACAATCTTGCCTTGGGAAGAGTTGGCTCTGAGTCTTCTGTGAATCTGCATTTCATAGCTGGCTGCTTCGGGAGGAAGTGTGTAAGCGGCAATGGTAGGTAGATAGCCGTGGCCCAAGAGGACTTGCGCCAGATCGGCACCACTCCTGCCTGCTGGGCACAGCAAACTCCCGTTTAAAGAAAGCTGCCAAATATGTCACCCTACTCCGTGCTTTTCCTCTAATTATCTATGTCAGTAAATGTTTTCATGTGTGCAGGAAGCAAAGGAAAGGAGCATCAGGCCTGGATTTTGGCCGCCCTCCCTTTCCCTCCCTCCTGCCTAATCTGTAGATCTATAAGTGAGCTGCTCCACTGATGTAAGTTGAGATATGCTTCTCTGGTTCACTGGTGTGTGGGTGTGTGTGGGTGTGGGTGTGCGCGCGCACATGCGCGTGATTTTTGCCATATACACAAACTCTTAATAGTTACTGAGGCAGCAGAACGTGTCTACCTTCCAAGAAGCAGAAGAATCAGTCACAATCTGTCAGAAAACAACTGTTTGCCAAGGAACTCTTCCAGAAGCACTAACCTTTGTTTAATATGTTATTGATTTTCTAAACTGTTAAGTATGGTTTATAATGGCAATAACCCACATGATACCACTCATTACATCAGTTAATACCTAGTTTATTAGAACATTAACTTTTGCCACAGGCAATTAACTGACAAACTGTGTGTGTGTGTGTGTGTGTGTGTGTGTGTGTGTAGCAGAGAGGGGCATTGTGGGGTGGAAAGAGAGAGACTTATAATGAGAGATTTCCAAGTGAACATTACTTCAATACTTTTAAATAGCCTGTGGGAGCTCAGCAGTGGAGCCCAGAATCTTCTTGTCATTACCTTTTCTTCCCAGAAGAAACAGGCCAGTACTATGCATATATGGAGCCCCCCACTGACATTAGTAAGTTAATCCACAATTAGCTATTGGAAATCATGTGCATAATTAATTAAATGTCACTACTCATGGCAAGATGTGTGTGGGTGTGGGTGTATGCAGGTGGATTATTTGGGAGTAGGATAACGAAGACTTCTAAACAATATAAAACATTAGTATTGCCCCATTATTGGTGCATGGTAAGATTCATATTTATTCCTTTACAGGGAGGTAGCATGACAAAAAGAAAGTTCTTCATATTTTATTGCATCCTAAACTTAGTATAATTTAATAATTTAATTAATTTAAATTAAATTAAATAATTAAATTTATTTATTTAAATAAATTAAATTTGTTTAAATAATTAAATAATTAAATTAAATAATTTAATAACTTAAACTTAGTATATTTCCATGAAATAACACTATCTACCCTATCTATACTCGTACAGCAATTTTTTCCTAAGGCTTTTTATGAAAAATGTTTACAATTCTCAGTAATCTATATATGAAAACGTATATGTGCCTAAAAAAGAAGCCTTGATATTTTTGCTTTTTTTTTTTAAAGTTTTTACTTATTTAAGTAACCTCTACACCCAATGTGGAGCTTGAACTCACAATCCTGAGATCAAGAGCCATGTGCTCTTCCAACTGAGCCAGCCAGGTGCCCCTATAGTTTTGTTTCTTAAAAAGTTTAAAAACTGGTATTTAGAAGTTGACAAGACTTCCAGAATGGTGGAGTAAGGGGATTGGCAGATTTACACAACACACAATCACACAACTGGACAAATTGTCAAAACAGCTACGTTCGAACATTTTTGCAAATTAACCAAAGGCATACAACAATCTGAGAAGCTTGAAAAACTGCTGAAATTCAGGCTTCAGGTACAAATGTCAGTCTATGGCATTTTAACTGTACCTCCTCCCTTTTTTCCCCTGCCCCCAATTAAGCTCATTCTGGATGGTAGTTCTACTAAAGTGGGCAAGCCATGAGAATCAGGAGCTTTACTGCCAGTGGAAGCTGATCATATCTGGCAACCCACATGCAGGGACAATCTGAAACAATAGGTACCTTGGTGGCAAACAATCAAGGAAGGCCAACATCACAGCTGTCTGAGTTGTGATAGTGGATAGAATAATTTACCATACAACCCAGGAAACTCACTCCTAAGTATCTACCCCAAAGATATAAACACACATATCCACACAGAGCTTAAACATAAATGTTCATAGTAGTATTGTATATGAGTCAAAAACTAAAGATAACCCAAATGTTCACTAATTGATACATGTATAAACAAAACTTGGTATTCACAAGAAAAAAAAACCAGATTATTCAGCAACAAAAAAGTAGTTACTGCTGCATGCTACAACAAAGATGAGTCTTTGAAAAAATAACTACATGCAAGAAGCCAATACAAAAGACTATGTATTATATAATTTCACTTATATGAAATATCCAGAAAAGGTAAATCTATAGAGACAGAAAATATGTTAGTCTTTGCCAAGGACTGAGGGTAGGACAGTGGAGTGAATTTAAATGAGCAAATGGGACTATTTCAGATTGTGGTTAATGGTTCACAACTCTATAATTTACTAAAAAACAACTGTACTCTTAAAATGGGTGAATTGTATGGTATGTAAGTATACCTCAAAAAAGCTCTTAAAAGTTGGTATTTTATAGAGTATGAAAATATGAGTAAGGATGTTAGCGCTAACACAGAATAATCATTAGGTCTATTATAATAATCCAGGTTCTCTTAAAGTATGAAGCATCTTGAAAAAGCATTATTAAGATTCTAAGCAAGTTTTATAAAGCAAGTGTCTTATTGCTTCATAATATACTAAAATAGAAAATTCTAAGAGCTCCATTATTTTCCTCGGTATATCTGAAGAAATTTTCCCATTCAGAAATGGTCTCGTAAATCATGATAATAATAATTTCAGATGGTTATAAGAGAATATGTTCTGAAATTACAACATGTGTTATAATAAACTACATACCACCCCCCAAAAAACCCCTGCAGGAATTGTTCCATATGCCAGCTATAGAAAGAGAGAAAAAATAATGGCTAATAATTTACTTTGGCATTAGCTTGGCACTAGACAATGCTCTGAACAAAAGAATGAATACCATTTCAGATAGTATCTACCAAGGTCCCCTGAGATTAATGTAATTGTCAATTTTTAAACTAATTGAGGAAGCTGAGACCACTGTCTTTATGTTCCTTTATAGAGTTTCTTTGCTAGAGATTGATCAGAAGCTCAGTTTTATATTTTGTTAGAATAACAGCAACTCAATAAAATGGTCGTTTTGTGCTGAAAAGATTTTTCCTAAAAAGTAGGAGGTAAAATGATGGCCAATATGCTTTCTCTCTCTTTAAATTTAAAATGTCAGGAAGGCCATTTCCACCTATGAAAGTTCCATCACAGATATGTGGGTGCATGTACATATATGCATATATGCATATACACATATAATATATGCAGATACTTAAGTAAATAATATTACCCAGTGTCAATAGAGATTTGGGAAATTTGATAATACTGTGTGTTGCTAGTGACAGTGCCAAATCGAAAGGAATCTGTCAGTGTGCATCTTGAAACATGAAAATCTTCATGCCTGTGACTAGTAATTCAGTTTCAGAGAGTCTATCCAAATCTCCTGATAGTTGGGCACTGCTTGAATCAGTGCAGCCTCTTTTGGGTCCAGAGTATGTATGTGGACACGAGAAAGAACAACCAGACTCAAAGAACCTTAAATATTTGCTCATTTCAGAGAGCCTGTCTACATCATGATAAAAGAATTAACAAAGGCTAAAGGCATAAATCTCTTTTCCCCTCTGACGCATTTTCCACAAAGCCCTCCCAATTGTTTCATCATTGTGTCAATCCATAACCCATATGAATTAATAGAGATATTAGCAAAAGATCTTGGCAGAATTGAGTCTAGAATTGTAATCCTTGAAGCTAACGTAGAAACATTGTCATTTCGGGTCCCCTTTGGTAAGGTTTTATTGTTTTAAGGCTTTGGGCACCTTGTGACCTGCAGTCTGTGCCAATGAGCATGTGCAGAACCTTCATTTGGGTCCCTAAGTTTCTGATAGCTTTGTACCAAGCATACCATTTATGTCACAGGATGATAAATGCAGTTCTTCCTGTAGGCTCAGAAAGAGGCCACAAAGGCTGAGAAGAGAACAATAGTTGCCTGGTAACCACTCCATCTAAGCCAAGGGGCTGGCTCATCTATGCAGGATTTGCAAAGAGGGTGGACCAATGCTGAGTGTTACACAATTAACAGATCACCTATCTCCTTTCAGATAAGAGGGTGAGATTAAAAAGTCAAGACAGTTAATTTCATTTTTGTTGGCTTGTTTTGGTATTATTTTGCTTTATAGTTCTTACTCAAGTATTACATTCAAAAGAGAAGTGCATTTATTGTTAAGCGTTCAGCTCAATAAAATCTTATGAAACTAAACTTGCGCAGAACGCTAGCACCAGATCAGGGAACAGAATATTACCAGTGCCACGGATTCCTCCTTCAAGCTTCTTCCAGCCAATCTCCTCACCATTGTTGACTGTTATCATAACAAAGAGTAACGACCTATTTTGAGGATTTTATATAGTGTCATATAGTATATATACTTTTGTGCCTGGCTTCATCTGCTCAATATTGTGTTTTTGATATATTTGTGTGTGTTGTTGTGTATGTACGTAGAACATAAAGCTTCTATGAATATACTTTTGTCAAACATATGCTTGCTTGTCTGCTAGATATATGCCTCAAGAGTGGAATTGCTAGATCACAGAGATTAGATATGTTCGGCTAGAGAATATAATGCCAAAGCATTTTCTAGTTATTACACCAATTTATACTTCTACCAGTAGTATATGAGAGTTCCAGGGGCTCCCCATCTTTACTAACACTTGGTATTTTCTTTTTCGTTTTACCCATTCTGGTGGGAATGCAGGGGAGGGTAGTGGTGAGAGGATTTATTTCAAGAAATATTTAATTGTGCTGTGCTTCACCTTCCCTCAACTCAAGTGATAGGAGCTTTGAGATCGATAAGAAAATCTTTAAGTGTGTTTGCAAGAGCTCAAGGAACGAGAGGAAAAGCTCTGACTTCTGCCTACTAGTTCTAAAGGCAAGCTCTCTGGCTGGTACTGTCCCTCACTCTGCCGGCAGAGTGGAGAGGGTTGTCCCGGGAGCCAGCTCCTCTTCCAACAAAGGTTGAGCGGAGGAGCAGTTTCCCGGAGACCAAATATGAACTTGGAAAAAGGGATCCAATCTGGGTTTATCAATATTAACTCTGACCTAGACAACTGATTGGAGATACATAGGGACCCCAGTTATAAAGAGCTGAATGCCCAGAGGCCAAGGGTGAATTTGGATATAGCCAGCCAGTCAAAAAGCATTCCTCCCACCAAGGAGTTGCAGTGGGAGGTCTTCAATAGGAAAATTGCTAAGAACCCTGTAAATTCACCCCTTGGGAAGGAAAGACTATCGCCAAAGTGCCCCAACACCAGATTCCAACTGGTCTAGCCACTTAAGCTCATGTCCTTTTCACCATTGCCCTGGGGTCAGCCATATAGTAATCAACAAACAGTGAAGATAAGACGCTATTATTTCTGTCCTTTCCTGTTATGGGCTTCCAATACTCAAGAAGCTCTGTGCTCAGGAGGGAGAAAACTTGAACTCTGAATAAGTTTGGCAATTGAAATACCACTACTATACCACTAGACTGGAGTTGAGTCATTATGAGATGATATTGAACTTGTCAGTGCTTTAAAGAGACTAATTTTTTATTATTGTTTAGGAGGGACTGGAAAAACTAGAAGTCATGTCAGAAATTTCATCCAGGGGAAGGGAGAAAACTGGCCCACAGTAAGATTGAAAAGGAGGATGAGAAAGAATATGAAAAAATTTCATACTATAGAGGTGATTGACTTAGTGTCTAAAAAATAAAAAAACTCTGATAATCTCAGTGTTACTTTACCCTATGATATTCAGTTGTTCACAGATACAGTTTATAGGCATGCCATAAGTAGCAAACTATTTGAAGTTTATGCGAAAGTTGCTGTAGCACATGTAGAAACAATTCAACTTCAATGACTAATCATGTGCCTCAGAAAAGGTAAAATCATTCAACAGAAGATGTAAGATTGATATGTCTGAGTGACCATAGTCTCTACTTCTCAGTGGACAGTGATAACTTCATGCCTATGCATTAACCTTCTAGTGCTCTGAAGACAGGTCCACTGACTTGTCCTGACAGCTCCTGGGACAGTAAGAGTTCTGCTCCAATTGTAACAGCAACATCTGTGACCAACACTCAGGCTAGTGAAGTTTCTGTACCACAAGTAAATGTGAGTGAAATTTCAGGGTGTACATCGAGTATAAACATGTCTCAAAGTGCCACACAACCAACCATTTCTCCATGACCAAAGCCTACTGTCCCTAGAGTCCAGTCTTCAACATGCCTTGTAAACCAACCACCTAGACCTTCAGGAATATAGCAGCAAAATAACCTATTCCTATAGTAGGAGTCAAGGGGACATCCTCACCAAATAAAATAGAGTGTCTCAAGAAAACCAAACAGAAGGAAATAAAACAAGTAAAGAAGCTAACAGTCTTGTTTTGAATGAACATGAGAAAACAGAAATAAATGAACAACTTTATATGAGGAAAATTACAACTCAACTAGAAACTAAGGGGCTTCTCTGTTGGCCCCTCACAAAGCACCTAGTATGGACCTTTCCAATATACTTGCTCGGTCTGCAAATCCCATTCTTACTATCAAAGTTTCAATAAAACTGAGATTTACCTGTCAACAGCTTCAGGGATCCATAAACAGTATTTGCCAACTCAATCTCTTGTCTTCAAGTGCTAAAAAATGGAGAATAAAAATAAAGTAGAATAGAGTGGATAAGGTTAACATGACTGAAAGAAATGGTTTAGATTTACTTGGTGACCTCACTTCCTGGGATAATCCACATTGGTTCAGAAGTCCCAATTAGTAAGTGCAGAGGCAGGAGTGCTATTATTAATTTGCTAACAACAGTATACAAAGGATGTCAGATATTGATAAACTTACTCTTTCTTCATCTGGACAAATAAAACAGATTTTTCCAAACATGTTTTATGAATCCTTCATTGGGCTTATTCTATCATATTTGCACTTTTCATGCTTAATTGCAATGACTCAAACTCTTCCTCTTTTTACAAATTTTTTAAAGATTTTATTTATTTGATAGACAGAGATCACAAGTAGGTAGAAAGGCAGGTGGGGGGGTGGGGCAGGAAGCAGGCTCCTTGCAGAGCAGAGAGCCCAATGCAGGGTTAGATCCCAGGACCCTGAGATCATGACCTGAGCTGGAGGCAAAGGCTTAACCCACTGAGCCACCCAGGCACCCCATCTTTTTTAAAATTTTTAAAAGATTTTATTTATTTATTTGAGGCAGAGAGAGAGATAGCACAAGCAGGGGGAGGGGCAGAGGGAGAGGAAGAAGCACATTCTCTGCCAAGCAGGAGCCCGGTGTGGGGCTCAATCCCAGGACCCTGAGACCATGACCTGAGATCATGACCTAAGCTGAAGGCAGACACTTAACCAACTGAGCCACCCAGGTGCCCCTTCCTCTATCTGTCTAAATTAATGTTCCAGCGTTGGAGTATAGTCTTAACACCCTTAGGAGATATACTGAGGCTTTCTTTTCACCATTAATTTATGCTATCTAGTAGACACTATTTCTTCTTCCCACATTTTCATTCTCTGTAGTCACTTTGCCTTCCCTCCCACTCTCTAAGAAAATATTGTTACACTAACAGGTATAATGTAGTATCTGGTGTTTTGTGTAGCTATGGATTTAGATTGAAACTGCCCAGCATGGATTTCAGTTTTGTCATTTTGTGACACACACAATGGAGAAAAATCAGCTTATTAAACATTTTGCAGAATTGCACCCAAACTTTGCCAAGCAGGAAAGTTGGATATTTTCTTTGTAGTGACTTTTTGATTCTAGTTTTCATAACCTAGAGATCAGACTGTTGCTTTCACATGATATATGTAATATCTCATGAGTGGACTTTGAGTTTGTTTTGCCTTGAAATATCTAGACTCCTTTTATTTTTTAAGAGCTATATTGTAAACAGAATTAAAAACACATTTTTAACATAACAAACTTAGAGAATGAAGGGAAGAAAGAAAGAAAAAAAGAAAGAGACAGCAGGAAGGAGGGAGAGGGGAGAAAGGGAGGAAGAAACAGGAGCAACAACCAATACCAAGCTTACAGAGAAAAATTCAGGGATGAAATATGCTAAATGTTCAGGATTAAAGAAACTGGGATTGTGAATATATTTAACTATGCTCAGTATTTCTAATTTTCTGTGACAAAAGTATAATTTTTTAATGTTAAGAACATAAAAATAACAGCTTGGAGCTGTTAATTTAGAACATTAGAGAGCTAGAGATTTGGATTTTATTATAAATGGTTAGATAAATTTAATGATAGGCTTTATTATCTATACATTTAGGAGTTATCTTGGGAAATCATTTATAATACTTCTACTAGATATATTTTGATATAGGTAATATATACTGTATATATGCATGCATAGATATGTGTATATCTCTATCTCTGTCTATTGAGTATGTATGTATGTATATGTGTGTATGTATGTATGTATATGTGTGCAATTAAAAAACATGTTATTGTCTAGCTCATTACATACATACTTTTTAAGTTACAGTTACAAAACGTTATAACAGATATAGAAAGCTGTCTTCCTAGATCCTGGAAAACTGTAAAGCATTAGGAACTAAATAGTTTTTTTTTGTTTTCATGTGGTTTCAATGGGCTTATGGTCTATTTTATGGCAGAGATGATAGAGTGTTAACAGAATCGTTAAATAATTCCTAGACAACATTTCTAACATCAATATCTGAAGCTTGTTTTTAATAAGTTATACTTGTAGCACTGGGTCAACTATATGATGTCCTTAAGCTTAACAACCCTAAGCTCTTTGTTAGAAACACAGTCTAGGGCCTTTAAAAAAATCTAGATAATATTGGTCTCAAATCCTTGTAGATAGTCCAATGTCCCATCAAGGAGTTTTGTAAATTCCTGGTAGGGGTGTTAGAGAAGAGGGAGAGCTCCAGCTCCAGCTGTCTGCCTTAAGTTAATTCTTATCCTCTACTCTGTGTCTCAGGAGTGTTCCTTTTCCTCCATCCTAAGGGAAAACTTAATATGAGACATAGACTCTACTCCATGAGGCCCCAAGCCAAAAGTGAATAGAATATGATTCTAAACAGCATTCAATTGAATAATGTATAAACATGGTATATCAAGTAAATTTAAATTGCATGTTGGATATGCTTATCCTTCAAATCCATTGATCACTTTGGTATAGGAGATTTCTCCCATATTCCATGGCCCCAAATAGCACTCTGTCCTCTTGACATTCCCTGAATTCCTCTACCCATCAATTAAACCATATTCCCCTAATGACACTATTTTCTTACTCCATTATAGAAAACATTTCAGAGATTAATATCAGTATCTATAGCAACCATTTATAACCACCTGAATAAGAAAAATAGCAAAACAAAGCCATATGGACAGGAGATCCTCAGATGGGGAGAAGTATATATTTATTTTTAACAGATCCATTGACTGAATTTATCCTGTCCATTTAAAGGAGAGTTGAGACGGCATTAATTCATCTGTTTTGAGAAATGCTGGCACTGCGCTCAGCTCTAAGAATACTGTGTTGAGTGAAAGAGATAAAGCCCATGCACAGACATATTGACTTGTCTGGAGGAAACACACTATCACGTAAGTAGGCACAGAGAAGAGCCATGAGGAGTGCTGTATAAAGTGTAAATTCGTATTGCTAAAGTATACAAGGAACCTAATTTCAACTGAAGACTCAAGGAAGGCCTCTCTGAAAAGTAATAATGTACAGCATGTCCTCAAGGATGAGAAGAAGCCAAGTATTGAAAGGGCAAGGAGAAAGATGAACAAAGTCCTTAAGGTAAGACCTTTGAGTGTTGGAGGGAATGAAAGGAGGCCAAGAGGGAGTAGCACAGACAGGGCATTGGCACGGCAATGGAGTGCAAAGAGCGTGTAGAGGAAGGCAAAGGTCAGCTCCCAAAGGATTCAAAATAGTATTTTAGGTATAATGGGAAATCCTTGAAAAGTTCTGGGGAGGAGTTTAGCATGATCCACTTGACATTTTAAGGAGATGACTCGAGTTTATGAAGAATAGATCCAAGAACAAAAGGGGATGGCATTTATTTTCATAAATCTATAAGATGTTATGATTGGGGACATATCATACAAATTATATCTAAGACCTTTTTTGGAAAGAGTCTATGTAAACATACATAGCCATTTCTTTAGAGACTAAAGTCTAATAAATGAAATGGCTCTCCATTTGGATTTGGATGGCCAGATTGTTTTATCATCTGATGCAGCACTGCTTGGGCAACTTAGTATTTCAGCACTGTGTGAGCTAAAACTATGTTGAAGTTAAATGTTTAGATGAGGATTCTCTATCTCTTTCACTTCCGGGTAGGGACAGGAAAGTAGAGCTTCAACTTAGTCTTCTTTGCTATTTTATCTATCTACCTATCTAGATGCCTAAATAAATAAATAGGTAGGTAGGTAGATATAGATGCAGGTAATAAAAAGCTCTCATTTACTGAGAAGCTACTCTGAGTTGGGCTTCTTATATATATCACCTCTAATGCTGACAAGATTGTGCTTATTTTACAGATGAAAGAATGGAGATTCAGAAATGTTAATTCACTTGCCCAAAGCCACACAGCTATTACGTAGCCCTGCTAGTAGTAGACCTACATAGACCTACTACTAATGTGTACAGTTCCAAAATCTATTAACTTCTCCCTCTATTCTGCAGCTTCCACATGCATTATTCTTTCTGAGCAGAGAAAGTAAATCCAGCAGAGGAAAGAACTGTTGAACTTCCCCTTTCATCCCTCTGACAACACAAATATTTCCTCCCTAAAGTGATTTTAAATGGAAATTGGAGAGCTAATATTTATTATGTAACAGTAGATAATTTAAAGGAATAAACAATTACCTGGTTTACTTGAATTTTATTTGACTTATTCCTTCAGACAGACACTCACTGCTTTTAGTGTGGCTGACAGAATACATATGGAAATAAGGAATCATCGGTTTGTGATAGTGATATGTGGTAGGCATCCTCCCTCACTTCACACAGATCACGGGCAAATGTGTGTTCTCAAAGATGCACAGAGTCATACGAAAGCGAGAAAAACAAAAACCAGTACTGAAGGCCCTGTTGTCTAAATAAAAGAGTAGTATCACAAAACCAAGAGGCAGCAAGGCTTCATTGATCAATTGTCTACCGGGGATACTGTCAACAATATTCAGGTTCAACCCTCTTTTTCTTATCAGAATGTTCGTCTGGCAGTGTTCTTGCGGATTATCTATTTCTGCTGAATAACTTGCAGCAGGGCTGCTAATCAAGAGAGAAAAGAAGCTGCCTTTGGTGATGAAAATTGCTTTCCAGTGACTGATTGTGCTAATCAATCTTCTACAAGGGAAATCAGGAGTAAAAGATGGCCAATAATTGCAAAACACTGCGGCATCCATGAAGAAAAATAACTGACGCACAAAGCCCAGAAAAGGAACTCTTGGGAAAATGTTGCAGAGTTGGCTATTTAAAACACACATACGTTGGAAAGCAGTTTTTCACAGTTTTAGCCTTCTATGTAATATGTAGGTAAGGACTGTGCCTACTTTACTCTGGCATTAGAGAATCTGACGCCACTTCATAATTGGAGGGTAATCTGGGATTTTTCATTTGGAATCTGAAAACTGATTGAAAGTTATAAAAATTATCAAGATTGTTGATGCAGGGATGACATTTAGCCTCCGATCATAACTTTTTGCGTGTGATAATTACAACTGAATTAAGGGCAGAAAATCTCTTTCTAATGATTCCCAGCTGTCAGTGCAGCTCAATGAATGATCCTTAGTGGTTCAGTCCATTTGTTTAGAGTTTGCTCACAAGTTCCATGTGATATTAAGTACAAAATTGGATATAATGTTGATTCTATATCTAGTTTTATGCAGACATTGTAAAGTAGAAACTAAAACTTATATTCGTCCCATTAAAAAACAGAATTGTTTTTCCAATCTGGTGTGCATTTAAAGCAATTTTTTAAGACTCTGCATAACTTAAGAGTCAACTACATAAGAGATCTGGAATCGTACATGTTGAGTAAAATATGTGAGATAATGCCTGAAATTTGAAAAATCCGTTTTGGCTGCTTAGAATCACATATCGAGTTTCTTCAGATCTAAAACAGCATCAATTGTAAGGCTCACTAAAACAATTGAAGAAGAAATAGATCACAATCAAAATTAATATATATTGCTTTAATTTAAAGCAATTTGTAATTTGCTTTAGCATGATCTGGTCATACAAGCTTTTTTTTTGCTTTGAAGTTTTCTATTTCCAAGAGATTTGGAAATCTCTCTTGCCTAAAGTGACATCTCTTGGAGTATGAGGTAATTCCAAAAGAATGTAACAAAACCTACAACAGCAATGTCTACTCATGATAGGACTCTCTCTTCCGTCTCATGAAGCATTTTTATATTTCTTTGCACAAAACCATGAAATTGTGTTCACTCCCCCAATGATAAATATTTGCTTTGATAGCATTAAATTTGCACCCTAGTACTGTATTTTCATGGCCAAATAATTCTATATTCCAAAATGCATGATATTATAATTACTGATAAAAGTGTAAAGCAATGAAACTCAACATGTTTAGTAACATAACTCAGCTGAAATGGTATTAAAAGCAATGACTAAGAGTGCATATGAGCAGGCAACAATAAATACAACATACTTGGTACCTGGACAATGTCAACTGGAAGATACAGACATGTCCTGATTTCAGAGAAGTTAAAATGTGGAAAATGCGCATCTTAGAATTGGGAAATACATTAATATTGCAAGGTGAAACTTTCAAGATAATGATTTTCAATTCCCTCATTTTCCACGGTAGGTCCATAAGGCCCAATGAATTAAGAAATCCATTTCAGATGGTGGTACAAACTAGGTAAGACTCCTAATTTTTAGGACAGTTTATATTCTATTAATTCATGTTTTTCCTGATCTGCCCCTTTTGAATGATTTGTTACTTTGTGATATTCTTATTTTCTTGGGCTTAAAGCTCTTACTTGATTGAAGACTGATTTAACTCATCCTATTGATGACTGATGATTGAACACACTATATAGGTTGCTTCTATGCTCTATTAAGTGAACTTACTTGGTAAAATAGGATGTTCTTAATCCATGTAATTCAATATTTTATTTAGTTTCTAGCAACTAAAAGATAAAATTATTATCCCTGATTAATCTTTCCCAAAATATTTTCATTCTGCCAAATTAAAGGTCTTCCTTTTGTTTGCTGCATCACTTCTAGACTTTTCCATCCAATTTTTTTTTGGGGGGGGTGAAGGGATGGAAGGGCAGAGGGAGAGGGAGAGAGAGAACTTAAATTGTCCATAGAGCCCAACTTGGGGCTCAATCTCACAATCATGACCTGATCGAAAATCACAAGTAAACTGCTTAACCAACTGAACCACCCAGGCGCCCCTCCATCCAATTTTTGAGGCTTTTCATAACTTAGCCTCATCTAAGTCACTCAATTTTATTTCCCTCTACTTGAAGCCATATTACCCTGATTTTTATTTTGGTCATTATCAATACTGTTATAATGCCTTTGGAAATATTGCTCAATCTCAGGATTTTAACTACTGCTCATGGAAACTTCTGAAAGTTAAGTAATTTCTATCTATTGGTTTTGGCTACTAGCATACACAGTACAGCATATCTAGGCTTTGAGTGTCCAACACAAGGCAGTGCATTTGACAGAACCAAAAAAGGAGGATCTGGAATCAACATAACATTGGAAATGGGGCTTAGATTAGTTTTAACTTCCTCATCTGGTATTAAAAGTTCTCTCTAAAGTTGGCTTTAGTGGGTGTGCAGTAGAGTATCACACAATCAGGTGTATGTGAAGGCATTCTCAAGCAGAATATCACCTTTTCCATTCTTTTCTCATGACACTAAATCTCTGTCAGTAACGAAGCTTCTTCCTAAAACAAAAAAGCAAACTTAAAATCCATTAAATAAGGCATCACTGAATACCTTAAAATTATTAGTGTATAACAGATGGCTCATACTCAGTTCTGGTTATTCTGTCCCCCACATATTTACTCTGCAAAAAAAAAAAAAATGCTCAAAAATACTAAAGGACTAACTCAATATGAAAATAAGAAACTTCATTATAAGGGTGCCGGGGTGGCTCAGTGGGTTAAGTCCTCTGCCTTCATCTCAGGTCATGATCGCAGGGTCCTAGGATCAAGCCCCACATCGGGCTCTCTGCTCAGCAGGGATCCTGCTTCCCTTCCTCTCTCTCTGCCTGCCTCTCTGACTACTTGTGATCTCTCTGTCAAATGGATAAATAAAATCTTAAAAAAAAAAGAAACTTCATTATAAAAGTAGACTTAACTAGTACCTGAATATGTTTGTCATTATTCAGAAAGTATTCTGGATCAGCAGAAGTATGTTTAGCTATGGATCAAAGAACTAAGGAGGAATTACAGAGTGTCTGAGCTGGTTTATGATAGCTGATAATTTGCTTTCACCTTTTCTCTTCTTCTCTAATTTGTTAAGCTGAAGTCTGAAGGACAATTCTTCACCTGAAAGCCATGCCATGACCACTTTGCCATTAAGATTAGTCATCAAGACATATGATATAAACTCTTTATCATATTTCCATTTCAAATAAAACTATACTACCCTAGATTATATAGATATGATTCAATCACAATTTTTAACATAATAAAACATACACATGTAGAGGATTATATACAGCACTGTACAGATATAAAATTTTAGATTATGAGCACAGGATTTAGGTTGCAAATTAAGGTTGCAGAAATCAAGTACTGTATCAGAAAATAAATATTCAGAAACAGATAATTTAATTAATACGATGGAATACAACCATTAGAAATTATGGCTTCAAGTAATTTCTCAGTATATAAGAAAAGTTAACCTTAAGTTTTTAAAAGCATATCATGTGATAAAACTAATGTGATCCTAGTTAAAATCTATACATATTCTATATAGCTATCAATATATATTTATCTGTGCATTAATATTTAGAACATATATATCCAAATGTAAAATGAGAACAGTGATTGGTATGAGCAGTGACATTATAAAATATTAGTCTGATCAATTAAAATGGGATTACTTTGGTGTTTTACTATGTTCATTTTATGTTTTTGTTCTTTATTTCTAATATAGAGCATTCATACTTTATGGAAGATTTATTTACAATACAAATATGAAAATATCCCATTATGCCTACTGAGAAAAAAAGAATCTACTAATAGGGCAGGATATTGCAAATTGCATGATAATGGTCAAATATGTGTTGTTAAATTACTTTTGTTATCATAAAAAAAAATCAATGGTCATATCTATAGAACTGATAGATCCTTAATCTGACAAATCTATATAACCCCTGCCTACAGTGAGTAAAATAATAGGTAACAGGATTGCTTTAAGAATTAAATGCAATAGGGACACCTGGGTGGCTCAGTCCATTAAGCTCCTGCCTTCAGTTCAGGTCATGATCCCAGGCCCCATGCTGCATCGTCATTGGGCTCCCTGCTCAGCAGGGAGACTACTTCTCCCTCTCCCCCTGCCTGCTGCTCCCTCAGCTTGTGCTCTCTCTCTCTGTCAAATAAATAAATAGATAAATAAATAAATAAATAAATAAATAAAATCTTAAACAAATAAAGGAAGTAAATGCAATAATGTATGTAAAGTACCTAGTGTACTTCCTAGAAATTAGTAAGCACTCAATAACAATGGTTAAATTTCTCATAATAAAAATGTGTTATTTTGGATGTTTTTACTGAATAAAATCATATCAGCAAATATATGTGTTTTTATAAAAATATGACAAATTAGTTAAATAATGTTAAATTAAGAACTGAGGGATTCATTATACCATATAATAATCAAACAGAACTTGTGCTTATAGATACTTTAAGGTTTCATACATATTTCACCAATCAGTTGGTTCTGTGCCTATCTGAAGCTGTGTTAAATGACAGCTTTTCCAAATCATAGATACCTACCTTGAGGAATTAATTTACAGTTATATTAATCCAGAATGAATGTCCTGTAAACTTCATTTCACTTCTCCATACTTCTTATTTTGCCAGCCATGTCTACAACTCTTTGAACAATTAGGGACGAAAACTATGACCTTCCTATTAAAATAAAACACCCAATAGTAATGGAATGAGAATTTCCCAGAGGGCAATTATGATTGTACCTCAAAACTCCAAAATATTTCCTGAAATTCATTCTCTCTGTTTCTTGCTTGTTACTATACAGACCACCATCTTGGTTGGGAGTTGAAATGGAGGTTGGAAGAGAGACAAGTAGAGAAACTCCTGAATAGCTACAAAAATCTCTAAACATCTCACAGCACTCTTGACTTTATTAAAGGTTAAAGTAGTGGTTTCAGTTTGACATTTTCAAAAAATTCAATTAACATGGAGCTGTTCCAGATGAAGCAGAATTCAGGAATCTTAAAGCTTACCTTCTCAAAGAGGGTCTTTGGAACCCCTTGATTTTTCCATTGAAAGGGGCTTTAAAAGACCTGAGTTAGAGAATATCAAAAAGGGAAATAAACACAGAGGAAAATATGAAGCTAAATCATCTGATTCATAAGGTGCAATTTGGCTGTTTTCAGTTTGAGGACTTCTACAGAGAAGCCTTTCTATGAAACTCATAGTATATTTCCATGAAGTCTTTATTTGTGTCAGAAAATATCTGTCATGAAAAAGAGGCCATACATACAAAATTCTATATTCCTGAAGATCTAAACTCAACAAAGCACAGTTCAAAATGAGCCTCTTTTGTTCAGTCTTGCCCAAATTTGACTTTTCTTCAGCTTCTCCTTGGTGTGAAAATACCAAAGTATTTGATGCTATCAGGACCTATTAATTTGAATATTTCCAACTTAACTGATCATCACCAGAAGATGGCATAAATATACTAAATAAGAATGTGAATAAGTATTTAGAGACCCTTTCTTTGTTAAAGAATACAAAGGATGTTTTAAAATTATACTGCATAAAAAAATAAAAAATAAAATTAGAGTGCATGATCCAACTTTAATTTTTTCCTTATGTATTATATTCTCACAGACTTCTTTATTGTGGAGACTGTATCATAAAACATTCAAACATGTTCTTTTCATGTATACTAATGTCAGTAACTAGAATTTTTAAAAGGTAAAAATCTGTTTCAGTCCAGAGTCAAATCTGAAAAAAGTAAAATCCTTATTTCAGTTGATATTTTTCAATATGAAATATCTATTTTTCTTGCCACTTTAAGGGAAATAAACATTGACAAATGTTATTAACATTTAATGAATGATTAATAGCATTGCCTTTTCCATAATAATTTATTATAAGAAGCGTTTTATCATGTTCAAGAGACACGTAAATAATTCTATGCAATGCCATTTATAAATGCTTTATAATAGGTTGATGGAACATTATTTAGAACCTGCTACAAACATGAAAAAGGTAAAAACAAGCCTCCTAATGACTAAATCTTAAAAGTCTGTGTTGTCATTAATCAAGTTTCTTAAATCATTTCTAAATGTTACCTCAATTTAAAATGCAACTGCCATTTCTTATTCAGTTGTTCCCTCAAGTAGGGATAGAACAAATCTATAGCACTCAACCTGGAGTAACCACCATGGCTTAGAATTGTTAGGTGCAGTGGCAGCAGAAAGTTCCAGAGAATTACCTGTCATCAAAGCCTAGAATATTCTGATATTAATTTTAGACAGATGTTAAGTAAGGGAGGTGGTACAAACAAGTTTATGACAGATGTTTTTTAGGTAAACCTTTTAAACTAATTTACCGATAACTAGACCTTGCTTAGAAATGAATGCCACCTGCATCACCTGGGTGGCTCAGCTGGTGAAGCGTCTGACTCTTGGTTTCAGCTCATGTCATGATCTCAGGTTCATGAGATCGAGCCCCTCCTCAGGCTCTGTGCTCAGTGGAGAGTCTGCTGGAGATTCTCTCTTTCTCGCTCTGCCCCTCGCCCTCCTCACGTGCATGCTTTCTCTCTCTTTTAAGTAAATAAATAAATAAATTTATTTTAAAGGACTATCACATTTACGTAAAATAGAAAAATATATTTTACATATGTCTAGTAAAAGAAAGAAACCAAAATTAAAAAAATAAAATAATCATGAAATTCCTACAGGGCTACAATGAATGCCAGTCCATAATTTCACAAAAGAAATTTCACCCTAAAAGGTCTATTTAAGGATGCCTGGGTGGCTCACTGGGTTAAAGCCTCTGCCTTCGGCTCAGGTCATGATCTCAGGGTCCTGGGATCGAGCCCTAAATCGGGCTCTCTGCTCAGCAGGGAGGCTGCTCCCCCCACCCCCGCCCTCTGTCTGCCTCTCTGCCTACTTGTGGTCTCTGTCTGTCAAATAAATAAATAAAATCTTTTTTTTAAAAAAAGGCCTATTTAATTCTGTCATTGTTTTGTAAATAGGAAAGAGTTATTCAGCTAATGTCTTCACACCTTGTGTGTTCTCACTTGGTTATCTCTGTACCACTGATTTTTTTTTAAGATTTTATTTATTTATTTGACAGAGAGAGAGTGAGTGCAAGAAGGGGGAACAGCAGAGGGAGAGGGAGAAGAAGGCTTCCCACTGAGCAGAGAGCCTGATGTGGGGCTCCATCCCAGGACCCTGGGATCATGACCTGAGCTGAAGGCAGACGCCCAACCGACTGGACCACCCAGGCGCCCCTTCACTAATCTTTTTCTTGTCACCACCACGCTCCCTGTTGTGACTTGTTCTCCCTGCCTTCTGCTCCTTTCCTCTCCATGTTATCTTACACACTTCTGCAGGATCCCTTGTCCTAAATGTTACACTGGTCATACCACCCCTTCAGGGACTTGTCCTTTACATTAGTATTTCTCATCCAAGATCCTCAGAACACATAGGTATCTGGACACATTACATGCTGTTTGATGAGGGAAAAACAGTAATCTGTGATCAAATATACCTGGAAAATATAGGGTAAACAGAGTAAAGTTAATTTCTCTACTTCTTATAACCTTTGATGTCCCAAAAACTCAGTGTGAATTTCCAGGTTAGAGCTAAGATATGAAGCACTTCTCAAATTTATTTCTCCATCAAAATCATTTGCCGCAGAACATCCTCCAACATCTTCTAAGACACTTGAGAACACTTTGAGATGCTGGTTGACAGTATAATTACTCAATTCTAAATCTGATATTCTATGAACTTCACAGTAGGGCCCTATATTAGTTTCCTAGGATTGCCATAACAAAGTACCATAAACCAAATCCCTTAAAACAACAGAAATTTATTATCTCACAATTCTAAATGCTCAAAGTCCAAAACCAAGTTATCAGCGGGGCCATGCCCTGAGGTCACATGCTGAGGTTCTAGATGGTCATGAATTTTTTTTAAAGATTTTATTTATTTGATAGAGAGAGAGAGTGCACATGCATGAATGGGGATGAGAGGGAGAAGTAGGCTCCCTGCTGAGCAGGAAGTCCCATTCAGGGCTCTATCCAGGACTCCAGGATCATGATCTGAACCAAGGCAGATGCTCAACTGACTGAGCCACCCAGGTGCCCTCACATGGTCATGAATTTTGAGGGAACACTATTCACCCTAGTACAGGTGCCAACCATCTTTGTAATATTTCTCTCACTACTATTTTAGTGTTTCCTGTGTTTAAACCAATAACCTTTAGTTACTGCCCCCTATAATATACCCTGGACTTTTTCCTTTGGCAGTTCGGACTTAGAGACAGTGTGCTAAGATCAGTTACCCTTGAGGCAGATGTTATACGTTGGCTCACTCAACAGCTTTATCAACCTATTCTTCACTTTCCTCTACTACTAAATCTAGACAGGAAAATACTTGACTTCCCAGACGCTCTTGCACCTAGGGGAGGCCATGTGACAAGTCTCACACCAAAGTCCTTGAGGAAGATTATTATCAAAAAATAAAAATGCAAATGATCATGAGGAGAAAAACATTTTCCTTGTTCTTTTATATTTTTCCTGTTTTCCTACCTGGAAAATGGGGAGACATGATGAGTGGAAGTGCAGCAGCCACCTTGTGACCATGAGGGTGAAAGCCATACACATCACATGTGGTAAGGCAGGAAAATCAAAGGAATGTGAGTGCTTGAAAAGAATATGGAGCCTCCTGGGATGCCTAGGTGGCTCAGTCACTTAAGTGTCTGCCTTTGGCTCAGGTCATGATTCCAGGGTCCTGGGATCGCACCTAGAATCAGCCTCTGTACTCAGCGGGGAGTCTGCTTCTCCCTTTGCCTTCTATTTCTCTCTCTCTCTCTCTCTGACAAATAAATAAATAAAATCTTCAAGAGAGAATGTATTAAAAATTTAAAAAGACTAGGGAGCCTCCTAATACTGTGGATTGCCTATTCCTAGACTTTTGTGCATGAAAGCCACTATTCAGAGGGTTTTCTTGAGCTAGCAGTCATGTGTAATCCTGATTCATAAATCCTTTCCATTTGTTAAATTCAGTTTCTGTCTGTTCTCAATAATGATACTGCTTTCTATAGCTGGAAAAATGCTTTTCTTCTCTGAATTAACATGACTGATTTCTAGGATTCATTTATCAATTAATATTCTCCTGCCAGGCAGCATTGCTCTTTTTCTATTCAAACTGTTATTTTAATATTTCATGTAATATTTTCATATTTACCTATATAACTAAATATAACATAGTTGTCTTAGGTGACTCAGAAATATAACATACTTAACACAAAGTATTCCTTCTACTTCACAGCATATAATAGCTGAAAATATTTTCTCAAAACATGTCCACTATGTGATTAAGTTGGGGGATCTGTAAAGTATCTGTAAAGGTGTTGCCTACTATTGTCCTCTCAAGTAGTTCTTTCTGCTGACTCTCCCATTATATCCATTAGACCATGCTCCTCATATCTTACTTCATAAGGAACCTGAAGGCAAATACTGCAGACATTTTCTATAAGAAAGATACCACTCATAAATGGATTTCTTGGAGAGAAGAAATGAAGAAATTAAGGATCTGTCCTCAAAGCGTCAGTCCAGAGTTTATTTTCTGTTCAACCAAGACTTCTCTCTGCCCTTGGAACTTGACTCTTGGCAGAAAGATCGACAGGCTTAAAATGTTCTTGTGGGAGTCCAGAGAGAAGGAGCCAGAAAGGACTGATGATGATATTTGGAATAAACTTTGAAGAATCTGGTAAATGTTCCATTTGTCCTAATATAACCTTTTGACAATCTTACAGGAAAATCCCTTTATAATAGGATTCTGAAAATAACTATATATCTTTGCCTAGGCCGGGGCCCATAGCAGGGACAGAGCCAAGCCTCTATCTAGTGCCTTTGTTACACATGCACATACACACGCATTCATAAATATATACACATATCCAACACATACGCATACACTCATAAATAAGCATAGAGAAACACAGGCATTCATAAGTACACACATGCACACACATTCAAAAATAAACACAAACACGTCTATGAACACATATACACACGTATGCACAAATGTCTATGTACACACAAAAACTCTATACTAATCCTTGCATATATTGACTATGCCAGATTTTCAGGTAAAGTGGAGAAAGAAATGTCCAAGTTGTTTTCAGCATAAAATTTACAAGGAGTATCCGTTGTCTCACCTTTGAGGTAAGGAACACCATGAACTATTGACACCTAATTTTTTTCTGGCAATTGGGGTTTATTTAATGAAAATTTCAATAATGTGGCAATCATAACCTTCTTTTCAAGCAAAAAGATAGCATGAGAGAAGCCCCAGATCTCAGATTCTGCAACAAGTATTGTTTTAAAAGAATATCATGCCATACCCTCCCTGCATGAGCCACCCACCTGGCATTAATTTAGTTCCTTAAATGCTGTACCATCTTCCTTCCTATTCATGGACTTCATCCATGTTGTTCCTTTCTGTCACCTAATTAACTGGTACTTTTCTTCCAAATTATGGGGTAAATGTTCCCTCCTTAGGGAAACCTTAACTGGAATAAGTACTAAGTGAGCTCCTCCTTTTATAGTCTTTTATAACCTTGGGTGGACTTCTTTTTTGTGCCCAAGAAAGGTTGCAATTTTACATTTATTTGTGTGATTATTTAATGGAAGTCTATCTCCCGTAGTAGACTGCAAGCTAAGAAAGCAAGGGTTATCTTATGTGTATAATAGTCTCTTGCATCTAGTAGAGTGACTGGCACATACATAGTAGATGAACAATAAATATTTATTGATTTGATGGAAGGTTGTCTCTGAAAGATGGAAAAACACAAAGTATCTGAATGCACTCAGCTTCAAAAAAAAAAAAAAAAAACAAGCTGAATATGGCCCACACAATGAAGGTAAGTTATTGGTTTACATAGCGTGAAAGTCCAGATGTGGGGTTACTTTCAAGGATGATTTGATTAAAAAGATCAATGGGATCTACAAGAGTCTTGATTCTTTTCATCTCTCTCCTACAGCATCATCTTAGACCTGGCTCCCCTCCACGGTCACAAGATGGCTGCCAACAACTCCAAAGATTACATGCTTTCTTGTCCATATTCAGAAGAAAAAATACCTGCCACAGTAAAAGAAAGAAACCTATAGGTTTATGGTAACTGGGCTGGCATAGATCATGTGTCCAGCACTGCACCAGGGACTGGCCGAAGAGAATGGAGTACAGCAACTGATCTAAAGAGAATGGGGGAGGGCGTGTCTGGGTGGCTCAGTTAGTTAAGTGTTTGACTCTGTTTCAGTTCAGTTCATGATCTCAGGGTCCTGGAATGGAACCCCAGATCAGGCTCCCTGCTCAGCATAGAGTATGCTTGTCCCTCTGCTCCTCCCCCTCATGCTCTCTCTCTCTCTTTCTCTCTCTCTCAAATAAATATACTTTAAAAAAAATAAAGAGAATGGAATATACTGACTGACCATCATTAACAGATGGATATCTAAGGGAATATCTTGGTAATTTGAAGAAGGGGAGGAGATAAATGGATATTGCATAGATATCCAACTAAAATGTGTCAATAAATATTGCATGCAGCACATAGTTAAGTACAGCACATCGAAAGGGTTATGGATCAGTGTAAAGAGATATCATAGAGTGTTGAGGACTGAATTGAGTCCCTCCCAAATTCATATGTTGAGGCCCTAACCCCAGTAACTCAGAACATGACTGTATTTGGAGACTTTATTTGGAGATAGGGATTTAAGCGATCATTAATTTAAAGTGTGGTCGTTATGGTGAGTCATAATTCAATATAATTGACGTCACTAAAAGAAAAGGAAATTAGGAAACAAACAACATAGACAGAAGGACGACCATATGAGGGCACAGCAAGAAGGCGGCCATCTGCAAACCAAGGATAGAAGCCTCAGAGGAAACCAAACCCACCTACACCTTAAATGGTTCTATCATCTAGAACTGTGAAAATATATAGTTGTTTCAGCCACCCAGTTTGTAGAATTTTGTTATAGCATCCCCAGAAAACTAATACATGGAAATAATGTAATTGCCAGATTCATTAACCAACTACATAGAGCTTAATGGAAGTACCATGATAATACAGTTCTTTTGGGGGGTATCACACAGCTACACGACTTCTCACTAGACTCTGGGTGCCTTCATCATACACAAATTCCTGTGATATTCTAATGTAAGTAAATTTCTGTCAGAATTGCAAAACATTCAAACACCCACTGTTTTATACTCAGGCTTTTATATCATTGTTCTTCTGTAATCCCACTTACAAAGTACTCTTAGAAGACTTAACATGAAAATCTATATGTTTCTATTTAGCAGATGTTTATAAATACTAGATATTTTGTCTCTTGAACAAAACTGAATAAGAGCATATTCACATTACGTATTTGTCAAGAGAAAGTAAGGTCTTCCTAAATAGTTTTCCTTTTTTTTTTCCCCTAAATATGTCTCTTTAAGAAAATATCCATGTCTCAGCCTTCCAGGGTTCTGAAAAGCCAGTAACCCCACAGTCTAACTCCAAAGACTATTATCATAAATGCATCTCTTCAGCAGATATTCCCATGTCAACAAGGTGACTATTAGTAAATTTGAGGTAAGAGATGACATTTTCCAACAGCTGGAGGACGATGGGCAAATTCAGGGCCCTGCATCTACATAGCTTCCTCTAGAATCTATAAGCCCTATAACCCCTCCAGGGGTATTTCAGAAACCTCTAGATCAGAAGAGGAAACAAGAGCAGCATAAACCTACTATCCCTGGAAAGAGTTGAAACCCAAATCTTCTTCTTTCTTCCTCTTAATTTAGGATTCCTATATCAGACATGAACATAGGGTCATAAACTCAGCTGTGCCAGAACTACAGATTAATTTATTGCTTTAGAGCTCATTTTAATTTCTGTTATGATGTTCCATCCTTCTGCCATGCTGCTTAGATTCCACTGGCCCCACCAGATCCATTCTAACCTGTACCCTGCTTGGTTCTGAGCCCCAGGCGGCTGGCCTCAACAGACTGCATATCCTAGACTCCCTTGTTCTCTGGCTTCCAGGTGGGTTTTGGCCAATGGGATGACAAAGAAGGAGGTGGGTAGTTCACTATCCTTCACTCCACTGCTGGGCAAAGCCCTGGAGACGGTAGAGTAACCTTCTGCTGCATCACCTATGCCTCCTGCCTACTGGACTGTGGGGAAATCTAAAAATTCCCAGGGGAGGAGGTGTCAAGCAGGCTGGTAGGAAGCAGGTGGGAGATCCACATGGAAGTTTGTGGCAACAGCCATCACCAAGTGGTGCAGGAATATTGCCAAATGTTAACAATCATTTTAGCTGAATCAGTTCTTAGCTGATTGAACTTCCGCCCCAGTTTTGCGCTTGTCCATTGCCCAGCTGGTAGCAGTGAATGTGGGGCTTCTTCTGGACTATTCTGTGACCTAAATAAGGCATAGCAACCTCACAAAATTAGAACCCAATATATTTTTTAAAGAAACCCAGAATAAAACTGTGATTCTCTCATTTCAATAAACAACTACATTGAGTCTCAATTTCTTTTTTTTGTCCTTCAATTTCTTCAACCAAAAGTGGAGATGGTACATACATTTTAGGATAACTCTAAAGGTAAATTAACTCAGCATGGGTAATATGCTCAGTATTATAACTGACAGCTAGTTTAATATTGAATCTTTAATCAACATAGCATTATATACTTGTGATAGCAAAACGGAAAGCATTATTTTTCAAAATAATTAGAAATTCTCTCTTTTTATTCTGCTGGAGTATACTCTCTCCATAGAAAAACCAGAATGTATCCATCTCCTCTTCACTGCAAGATAAAATTTTGTGAGGTAGTGAGTTCAACCTTATCCCAACCCAATCCTTGCCACTCTCAACAGTTGCACTTTTGCCGTTCTGGTTTTTCTCCTCCTAACTCAGAGAAGAAAGTGCTTTCTTTTAGATTTTTGAAGAGTCTTAAAATAGTCAAGAAAAATATTTTTACATTGAAATGAACCATCTGGCCACTTTATCTTGTTCTACATTGAACATCCGGAGTTACTATACTATTTATTTATTGGATTCTTTATTCATGAAAGTGCTATTCCAACTGGAAATTGCCATGAGTAGTCAGCAACTGCTTTTAACTGTTTCCTTTCCTTTTTTAAACTAAGAAACATTCTTTATAAGAACTAGAATTAAGAAATGTTCATGAAAATTAGAGCATCAATTAAGAAATCTAGATCCAAACCTTAGTTCTGCTACTAACTAATTTTGTAATCACCTGCAATTCACTCAATTTCCTCACCAGTTAAATGTAGAATTGGCATAGGTGATTATCAATGAACTGTTCAAATTCACTTACTCTATCTTGGTGTTTCTAAGGTATTTTATTTCATGTTTTTAAAGGATTTTATTTATTTATTTGAGAGAGAGAGCGCAAGAGCTTGCACCAGCAGAGGGCTGGGGGGAGAAGGAGGGAAAGGGAGAAGCTGGCTCCCCATTGAGCAGGGAACCCAGAACCATGACCTGAGCCCAAGGCAGACATTTAACCAACTGAGCTACACAATCACTCCTATTTCTAAAGTATTTTTTAAAAGATTATTTATTTATTTATTTGTCAGAGAGAGCAGAAGCACAGAGAGCTGCAGGCAGAACAGGCAGAGTGAGAAGCAGGCTCCCCGCTGAGCAAGGAACTCGATGTGGGACTCGATGCCAGGACGCTAGGATCAGGACCCAAGCCGAAGGCAGATGCTCAACCAACTGAGCCACCTAGGCGTCCCATCTAAGGTATTTTAGCATGAAAGAGCAGCTAATATACATTCATCAATTATACCTTGGACCATGTGCATTTAATAATCAGACCCTACTTTGTGGATAAGAAACAAAACGGTGAGGGTAACTCCCTGACTCAAGATCTTACAGGTAGGTAGTGGAAGAGTCATAGTTTAAAATGGTCATTTTGAATGTAAACTGTATAATTCAGTGAATATCATCTTATTTTTGTTATGAGTTTCCAAAATAAAATGCCTTCCATGACTGAAAAAAAAAAAAGTAAAATTTCACAAGTGCTCAGTCAGCCAGTAAGGAAATAACCAACAATTTTAGCAAGTTTGAAAGACTGAGAGGTATCAAAAATGTGTCAGTTTGGAAATGTAGAGATATTTTCTATCCATTTATAAACAAACTATAAATGTAACTCTGCATTTTTAGGGAACAGAACAATAACAGCCAAAAGAATCAACACCCTCTTACTGCCTTGATGGAACCAGAGATTGTTTTACTCCAAGCGAATCCCAAGAGGATGAGACCTGCTGCCTATTTCTCTGCTGTGCTTTTCAAGAAAGTGTTTCTTTCTTGGGTGCTTGTGGAATTCAAAGGATGGTTGGCTTGTAATCTGCAAATGGTTACTTATGTACTTATTTCTATGGTCAGTAGATTATTTTCTGGATAATAGGATAGATTATAATGGTTTCCTAAAACTCACATGAAACCAGTGACCCAATTTCCTATTAGTGGGAGTTTAAAAAACATTCACAAGCTAGGCCTGGTGGTGGGTATTATGGAGGGCCTGTATGGCATGGAGCACTGGGTGTGGTATATAAACAATGAATTCTGGAACACTGGAAAATATAAAATAAAAAAATGATTCACAAGCTAGGAGTATTTTTAATTATTTTATAAGTAGAAAAGACTAGGAAATATAAAATAATTTTAAATGAATAATTAAAATTTAATAAATATTTTAAATTAGTGTGGGGAAAGTAAATGACAATAGCCATTTCTGTGACAGTATTGTGGGGATGAAAGGAATAGTAGTGACAAATAATAGTAGTGACAAACTTTTTTCCCAAGCATGAGATGATACTGCTTTTGGTTGACTATTAATCTCATTTGTAAAGTCTTTTAAAAAAATACCTTTCTGAGACAGTGATGACATTTTCCTCCATACTACATACTTATCTATGTACAGTGCTATAAAAAATAATCTTTGGAGGATATAGAACTTAAACTTTACTTCTATTTACTGATATAAAAGCATCAGTAAATAGAAATGTAATTAGAATCAGTGCATAAAACTGACACTTCATTTCTATTTGGATATAGTCTGATGTCAGTTCTTCTGACTCATTGAAATTAAAGCTCAATGTACTTCTTTCCCTTGACAGAGAAATAGAAAAAATTTCGTTGTCAATTGATTAAGATACAATTTTATAGCTAATGTGTGGTGTCAGGCCCCCTGACAGGATTTCAAAACTATTATATCTATTTTTCACAGATGATATGAAAATGCTATGATTCTATGAAAACCCTCAAGATTCCACCAAAAAAATCTGTTAGAACTAATAAAAAAAATTCAGCAATGTTGCAGGATACAAAACCAACACACAGAGATGAGATGCATTTTTATACATGAACAAAGAACAATTTGAAAAGGAAATTAAAAAAAACAATTTAATTTACAATAGCATGTAAAAGAATGAAACACTTAGGAATAAACCTAACCAAGGAGATGAAAGGCTTGCACACTAAAAACTATGAAACACTGCTAAAAGGAATGAAAGAAGACACAAATTAAATAGAAAGACATCCTGGGTTCATGGATTAGAAGAGTCAATATTGTTAAGATGTCCATATTATCCAGTGTGATTCACAGATTCAATGCAATCTCTACCAAAATTTCAACAGCATTTTTTGCAGATACAGAAAAAAATCCTAAAATTCATATGGGATCTCAAAGACCCTAGGACTTCAAAACTATCTTAAGAAAGAAGAAAAAAGAAGCATTATACTTCCTGATTTCAAAACATATTACAAAGCTACAATAGTAAACAAAACAAAACAAAAAAAAAAAGGTGTGGTCTAGGAATAAAACTAACCAAAGAGGCAAAGGATCTGTACTCAGAAAACTGTAGAACACTCATGAAAGAAATTGAGGAAGACACAAAGAAATGGAAAAAAATTGCATGCTCATGGATTGGAGGAACAAATATTGTGAAAATGTCTATGCTATTTAGAGCAATCTATACATTCAATGCAATCTCTATCAAAATACCATCAACTTTTTTCACAGAACTGGAATAAATAATCCTAAAATTTGTATGGAACCAGAAAAGAATCTGAATAGCCAAAGGAATGTTGAAAAAGAAAATCAAAACTGGTGGCATCACAATGCCAGACTTCAAGCTCTATTACAAAGCTATAATCATCAGGAAAGCATGGTACTGGCACAAAAACAGACACATAGTTCAATGGAACAAAATAGAGAAGTCAGAAATGTACTCTCAACAATATGGCCAACTTATCTTCAAAAAAGGAAAGAATGCCCAATGGGAAAAAGACAGTCTCTTTAACAAATGGTGTTGGGAAAATTGGACAGCCACAAGCAGAAGAATACAGCTGGACCATTTCCTTACACCATACACAAAAATAGACTCAAAATGGATGAAAGACCTAAACATGAGACAGGAACCCATCAAAATCCTAGAGGAGAACACAGGCAGCAACCTCTGACCTTGGCCATAGTGACTTCTTGCTAGACATGTCTCCAAAGGCAAGGGAAACAAAGGCAAAAATGAACTACTGGTTCTTCACCAAGATCAAAACTTTTGCACAGCAAAGGAAACAGTCAACAAAACCAAAAGAAAACTGACAGAATGGGAGAAGATATTTGCAAATGACATATCAAATAAAGGGCTAGTATCCAAAATCAATAAAGAACTTACCAAGCTCAACACCCAAAGAACAAATAATCCAATCAAGAAATGGGTAGAAGACATGAAAGACATTTCTCCTAAAAAGACATCCAAATAGCCAACAGACACATGAAAAAATGCTCAACATCACTCGGCATCAGGGAAATACAAATCAAAACCTCAATGAGATACCACCTCACACAAGTCAGAATAGCTAAAACTCACAAGTCAGGAAATGACAGATGTTGGTGAGGATACGGAGAAAGGTGAACCCTCCTACACTGTTGGTGGGAATGCAAGCTGGTGCAGATACTCTGGAAAACAGTATGGAAGTTCCTCAAAAAAGTTGAAAATAGAACTACCCTATGACCAAGCAACTGCACTACTGGGTATTTCCCACAAAGGTACAATGTAGTGATCTAAAGGGGCACATGCACCCTAATGTTTACAGCAGCAATGTCCACAATAAACAAGCAATGAAAAGAGCCCAGATGTCCATCAACAGATGAATGGATAAAGAACGTGTGGTATGTGTATATATAATGGACTATTACTCAGCCATCAGAAATGAAATCTTGTCATTTGCAATGATGTGGATGGAACTGGAAGGTATCATGCCAAGCAAAGTAAGTCAGTCAGAGAAAGACAATTATCATATGATCTCACTGATATGTGGAATTTAAGAAACAAGGCAGAGGATCATAGGGGAAGGGAAGGAAAAATGAAACAAGACAAAACCAGAGAGGGACACAAACCATAAGAGACTCTTAATCTCAGGAGACAAACTGAGGGTTGCTGGAGGGATGGGGTAACTGGATGACGGACATTGGGGAGGTTATGTGGTGTAATGAGCACTGAGTATTATATAAGACTGATGAATTACAGACCTGTACCCCTGAAACCAATAATACATTATATGTTAACTAATTTAATTTAAATTAAAAAAAAAAACAGTGTGGTGCTGGCAAAAAAGGCAGACAAATACACCAATGGAATAGAACAGAAATCCCAGAAAGAGATCCTCACATATATGGCCATCTGATCTTCAGCAAGAGTGCCAAGACCACACAATAGGGAAAAGACACTCCCTTCAACAAATGGTGCTAGAAAAACTGGATATGCATATGAGACAAAAAGGAAAATGGACCCTTATCTTATACCCTATATAAAAATTGAATCAAAGTGGATTAAAGAGGGGTGCCTGGGTGGCTCAGTCAGTTAAGCATCTGACTCTTGATTTCGGCTCAGATAATGATCTCAGGGTCTTGAGATAGAGCCTCATGTCAGGTTCTGTGTTCACTGGGGAGTCTGCTTGGGATTCTTTTCCTCTCCCTCTCCTTCTGCCCCTCCCCCCTGCTTGTGCTCTCTCTCCCCGTCTCTGTCTCTGTCTCTCAAATAAATAAATAAATTGTTTTAAAAAATAGATTAAAGACCTAAATGTTAGACTTAGACCTATAAAACTCCTAGAAGGAAAAAGTAGGAGAAAAGCTTCCTGCCATCACGCTTGCAATGATTTCTTGGATATGACACCAAAAGACCAAACAAAAGCAAAAAATTAGGCAAATGGGCTACATCAAACTTGAAAACATTTGTATATCAAAGAAAACACTCAACTAAATAAGTAGGGAACCTACCAAAATGGGAGAAAATAATTACAAACCATATATTTGATACAGGATTGTTAGCTAGAATATACATTTTTTTAAAACTCCTTCAACTTGACAACAAAAAAATAAAATAACCCAATTAACAAATGACAAAGGCCCTTAATAGACATTTTTCCAAAGATGATATATAAATGTCCAACAAACATATGAAAATGTGTTGAACATCACTCACCATCAAAGAAATGCAGTTTAAAACCACAATGATCTATCACCTCACATCCATACTATCCAAAAAAAAAAAAAAAAAAAAGAAAAGAAAAGAAAAGAATAAGGGTGGGCAAGCGTGTGGAGACATTGGAAGCCTTGTGCACTGTTGTGAGAATGTAAAATGGTGCAACTACTATGAAACATAGCATGAAGTCTCCTCAAAACATTAACAATAGAACTCTACCACAATCTAACAATCCCATATCCAAAAAACTGATAGAGGGATATCAAAAGACATTTGCATCTGCATGCCCATTGCAGCATTATTCGTAAGTGCTGAGAGGTGGAAGCAACCTAAGGGGTCCTGGACAAGTGAAAAACTAAATAAAATGCAGTATATACATAGAGCGAAGTATTACTCAGTCTTAAAAAGGAAGAAAATCTTCTCACATGTTACACCATGGATGAAGTTTGAGGACATAATACTAAGGGAATTAACCCAGTTACAAAATCATAAATACTGTGTGATTTCACCTATATGAAGTATCTAAAACAGTCAAATTCAGGGAAACAGAAAGTAAAGGGGTGGTCACCAGGGACTGGAGGAAGGTGGACAAGGGGAATTATTGTTTAATGGGTACAGAGTTTGGGGTTTGCAAGATGAAAAATTTCTAGAGATCTATTTCCCAACAAGGTGGATATACTTCATGCACTAAACTCTACTCAAAGAATGGTTAAGATGGCAAATTTCATGTTATGTGTTTTTTAATCACAATTTAAAAAAAAATCATGATACCCAGATCATCTCAACAAGAATACTGTCAATTCTAAGCATCCTCTTCCACAGCTTCTAACAATATTTAACACATTTCACCTACAGCACTCACCTGGCATGTGAAATATATTTCTAAAGCTTTGATCTTGGGAAATGTACTTTCAAATGAAGAGTTAATTATGATCACCCTCAGGGTATACAATAGAACCACAACAACACTCATGGTGATTATTTGGCTGTCAGTACTACCAAAAGTAACATTCGAGCTCATTTTCCACATAATTTCAGCCATTGTTAGAGAACGAATACTTGAAGCAGAGCACATCTTTGTCTCTAAGAGAAATGTTTAAAAATTAAAATCTATGTAAAATGACCACCATAAATAAGGCTACTAATCATCCATGGTTAGGTTTGCTTTTCATATCATGACAAAAATCAGGCCCTCCTGTCCAAAGGAACGTTTATTCCTAGGCCAGCAGACTCTTTCTGCCAAATTGCCAGTAAACAAAATACTATACTCTCTGCCATTGAGCTATTTCATATTTTAGCTCCTTGGCCACAAATATGTGTACTAGTTTCTTGGAAGAAATTAGTGCAATTCAGGGTTCATTTATTTAACTGTAGGGCTAAAATAAACTTTGAACACTTTTTGTTTTGCTGTTGTTAAAATAAATGTCTCTTAGTAGCATTTTATGCAATAAAATAAATGCATTATATATATAATATGCATATTTATTTTATATATTTTTAATATTATAGCATTTTATGCAATAAAAGACTTTTCTCTTCTTTTAAAAAATTGCTTATAAACGTGTATCGTACCTTTTAGCCATGGTAAAAATGTTGGAGTCATTCTTCACACTTTCCTCTCCCTTAGAAATCGCCAGTTTGTTCATTTTGCCAAATCATGTTAACGAATTCATTCTTTTTGACCAACAGCTTGTATTGGACTTATTAAGACTGTAGGCTCTGATTGGGCTCCCTACTCAGCTGGAAGTCTGCTTCTCCCTCTCCTACTCCCTCTGCTGTGTTCCCTCTCTCGCTGTCTCTCTCTCTGTCAAATAAATAAATAAATAATCTTTAAAACAAAAAACAAAAAAGACTGTAGGTTCTGAAGCAACATATCCTGGATTGGTGTCCAAGCTCATCTACCTCTTAACTCTGATTTTCAGCAAAGTATGTTCTTAAACTTTCTTGGCCATAGTTTCCCCAAAATGGGTATAATAATAATTACTATTGATATGGTTGTTGTATTATGTGACTTATTATGTAAAAAACTAGGGGCGCTTGAGTAGCTTAGTCATTTAAGCATCTGCATTTGGCTCAGGTTATGATCCCAGGGGTCCTGGAATCAAGACCCAGGTCCAGCAGGGAGTCTGCTTCTCCTTCTGCCCCTCCACCCCCTTATGCTTCCATTCTCTCTCAAAGAGATAAATAAAATCTTAAAGAAAAACTAATAATATATGTAGTATATACTGTCTTCTACATATTAGCTTTTTTCAGGATTGTCTCTATTATCACTCTCATAGTTTCAAGTCCTGTGTTCTCATCACTGGAGAGCTCTAACAATCACTGAATTGGTCCACTTCAATTCCATCCTCCAAATAACCTCTAGAGTGACTAGTCTAGAGTACAAATCTGACCTCATCACTCTTGTACTTAATAATCCATCTGCAGCTTCCTGCCACTGACCATACAAAACATAAAGTTTCCTAATATGGCCAACAAGAGCCCTCTTAACTAGATGCCATATTATCTCTTCAGCCCTATCTTTTGCCATCCAGCCTTTCACATTACACTTCAACAGCCATCAACAACAATTTATAGTTGCAGGGTATGTCATGTTGTATTGTGCCTTTATACAAGTGAAACCATGCTGTGCCCACCTGCATTTCTTGGATTGATAATACCTTCTGGCCACAAAGGCCCATTTTCTCACCTGTATGACAGACAGGCAAAAAGTGCTAGAGAATCAACACTTCCCAGGAAAAACCCTCCACCGATGACCAACAGGAGCTGGTGTATAAAAACTCCCACTCCTTCGTCCCATAGGAATCACTAAAGGTAACTCTGAAGTGTATATTCTACACTGTCCCTCAGAATTCCCCAGTACGATCAAGCTCAAGTTGCCCACAGCAACTGCATGAAAAAAATCTTTTTATTCACCATCATCTCTTCACCGTCTTACTTCCTCACTGGTGTGTACTGGTGTCTGCTCAAATAAACAACTTGTTTTCAAATCCCCCTGTTGGGGTCTGTTTTGGGCGAGCTCAAACTAAGACTTTACTATATTAATTTTGGTAATTAACACTGCCTGAAGCTATAGTTGGATCATCTCATAACTAAACATAATCGATGTGTTTTCTGACTTTTGCAAAGTCTAATGAAGACTGGTCAATAATCTATTTTGTTGCCATACCATCTAGAACACACAGTTTCCCGAGTCATGTCAGAGGGCAGAGTAGAATGGATGATGCACTCCCACTCTCGACTGCCATAGCTAAGTGACTTATGCTACTTTCGCTTGTTATCCATTGGCCAGAACTCATTACTTGGCCTAACCTAACTGCAAAACAAGCTGTAAAATATAGATGGGATTGTTTGGTGAGCATCAGCTATTTCTCCCCTACCTAATCTCCCATTTTATTACGAAGTCCATTATAGTTCAACACCTCAACCCCATGATACTAGATCAAAGGTCGTTCTGTGTGGTCTCATAATGCTTTCTATAAATCTCTATTAATTGTACCAAAATAATTTATGTTTTTGTTGGTCAGGTTAAAATACCACCCAGTGAGCTCCTTGAATATAGAGATAATGCCTTGTTTTTGAGCCAAGCTCTCAATAGCAAATACATTTCTTTTGTGGAAGAGCTTACATTATTAGTATTTTATAAAAGATTCTGATTATTTATGATCAAATTCCATAAGCGTTTAGGTATCCATTCCATGGCTGCCAGAATGGAGATCAGTAATTAGGAGAAATGAGAGAGAAGTTCAGAGACTGTGTTTTATTCATCTCTCTGTCATAGCACCTGTCCAATTTCCTAGTACTGCTAGAGAATGTGTGAAGAAACACATCATTAAAATAGAGATTAAATCAAGCAGTTTTTACTTCTAGATTTCAGACTACCAATTTGGAAAATGGTTGTCCATATTATATACTAATAACTATGGTTTATATTTAGTTGATTTCTAGTAGACTTGAGTGATAATATAATTGGATATTTTCCTGAGACATACTAAAATATTGTTTTCTCCAATTTTTACCAATAATTATCAAATTATCAAGATTAACTCATTATTATAGTTACCTCTTTCTTCACAGCACATAATCTTTTGGGAAAAGGTCAAGGTGAAACAATATACTTCATATTCACATAGGCCAAACACACAAAAGAGGAAAATATTATATATGAAGGGAAGGAGAGAGTGTGCGAAGTGGTGGCTTTTATTTCAAGCAGTATAGCAGAAACTAGACATTGAACATCCCTTCTAAGGAAAATAATAAAAAATTACATAAAATGTAAACCTGTTTTGAAATGTTACCACTGACCTGACAAGAAACAAAGAATGGACAAATTACAAAAAATAAAAGGAAAACAAAAATCCCAGAATGTAAAAAAGGAATAAAGGTAAGTTTTATCCTCAGGGCATCTATAAACCTTGGTGACCTTGAGCAGAGCATTCTCCACTGCTATGAAAGGCACAGGAACAGGAGCATGAGGCTAGGGCTTGCCCAAGTCTAATACAACTCCCAGGTTGAAGCTAGGATCTAGAAGGGATAGACCTTCCATATAACGGAAATGAGAAATACACCTGGCACACCAATGGGGCAATAAGAAAACATGCCTGTCTTAGCATTCACCTTGTATGTAAGGGAATATAATATCCCCTAACAATATTTAAATACAAGCAGTCTTCATACATTTGTAGCCCAAATTCACATAACCAGAAATGTTGAGAGGAGTGTTTAAAATAAGTTTTCTGGACCCCTAGATGACTGACAGAATTAAACAAATCGTTCTTGAGTGAAACAACTATAACCCAGTCCTCAAATCACTCCCACAGAAACAATCTAAGGAACATGAGATCACAGAAAAAAAAATATCAAAGCCATAAGAATCTAGTTACCAAAACTAAGAGGCAGAATCTGCTGTGCAAAGAATTCCAGTGTTGGAATCATTAGAACCAGAATACAAAATAACTGTGGTTATGTATTTCAAAACAAGAAATAGAGGTCTGAAATTTTAAACAAGAAATAAGAAACAATAAAAAATAAAAATGCAGATCTGAAATTAGATCTAAATAATTTGTAGAAAGGAAAACCATAATAATTAAAGTTAAAATTTTGAGAATGGTTTAAATAGTAAAATAATCAGAGAGAAGAAATAAATGAAAGATGTATCCAAAAGAATGCTCCGAAAAGAAGTTCAGGGAGACAGAGCATTGGAAAATGTTAAAGAGATGAAATAAAGTATGCATATATTTAGCAGGGTGTGGGGGGTGCCTGGGTGTTTCAGTTGGTTAAGACTCTGACTCCTTATTTTGGCTCAGGTCATGATCTCAGCGTCTTGAGATCAAGCCCTGTGTCAGGCTCTGTGCTAGGTGTGGAGCCTGTTTAAGAGTCTCTCTCTACTCCCTCTGCCATAGGCCCCACCCCTTTAAACCACCCCCCCAGTACTCTCACATGTGCTCTCTCTCTTACTCTAAAAAAAGTTAAAAAAAAGATAAATTAATCAATCAATTGATTGATTAAATAGCTAGGAAAAACATAAAAAGAAACAGACATAGAGAATATTACACATAAATATAATGGAAAACTATAATAAACAAGAAGAAAAACTAGCAATGTCGACAAAAGGGATAAAGAGTACAAAATGAATCCTGAAGATATGAGAAATTAATTCTAGTCTCTCAGTAATCCTATAACAATGTAAATAGACTAAACTCAACCTGAAAGACAATGATTTCCCAGACTATATACAAAATAAAATAAAATCCAACCATATGTTGTTTACATGAGACCTATCTCAATTATCAAAATACAGAAAGATTAAAAATCAAATGATAGAAGGATACACCAGGAAAATACTAACCAAAACAAAGGTAGTGTCAATATATTTGTAACAAACCAAGCAGATTTTAAGACCAATGAATTATTGAAGATAAAAAGAATCCTGCATAGTGATCAAAAGTTTCAGTTTTCCAGAAGATAATAATGATTCTTTACTCATATAGGCTTAACAGTATAGCTTCAAATGGTGCAAAGCACCAACTGACAAAATTGAATGGTAAGTTATGAAAACTATCATACTGGGAGAGTTTAGCAAATATCTGTAGCAACTAATGGATCAAACAGATGAGAACTTACAAGAATGTAGAACATTTGAACATCACAATGAAAAGTTTGACTTAATGAAAGTATATGTAATATTGCATGCAATGAATGAAGAATATATGTTTTCTGGAAGAACTTGAGGAACATTATGAAAATCTACCATATTCTAAGACAAAGTAAATGGCAATGCATTTTTTTTCTTGCTTCCCTTTCATCTGTATTGATTATTCTCAACTCCACAACCAGAGTGATCATGGGTAAACCTAACCTGGATGAGTCCTATCTCTCTTCAGATTTCTCCAGTGGCTTCATGTCATGCTACGAGTGAAAGCTCAAATCCATAGTCATTACAGTAGCCCACAGGGACAACACACATACACCTCTAGCCAATTTTGCCTCTCCCATCTTATTTGCTTCCCTCTCCCTTACTCAGTGTGCCCCAGGTACACTGATATCCATTGTTCTATTGATATATTAAGCCTCACTTTTTTTTAATTTGACACAGAGAGAGAGAGAGAGAGAGATCAAAAGTAGGCAGAGAAGCAGGCAGAGGAAGAGGGGGAAGCAGGCTCTCTGCCGAGCCGAGAGCCCGACGCGGAACTCGATCCCAGGACCCTGAAATCATGACCCGAGCCAAAGGCAGAGGCTTAACCCACTGAGCCACCCATGTGCCCCAAGCCTCGCTTTTAATCTCCAAACTTTTCACTTGCTATTTCTTCTGCCAGGATGCTTCCTGTAGATATCAGAACATTCACTCCTTCAACCCCTTTAGGTCATTTTACAAATACTATTTTATTACTGAGGTCTTCAACACTTATGCATAACTTATTCCTTATCCTCCAATTTTTAATTTTTCTCTACTTTATTCTTCTTAATTTTTCTCTAAATCATTTCACACCATCTCAAGTATTAATTTTATGACCTGTTTCCCTTCACTAGACTGTAACCTCCTGGAGCGTGAAGTTTTTATTCTGTCTTATTTTTGTTGTATCACTAGTCATTACAGAAGTCCCTGGCGGGGTGCCTGGGTGGCTCAGTGGGTTAAAGCCTCTGCCTTCGGCTCAGGTCATGATCGTAGAGTCCTGGCATCGAGCCCCGCATCGGGCTCTCTGCTCAGCAGGGAACCTGCTTTCTCCTCTCTCTCCCTCTGCCTGCCTCTCTGCCCACTTGTAATCTCTGTCTGTCAAATAAATAAATAAAATCTTTCAGAAGTCCCTAGTACTTTATCTTTATGTAGCAAATACTAGTTGAATAAAGAAAGAATAAATGAATTTGGAAATTTAAAAGAACTTTTTTATATAAACTTGGAGTCAGAGAAAAAAATCTTAATAAAATTATAAAGTATTTTAAACTAAGTGACCCAAATCAACCATATTTATCGAACTGTAGGATACAGCTAAAGTGGTACTTAGAGCAATTTTTATAGCCTTCGGTATATATATTAGAAAAGAAGAATCATTTAAAAATAATTAGCCAGGAGCACCTGGGTGGCGTAGCTGGTTAAGCATCTGCCTTTGGCTCAGGTCATGATCCCAGAGTCCTGGGACTGAGCCTCACAAGCCTGCTTCTCCCTCTTTCTCTCATAAATGAATGAAATCTTAAAATAAATAAATAAATAAATAAATAAATATAATTAGCCAGACATCCAACCTAAGAATAAAATAAGAACAATATAATAAACTTCCCACAAATAGTAGGGAATAAATAGTAGAGATCATGAACGAATGAAATAGGAACAAAAGACAAGAAGCCCACAAAGCCTCAAAAAACATTTGAAGAGACTAACAACTTGCACAAATCTCTGGTTATATCAATAAGTAAAACAAAATAGAAAAGGCAAAATAGACAATATTAGGAGCAAAAGAGATGACCTAACTACAGATACCATAGTGATTAAAGAAATAAAATAATGTTATAAATAATTTTGTTAGTAAATTAAAAATATTTGATGAAATCAGAAAATTTTCTAGAAAATTGTAACCTACTTAAACTGGTTCAATTACAAAAAGAGAAAACTATTAAAATACAGAATAAATAGTTTATATTATCCCATCAAAAAACACATTGGAATCAGATGGCTTTATAGGAAGTTCCAGAAAACATGAAATAACAAAAAATTCCAGTAACAAACTAAAATTTCCAGTAGAGAAAAAGAAGGGATACTTCTTCCAATTCATTTAATGATGACATAATAACAGTAGTAAAATTTTTTTTAATTAGTGTGCTAAAAAGTTATAGGACTGGGCTCCTTGGAGAAATGGCTGATTGATTCTAGAACTGGGGCTGAAAATACACACAATGAGCTTGAGCATCCTACAATGACAGAAAGAAAGGAATTGTTTGAAAAAACAAAACAAAACAAAACAGCACAATGATTTGGATATATCAAAGGAACATAGAAGCGTATACTTGAGTAACAAAATAAATAACATAGTATTGAATTGTAACCCAAAGTATAAAATAAATATCCATGAGACCATGATAGTATAAATAAATGATTAAATAAACAAATAATTAAGGATGAAGAAATAAGTCTCCCACGCAGAATTCCAAATAATTTAAGTAAATACTTCTCCCTCAAGGAAGAAGAGGTTGTCTCGACTCCTTATTCATGAACTATATAATGATTTCTTTTCAAAGAGTATGGTTTAGAAAGTTGGACAAACATTTCAAGAATACAGATGCACTACTCACAAACTACCAACAACCTGAATACATTTCCATTGAAAAAATAAATCATTACCAAACTGATGTTATCCCAGGAATTATTTTAAAATTAATAAAAATAGCAATAAAATTCACTACATTAAGAGACTATAGAAGGGAAAACACATGATCATTAAACACATCAATAAAACACATTTAATAGAATTCAACATTTTTTCCTACTAAGAATTTTTAGAGAACTAGATATAAAAGGGAAGCATTAATCTATGGAATACAGATCAGCAGTTGCCAAACCTAGGTGATGGGAGTGGGGGTGCGATGAGGAGGGATTGATTGCAAAGGAACATGAGGGAACTTATCGAGGTGATGCAAGTGTATTTCATGATGATGGTGGAGATTATGCAATTACATACATTAGTCAAAAATCATTGAATTGCACACTTAAAATTGGTAAAGTTTATTTTATGTTTATTTTACTTCAATAAAGCTGACAAAAATTTAAGCAGAACTGTTAACTTGACAAAGGACACCTACAAAAACAAAAAAACTACAAAAACTATAAAACTTCTTGTGTACCACTCCTGTATATCAACTCCTATTTCATCTCCTGCTGCAGCAACCATTTCCATGCTGCCTCTGAAATGTTCTTCCTAAGGCTCTTTGGAAATTCCAAGTGTTCATGAAGAGAAGGAGCAACAGAAACGCTATTTGTTGGCTCACAAACTGGCCCTTGTATCCCGGGGGGCAAAGAGAGACCAAAGAAAGGTAGGCCACTCCAGACTGCTAGGCGGCAGGTTTAATAAGCAAGGGAAATTATAAGACTTCTTTTGGGTGGCCGTAAGACTGGTAGATCTTCATACCTGCCTGCCAGAACCTTAAGGCTGATATACAGGCTTTAACAGGGTTTGGTCATGTGCCCCCGTCCAGAAGGTCTCAACGCCTTACTCTCTCAAGGCTATACAGCCTTAGAACAGCTTCTAGTGTGGGAACAGCGGGTGGAATAAACATTCCAAAGATGAGGAGTGGGGAGGTGAGGTGGTGAGGAGCATCTGATTGCCCTAATGCAGCTCACAGTTCAACCTGTGGTCATGTTGCTGGGATGATCTCCTCCAACATTCATGTGCTGCTGGTGGAAGTATAAATTGGAAAACAGTTTGGTATCATCCAATAAAAGTAAATAAGAGCATACTGGAGGACCCAGAATTTCACTCATTAGTCCATAACACTTGCACATAGGCACTAAGCCATGCTTGCCAGAATGTTCTGAATAGCATTGCTCTTAAAGGCAAAAAAATGGAATCAGCTGTTATGACTTTCTACAGAACAATGAACAAATATTCATTGTATCAACAGTTCCTGGAATATTATACAGCAGAAAAGAATGGGGAAAAAACCAGAACTGCATGCATCAGCAGTTGTGAGGTCCAGAAAAGAGTCGCAGAAGACACACTGTAGGGTATCACACTAAAAGATACAAAGCCAAATATGATATTATGGGGTAAAAATATAAAGTGAGAGAAAATAATATAAATTTTTTGACCATGAGTCCATTTAGACTGAGGAAAGAAAAGGGAGATCCATAAAGACCATGCAGGGGACTCTCAGGTGCTAACACTCTATTCTAACTTCCGTGTTGGATACATGAGCCCTCGTTTAATTGTTATTGGTTAAATTGATATAACTCCCTTTTGTAAATATGCATAATAAAAAATGTGATCCTAGGTACAAACTTGCAGTTATAAGACAGAGAACTCACAGAGATGAAAGTACAGTATATGAAATATAGCCAATAATATTGAATAATATTGTATGGGGACAGATGGTGACTATACTTATCATGGTGAGTGCTGAGTAATGTGTAGAATTGCCAAATCACTACATTGTATACCTAAAGCTAATATAATATTTTATGTCAACTATACTTCAAATAAAATTAAAATAAATAGACTCATATATAAAACTGAGCAACGAATGAAAAGTTTCAATGTTTTCATAGTATTGGGCTAAATACAAAATATTTACAGAGGCATTTCTTTAAAAACTATTGTTATTTTGGGACCTGAAATCCAAATGCATCTTTTTCCAATTTTTCATTCTATTTCCAAAAATTACTATTAAAATAAATTAATGTGTGTTTCTTTTCCTCTCTGTACGTTCTAAGTCACAAGAAATGATTATAAGTAGCTAGCACATGGTACAGTCTGCAGTGTCTTATGGATACACATTGCCATATTCTAATGTACTCATTATTGGCTTGTTAATATAATAATAATAGTTGAATGTGAAAAAATTATGACTGTGAAGATAAATGGTTTTAGTGTTGACAGTTTGCTCAGAGGTAGAATCTGTCAGATGCTTCTCTGGACTTGCCTCTCTAGAGTTCAGGAACTGATTTACAACATTTATGGTGATTTGAACATAACCCCCTCCAAGGACCTACCCACACCATGTTACAATACCCATCCCCACCTCACTCAGACCCAGTGGTGTTTTCACAAAGTTAGAAGAGTGTATGTAAACCCAGTGAACACTGAAAAATATGTCTTTAGCTGATCAATCACCCAGTATTTTTCAGGCAGTGGGAAAACATGTGAAAGCTCCCTCTTAAACAGTGGAAGGCCTTGGTTGTCTTATAAAGATCTATGGCAGCTACTGCTGCTTCTCAGAGAATTTTTCTCCATTCTCTCTCCCTTCACCATTGCAGACCTCCTAGATATTATCTCATTCCCTCAGTTCCATCTGGCTGCCATATACCTAAGTTACACTTCTAGGTCTGGCACCTTGGGGTTGAAAATCTGTATACACAGTCTGACTTGCTTCTCCTCAGGATGCAGCTTCTTATATTCTTCCACTGTCTGTACTCATTGCACTGCCACGAACAAGTAACGCTCTGGTCCAAGGCCAAAACCTGCCCTGCTCTTTCGTGAGTGAGGAAAGGGCATAACCACCTGCTTTGGCTTTAGTTGTTTTAACGGCAAATTCGTATGATTTTTGTGATGCAAAAAACAGAACAAAACAAAACCAAAAAAAGCTTAACCTGGATAGAGTGGAGTGCAAATATTCGTCCAACTGCAGTATCAAAGCAGTGAAGTTAATATCAAAAACTATAAAGAATTTTTCTGGGATATGTCCCTGTAAGTGAAATTATTGGATGAACCAAAAGCAAGGGAATAACCATAAATTAAATGCAGATATTATAATGCCTTTTGTATACAAATCATGGTTTCTCTAAATCTGTAGCTTTTTATACTTAAAATCAATTATTTATTTAATATCTCATAAATTTATTTCTTGTCCTGGAAAGATAACTAGATCATTTTATATTCAATCTAACAACATTACCTAAGATGGGATTTAATGTTTATGACTTTTTCAATAGGTAGGGATGTAAACAAAGTCATATCTCTTCTATTTTTCAAATTGATTACTTAAGACATCCTATGTCCTTATTAGCAGTTCAGCTAATTTCTCCTTTTTCAGGGCTTTAGTTAGCATTAACCAAGAAAAAAAGAGTTTACTTTTTCCAAAGAATCTATTATTTTCCCAGAATCTGTCCACATAGAGAACTACAAAGTCTGATTCTAACATCATTGTGTTGTTGCCATATGGAGTCACAGGAGGATGCTTGTTCTTTGATGGTTACTTGTCCACTGCTGAGGTGAAGCTTTGGTGGTTTAGATCCTTTCTGGGACACAGGGGTACCCTAATCTAGGAATCCAACTTTACCTTTGTGTGTGTGTTGTGGGAGGCGGTTCCTAATGTCACATTCATATTCTCAGTCCTTATTCTTTAAAGTAAAATGGGACTTCCTCAGAGACTGAGCACCTATTTACCAATTTTGTGATACAAGCCCAAGATATTTCCTTTGAATAAGAGTGCACTGATGAAAGTCTCCTAATATGCTTCATGAATAAATGATTATCTTGCTGTTGTTGTTGTTTATCTTAAGTACAAAGAAAACTTAGACACATAGGAGTCATTCTGGATCTGGACTATATCTGGATTTTTGTCTAATTATTTCCCATTTTTTTAATCATTGCTTCTCCCACAGTTAATTTGACAATGACCAGATGATGCACAAGCACTGTAAACTGGTATCATAACAAACACAAATCTTTCCTGGTAAACATTCATCTCCATGGTGAACTGGACCATAATAGAGTAGCCTACTAGCCCAGAGTCTTAAGTATGCATTGGATATCAGTTGGCTTGCTTTACAAAGACAGTAGAGAGTGTTAGTTAATTTGAGTAGTTGGTTGAGAAGAAATAGATTTCTTACATGAAATCATGGTACATTAAATGATATATAAAGTATGACAAGACAAAACAAATCTGAACTGGGAGACACAGGTTTCCCTACATTGATTATCTTTCACTTAAGATACCTTCACTCGGGTGCTTCCCCCTCTCTCTCTGCCTGCCTCTCTGCCTACTTGTGATCTCTGTCAAATAAATAAATAAAATCTTAAAAAAAAATACCTTCACTCGGGGGGAGGTGTCAAAATGGCAGAGGAGTAGCAGACTGAGATGAAATCAGGTCGCAGTAGTTCAGCTAGATAGTTATCAAACCATTCTGAACACCTACAAAGCCAATGGAGATCAAAGAGAAGAAGAGCAGCAATTCTAGAAACAGAAAATCAACCACTTTCTGAAATACAGGACATGTGGAGAAGTGAATCTGAAGCGACGGGAAGATGGACACTGGGGTGGGGGGGGCCAGCTCCCAGTAAGCGGCGGAGAAACGTAGCACAAAATTCGAACTTTTTAAAGTCTGCTCCACTGAGGGACATGGCTCCAGAGGCTAAGCAAGGGTGGAGCCCTCATGGGGACAGTGTGGTCTCAGGTCCCACGAGGTCACAGAAGGATCGGGAGTGTCTGAGTGTAGCAGAGCTCGCAGGTATCACAGCGGGGAAGCAGGCTACAGAGATGGAGCTGAGGAGTGAGCTCTCAGCTCGGGGTTACCTTAAATTGTGATCCGTGGCACAGTCGGACCACTGCTCTTTCAGCAGGAATCCCACAAGTGGCAGATCCAGAGAGACTCACCTTCCTCTGCCGAAGAGCAGAGTGACAGGAATCTGCTGGGATTGGAGACTCCAAGTGGGCCTGTGCGCCAGAGAGAGAAAAGTGCGGTCACAGGCTGGGTGAACACGGAGTGCAGCCAGAGACCAGGGAGACAGGAGTGATTGAGCACTTTTCTCAGAGGGCGCACTGAGGAATGGGACCCTGAGCTCTCGGCTCCTCCGGCCGGAGATTGGGAGGCCGCCATTTTCATTCCCGTCCTCCAGAGCTCTACGGGAAGCATTCAGGGAACAAAGGTTCCTGAGAGTGAATTGGAGCAGATTTCTTATCCTGGCCCCTAGGAAGGGTGGGGCAATTCTGCCTCGGTCAAAGACATTTAAGAATCACTGCAACAGGCCCCTCCCCGCAGAAGATCAGCAAGAACATCCAGCCAACACCAAACTCACTGATCAAGTAGAACAGCGGAATTCCAGAGGAGGGGGAAGCAAATACGGAATATATGGCTTTCTCCCCATGATTCTTTAATCTTGCAAAGTTAATTAAATTTTTTTTAATTTTATTTTTTTCTTCTTATTATTTTTTTTAAACTTTTCCTCTTTCCTCTTTTAACGTTTTTAAATTGTTTATCTTAACAATGCCTTCCTTAAAAAAATCTTTTTAAACCTTCACTATTATAGTCATATTTTATCCTTCACTGTATCTAATTTTATTTTTTGTGTACAAGTAGAATTTTTCTTCTAAAATATTTTGGGATACAATTTCTTCTAATAGATCAAAATATACTCTAAATCTAGAACAGGCTTTGTTCTAGTCTCCAGCCTGAGCAAATTCTCTCTACTTTCTTTTTCTTTCTTTTTCCAACCAACTTATCTTATCAATTCCTTTTTTAGAATATTTTTTTAATTTTCATCTTTACAATCATATCCCATCCCTTCATCATGTTTATGCTTATTTGTGTGTGTGTATATATATATATATACATATATACATATGTATATGTATATACATATGTATATATGTATATATATATGTTTTTCTTTCTTTAAAATTTTGAGAGGTAGTTTCTTCTAAGAGACCAAAATACATCCAAAATCAAGTGGGTGGCTATGTTCTATCCACCAGTCTAATTAATATATATCTTTATTGTTTAATTTTTTAAAAATTGTTTTAAATTTAAAAAAAAAAATTCTTTTTACTCCCTTTCTTTTTCCCCCGGTTGGGGGTCTCATCTGATTTGGTTAGCATACATTTTTCTGGGACCTTTGCCACCCTTTTACTATTTCATTCTCTCGTTCATATATTCTTATCTGGATAAAATGACAAGGCAGAAAAACTCACCACAAAAAAAAAAAAAAAGAACAAGAGGCAGTACTGATGGCTAGGGACCTAATCAATATGGACATTGGTAATATGTCAGATCTAGAGTTGAGAATGATGATTCTCAAGGTGTTAGCCAGGCTCGAAAAAGGCATGGAAGATATTAGAAAAACGCTGTCTGGAGAAATAAAAGCTCTCTCTGGAAAATAAAAGAACTAAAATCTAACCAAGCTGAAATAAGAAAAGCTATTAATGAGGTGCAATAAAGGATGGAGGCTTTAACTGCTAGGATAAATGAGGCAGAAGAGAGAATTAGTGATATGGAAGACCAAATGACAGAGAATAAAGAAGCTGAGCAAAAGAGAGACAACTACTGGACCACGAGGGGCGAATTCAAGAGATAAGTGATACCATAAGACAAAACAACATTAGAATAATTGGGATTCCAGAAGAAGAAGAAAGAGAGAGGGGAGCAGAAGGTATATTGGAGCAAATTATTGTAAAGAATTTCCCTAATATGACAAAGGGAACAAGCATCAAAATCCAGGAGGCACAGAGAACCTCCCTCAAAATCAATAAGAATAGGTCCACACCCCTTCATCTCATAGTAAAACTTACAAGTCTTAGTGACAAAGAGAAAATTCTGAAAGCAGCCCGGGAAAAGAAGTCTGTAACATACAATGGTAAAAATATTAGATTGGCAGCAGACTTATCCACAGAGACCTGGCAGGTCAGAAAGCACTGGCATGATATATTCAGAGCACTAAATGAGAAAAACATGCAGCCAAGAATACTATATCCACCTAGGATATCAATGAAAATAGGAGAGATAAAAAGCTTCCAGGACAAACAAAAACTAAAAGAATTTGTAAACACCAAACCAGCTCTACAGAAAATATTGAAAGGGTCCTGTAAGCAAAAAGAGAGCCTAAAAGTAGTAGACCAGAAAGGAACAGAGACAATATATAGTAACAGTCACCTTACAGGCAATACAATGGCACTAAATTCATATCTCTCAATAGTTACCCTGAATGTTAATGGGCTAAATGCCCCAATCAAAAGACATAGGGTATCAGAATGGATTAAAAAAAACACCATCAATATGCTGTCTACAAGAAACTCATTTTAGACCAAAAGACACTTCCAGATTTAAAGTGAGGGGGTGGAAAACAATTTACCATGCTAATAGACATCAAAAGAAAGCTGGGGTGGCAATCCTTATATCAGATACATTATATTATAAGCCAAAGACTATAATAAGAGATGAGGAAGGCTACAATATCATACTCCAAGGGTCTATCCAAGAAGAAGATCTAACAATTTGAAATATCTATGCCCCTCACACACATCTATGCTCCTCACAGGGGAGCAGTCAACTATATAAACCAATTAATAACAAAATCAAAGAAATGCATCAACAATATTGCAATAATAGTAGGGGACTTTAACAATCCCCTCACTGAAATGGACAGATCATCCAAGCAAAAGATCAACAAGGAAATAAAGGCCCTAAATGACACACTGGACCAGATGGACATCACAGATATATTCAGAACATTCCATCCCAAAGCAACAGAATACACATTCCTCTCCAGTGCACATGGAACATTCTCCAGAATAGATCACATCCTGGGTCACAAATCAGATCTCAACCAGTACCAAAAGATTGGGATAATTCTCTGCATATTTTCAGACCACAATGCTCTGAAGCTAGAACTCAATCACAAGAGGAAATTTGGAAAGAACCCAAATACATGGAGCCTAAAGAGCATCCTACTAAAGAAGGAAAGGGTCAACCAGGAAATTAAAGAAGAATTGGAAAAATTCATGGCAACAAATGATAATGAAAACACAATGGTTCAAAATCTGCGGGACAAAACAAAGGCAGTCCTGAGAGGAAAATATATAGTGATACAAGCCTTTCTCAAGAAACAAGAAAGGTCTCAAATGCACAACCTAACCCTACACCTAAGGGAGCTGGAGAAAGGACAACAAAGAAAGCCTAAACCCAGCAAGAGAAGAGAAATGATAAGGATCAGAGCAGAAATCAATGAAATAGAAACCAAAAAAAAAAAAAAAAATAGAACAAATCAATGAAACTAGGAGCTGATTCTTTGAAAGAATTAATAAGATTGATAAACCCTTGGCCAGACTTAGGAAAAAGAAAAGAGAAAGGACCCAAATAAATAAAATCATGAATAAAAGAGGAGAGATCAGAACCAACACCAAAGCAATACAAACAATTATAAGAACATATAATGAGCAACTATACACCAGCAAATTGGACTCTGGAAGAAATGGATGCATTCCTAGAGACATATAAACTACCACAAGTGAACCAGGATGAAATAGAAAACCTGAACACACCCATAACTAGTAAGGAGATTGAAGCAGTCATCAAAAATCTTCCAACAAACAAGAGTCCAGGGCCAGACGGCTTCCCAGGGGAATTCTACCGAGCATTTAAAGAATTAATTCCTATTCTCCTGAAACTGTTCCAAAAAAAAAAAAAAAAAAAAAAGAAAAAAAAAGAAAAGAAAAGAAAGAAAGAAAGAAAGAAAAAAGGAAAAAAAAGAAAGGGAAGGAAAACTTCCAAACTCATTTTATGAGGCCAGCATTACCTTGATCCCCAAACCAGACAAAGACCCCATCAAAAAAAGACAATTACAGACCAATATCCTTGATGAACACAGATGTGAAAATTCTCACCGAAATACTAGCCAATAGGATCCAACAGTACATTAAAAGGATTATTCACCACGACCAAGTGGGATTTATTCCTGGGCTGCAAGGCTGGTTCAACATCTGCAAATCAATCAATGTGATACAATACATTAATGAAAGAAAGAACAAGAACCGTATGATACTCTCAATAGATGGTGAAAAAGCATTTGACAAAGTACAGCATCCCTTCATGATCAAAACTCTTCAAAGTGTAGCAATAGAGGGTACATACTTCAATATCATCAAAGCCATCTATGAAAAACCCACAGCAAATAACATTTTCAATGGGGAAAAACTGAGAGCTTTTTCACTAAGGTCAGGAACATGGCAGGAATGTCCACTATCACCACTGCTATTCTACATAATACTAGAAGTACTAGCCTCAGAAATCAGACAACTAAAAGAAATAAAAGGCATCTGAATCAGCAAAGAAGAAGTCAAACTCTCACTCTTTGCAGATAATATGACATTTTATGCAGAAAACCCAAAAGAATCCACTCCAAAACTGCTAGAACTTGTACAGGAATTCAGTAAAGTATCAGGATATAAAATCAATGCACAGAAATTACAGTTGCATTTCTATACACCAACAGCAGGATAGAAGAAAGAGAAATTAAGGAGTGATCCCATTTACAATTGCACTAAAACCGTAAGATACCTAGGAATAAACCTAACCAAAGAGGCAAAGAATCTGTACTCAGAAAACTATAAAGTACTCATGAAAGAAATTGAAGAAGACACAAAGAAATGGAAAAACGTCCCATGCTCATGGATTGGAAGAACAAATACTGTGAAAATGTCTATGCTACCTAAAGCAGTCTACACATTTAATGCAATCCCTATCAAAATACCATCAATTTTCTTCAAAGAAATGGAATAATCCTAAAATTTATATGGAACCAAAAAAGACCCCAAATACCCAGAGGAATATTGAAAAAGAACACCAAAGTTGGTGGCATCACAATTCCAGACTTCAAGCTTTATTACAAAGCTGTAATCATCAAGAACATATAGTACTGGCACTAAAACAGACACATAGATCCATGGAACAGAATAGAGAGCCCAGAAAGGGCCTCTCAACTCTATAGTCAACTAATCTTTGACAAAGCAGGGAAGAATGTCCAATGGGGGGGGGGAAACAGTCTCTTCAACAAATGGTGTTGGGAAAATTGGACAGCACAAGCAGAAAAATGAAACTGGACCATTTCCTTACACTACACCCAAAAATAGACTTCAAATGGATGAAGGACCTCAATGTGAGATAGGATTCCATCAAAATCCTTGAGGAGAACATAGGCAGCAACCTCTTTGACCTCAGCTGCAGCAACTTCTTCCTAGAAACATCTCCAAAGGCAACGAAGCAAAAGCAAAAGTGAACTATTGGGACTTCATCAAGATCAAAAGCTTTTGCACAGCAAAGTAAACAGTCAACAAAACCAAAAGACAACTGACAGAATGGGAGAAGGTATTTGGAAATGACATATCAGATGAAGGCCTAGTATCCAAAATCTAGAAAGAACTTATCAAACTCAACACCCAAAGAGCAAATAATCTAATCAGGAAGTGGGCAGAAGACATGAACAGACATTTCTGCAAAGAAGACATCCAGATGGCCAACAGACACATGAAAAAGTGTTCAACATCACTCAGCATCAGGGAAATACAAATCAAAAGTACAGTGAGATACCACCTCACACCAGTGAGAATGGCTAAAATTAAGCAGTGAGGAAATGACAGATGTTGGCAAGAATGAGGAGAAAGCAGAACCCAAGAAGGATCATTCCTACACTGTTGGTAGGAATGCAAGCCGGTGCAACCACTCTGGAAAATAGTATGGAGGTTCCTCAAAAAGTTGAAAATAGAACTACCCTATCACCCAGCAATTGCACTACTGGGTATTTACCTTAAAGATACAAATGTACTCATCCAAAGGGCACGTGCACCCAAATGTTTATAGCAGCAATGTCCACAATAGCCAAACTATGGAAAGAATCTAGATGTCCTTTAACAGATGAATGGATAAAGAAGAGGTGGTATATATACACAATGGAATACTATGCAGCCATCAAAAAAAACCCAGAAATCTTGCCATTTGTAACGACGTGGCTGGAAGTTTAGGGTATTATTCTAAGCAAAGTAAGTCAATCAGAGAAAGACAATTATCACATGATCTCTCTGATATGAGAAATTTGAGAGTCAGGGCAGAGGGTCGTGGGGGTTAGGGAAGGAAAAATGAAACAAGATGGGATGGGGAGGGAGACAGATAATAAAAGGCTTTTAATATCATGAAACAAACTGAGGGTTGCTGAGGGTTGAGGGGGTAGGGATGATTGGCTGGGTTATGGACACTGGGAGGGTATATGCTATGGTGAGTGCTGTGAAATGTGTAAGCCTGATCATTCACAGACCTGTACCCCTAGGGCAAATAATATATGTCAATAAAAATATTTTTTGGTTTGTGTTAGTATTCAGATCATGCTTACACAAAGTGAGAGTGGTGGGTGTTTTTTTTTTTTTTTTTTTATAAATGCTGCTTAGTCTGGAAGATAAGTCCCAAGGTGGAAAGAAAGGGGATTAGTAATGCCGGGGGAAGAAAAAGGGTGAATGGATGGTCAGTCCTGAGCTGAAGCCTACTAGCAGGAATAAAACAAAAGGCAATTAGTAGAGCTTTTCACCTCTTGTTCCCTGAGCATAATAGAGCTTTAGGCCTTTAAAAAAAATTAGTTGGGAATAATGAAGCCATCTTGAGGTTCTGTCACTTTCAGATGACGTAAAATAGAAACCTCAGCTTTATTACATAATTGTGTGGCCTTAGGTAAGTAACTCAATCATTTTTTTTTAAGATTTTATTTATTTATTTTGACAGAGAGAGAGAGAGATCACAAGTAGGCAGAGAGGCAGGCAGAGAGAGAGGGAGAAGCAGGCTCCCTGCTGAGCAGAGAGCCCGATGTGGGGCTCGATTCCAGGACCCTGAAACCATGACCTGAGCCCGAAGGCAGAGGCTTTAACCCACTGAGCCACCCAGGCGTCCCCAGTAAGTAACTCAATCTTTACGTCACCTGGTTACCTCACCTGAAAAGCCATGCTCACACTTATCTCTGTGTGGTTGTATTCATTCAGTAATTAAAAAGTACGTGCAAAACACCTAAAAAATGCTAGCAGTTGATAGGAACTTAATAAATCCTAAATAATAATAACATTAACAAAATGATTGCAATGAACTCTGTTTTGGAGCAATCACATCTTTCAAACTCCAGGTCATTAATACAAGTGTGTCACGACATTTAAATCTCTGGCATTCCTGGACCAGTCAGCTGAGCCATAGCCACAGTATTCTTTCTCTATCCCAACCTTCTGGCCAAACATGACAGTACACTGTTACAGGATCTTACAATGGAACTTATCTCAAATTTAAATAAGGTACCAAAGAGAACAGATATTGGGACGCCAGAGTGAGGCTGACAGAGACTCCCTCTTCCAATTACTAGACTTACAAAGAATATAAAGTAGGACAAGTTCCATAGCTCTTAAACCCCTCAGCCTGATCAACAATAAAAATAGACCTATAATAGAAGCAGCATTCCTTAAAAAAAAAAAAGAAAAAGAAAAGAAAAAGAAAAAAGGGAGTAGCTTTCTCTGTCCAAACCGAATTAAGCCTGAGCTACAGAGAAGTTTTAATGCTGACTAAAATTTGGAGTTTCGATTACTATATTGCAGCTGGACATTATAATCACTGAATTGAGATTGTATTTGCCACCTAAAGTGACCATGGGACTCTCTGAAAGTGAACAGACACGCATGAGGTCTGTAAGAGATATCAATAAAGACTAGAGGAAGATTACCTCACGCTAAAAATGTTTAAAGAGACCTTGGAGGAAGAAAAAAAAATTAAGTTGCCTTTTTACTTCCAGTGTTTTTTCTTGTGGTAAAATACACATAACATAAAATTTACTGTTTTAACCATTTTTATGTGTACAGTTCAGTAGAATTAAATGCATTCATAATGCTGTGCTACCATCACTACTATTGATCTTCATAAGTCTTTTCATCTTGTAAAACTGAAACTCTAAACCTATTAAACAGTAACTCCCTATTCTTCCTTTCCCCCTGGCCCCTGGCAACCACCATTCTGCTTTCTGTAAATTGCCTTTTGAATCATGTTTTTTCAAACAGCCCTGTTACCCATAAGTGGTGGAATCATTTTCAACTCCTCATTCTTTAGTATCCACATATCTGGGCTGTTTCCAAACAGGCTTTGCCTTTTTTTTCCCCCCTATATAATGCTTTTTCATGCTTTTTCTTCTTATGGAGTCATTGTCAAATAAATTATTTGTAGTATAGTCAACTCTAACCCAATTTGGACTAATTTCTCCACTTCTGATCTATTTCTGCTTAAAGCACTATTAATGATCGCCACCAAAACTATTCTCATTTCCGCACATAATCTACTATCTTACTCTTCTGATTGTTCCCAGAAGGGATGATAGGAAGGCAAGAAACACCTTACAAGACTAAGCATACAACATTAGCAGATATGATGAGGAACTCGGGCATGGTTGTAAAAACATTTGGAAGAGTGAAGGAAAAATGGAGCAGAGACAAAGCCATTCAAATGCTTGGCTTAAACAGTGCAGTCTAAGCGAGAACAGAGATCAAGGACAGAGTGAACATTTTGTACTACAGATTCCACAATCGCACGTCTGGATTTTGTAGGACACTCCTCATTTTTAATATTTTGGCTGGTCGTTCCTTTAAAACAGTTAGCTGGTCTCCTAAATTTGGGTTTGATGACTTGTTAGTTGGCATGAATTTGGCTTGGTAATGGCAAAAATAGCCCCATATTCAGCAAAACAGTAGTAGGAACATTATACCCAAATATGCAGAGTTTCCAGTTTGGTGTAATTGCTCACATCCAAGTGAAATTTGACCATACTTCAGGGAAAGATGGTTCTACATATTTCCTGGGGAGAGACAAGGATATTAACAAGGATTGGATGTCATACAAATAATACAGTATGAGCCATGCACGCTGTATGTGTGTCTGTGTGCGCATGTGTGTGTGTGTTTTCAGACAATGTGATTCACTGCTTGCTTATTCCCAAAAAACGACAGGATGTGGATCATGTGAGAGACTAAATATGACAACAGCAGAAGAAGGAATGAAGAGGAGTAAGATTTTTTTAAACAGGAAAAAGCAAGTCATGTATACATACTTTGGAAATGTCTTGATTGTCTTTACTTCTCTTTTTTTCTGTCTATTTCTTTCACTGAATTTAAAGAATGGAAGTAAACATTGAAAATCATCAGGAAAACATGAGTTTAAAAGGATAGGATAATGAAAGTAGAAGGATGAGGCATGGAATAGCCGAGAGTCTTTTGCAGCAGGCCTATCAATAATTAAAACCACACCCTTTAAAATAATTTCTATTTTAGTTTTGCTGACTCCAAAGCACAATTTTAATATATTTATTTTTTCTTATATTACTTAATCTTGCACTCAGAAACTTGAACAAAGAATGAAAACCAGATTTGTTTTTTCTTCTAAAAGGAAGCTTGTTAGGTGGCTGGGTTATGGACATTGGGGAGGGTATTTGCTATGGTGAGTGCTGTGAATTGTGTAAGACTGATGATTCACAGACCTGTACCCCTGAAGCAAATATTACATTATATGTTAACTTTTAAAAAAGGGAAAAAAAAAAGAAAATTTAAACCTCAGTCAATTTTTGACATGAATAAATTAAAATTACTGCCAAATAAAAAAAAAAGACAAAAATAAAAAATTAAAAGGAAGCTTGTTTCTCTGAGAGAGAAACGTACTCCAGAAAAGCCATGAACAATAGCAGCACACATCAATTGAGTTAACGTTAGAAAGAAAGAAAGAAAGAAAGAAAGAAAGAAAGAAAGAAAGAAAACAAACACCAAAGCACACACAACACACGCAGAATACATGCTTCCGTCCTGGGCACACACAAAGTATTAAAACGTATGACCAAAAAGTGAAATGAAAGTGATAGTAAATTGGTAAAGAGATTCCAAACATTTTGAGAAAACTTGTAATAGACATTGGATAGAAGAATATATTGGAAAAATGTACTTCTCTGAATATGCCTACTGATCTGCCTTATCTGTCTTGCTTTATCAAAATTGGTGATACCTTGTCAAGAAATAATACAGGGTTATCAGAAATCACAGCTTCACTTAGTTCACAGTAGGGCAACGGTGTCAAAACACAGAATGGCGGTGTCAATCACCTTGATTCTCCGCCAGCTATGAAAAATCGGTCCTTGTGAGGGTTACTAGCCAGTCTTTTGGTCGTAATTGGCAAATCTAGAAATCAGTGACTTTTATTTATTTTCTATTTTTTCTCCTGAACTGCCAACTATTCATATATATATATATATATATATATATATATATAATTGCGCTTTTTAAATTCTTTAAGTAAATTTTACTTGCCTGCCATTTTTGTTCTCTCAAGCATGCCAAAAATCCTATACCCACTCTCTCTAGACACCAGGTGCCCTGGGTGAAGTTTCGCACATGCCATCTTTCACTTACTTTTGTTTCCACGGGCGATTTCTGTTCTCAACACTGTTCACTGGCACACCATTTTTTGTTTGTCGATTTGTCAATTAAGAAAACTATGTAAGAGTTTCTAAAATCTAATAACTGGGATGGCTAAAGATAAGGAATTTAAAAGGAGTCCGGAGAGCAAATCTCAAAGTGGCCAGAGTTTAAAACCCCAACAATGCAGCTTCATCCTCTTACTTTACTTAGAGGTATAATTTCCAGGCCTGTGACTCTCTTTATTTGATGGTCTTTATCATTGGGGATTAGCTGCCCTTTTGTACTTTGTTCTGTGCTGTATTTTCAGATGACTTGGATAATTGAACTTCTGCCTTTTACTTCTAGGTGCGTAGCAATTTATTTGCATATCGTGCAGCTGCATAAATGCCTCAGAGTGAATTCGCAAGAAGCCAAGGGTCACTCTTAGTGTTCCTGGGTCGTAGAAGTTGTTTTTTAAGGTGTACCTGAAGAGGAACCGACATTTATCTTCATCAGTCAATTAACACATCATCAGAATCTTGGGACTGAACTGAGAATTACAGCTCTCAGAAGTAAGACACCATTTAGAACTACTGAGTCTAGCATACATTGATTCTAGTTAAGGTCCACAATGCTGATTAATCATTGCTAATGGCTCCAAACTCAATGACAGTTAGAGCCTACTGAGAAGTGGCTATGAATGAAACACCATTCACTTTGGCAGCAGGTAACGTGAATTTTTATTTACTTAGCAGCTGGTTTGATACCACTACTTGTAGTAGAAATTGAGCACTAAGAGACCCGAGAAGATGATGTAGCTGATGCTTCTCAAACTTGGACTTATACGCGAATCACTATGGATCCCGATAACGATACATTCTGATTCAGTAGGTCTCGGGAGAGGTCAGGGCTCTGCATTTCTAATGAATTCCCCAATGATTCCAGCTCTGGCGACATGTCTGGCTCACACTTTGAGTAACAAGGATTGAGAGCACTGGGGATGAAATCTACTGAATGAGCAGATGGGGAGAAGAGGGAGGGATGGGACCAACAGAGATGTGGGATGGATGTGGATCTATGGTGAGGCAAGTGAGACATGGAGGGCTTTACTCTTTGTAGTGTAATACTGCTTACTGATGACTTCTCAAGTAGTCCAAAAGGTTAATAATTCAAAATTATATATACAGTGGTGTTATTTGATGTATTTTTCGTGGTAACTGGTGAATAAGCTGGCATTTGCACCTAGCTTGGTTAGGGGTAGACTTAAGCATTCTACTAGATGCAGAATCAGATATAGAAAAGAACAGAAGCAAGGATTGAGAAAAGGATTTGGGGCTCTAAAGGATCATAAAATTAGTGATTTGAACAAAGTTTATCTAAATCTCCCAGGGAAAAGAAGGCCCTAGCTGACATCTGGATTATAATAATATAATAATTATGATTAGTGCTTACCATATGGCAGATAGTGTATATTATATAAATCACCTCATTAATTCTTACAATAACTCAATGACATAGGTATCACCCTATTTTATAAAAGAGGGAACTGAGGTTAATGGTATGTTCAAATCCATAAAGGCAGTAGTTTCTAGAGTATCTTAACCTTGATCTGGCTAAATCAAAAGCAATTCCCATTTTTGCTTACTGAAGACCAAAAAGATTAAAAGAGTGTATGTGGGGTGGCGTGGGAGGTAGGGAAGGAGCGCTGAAAAAGGTAGGCTAAAGAAATTGAAAAAAAAAAGACTCAGAATGACAAAAAGCAATGATCCTCATATTGTTCTGATATTTCTGCCTATATTTGTTTGAACCTGAATGAGCTGACATTTTGAATTTTGACAGACTGCTGACAAATCATGCAGTACTACTCAGTCACTTCAGAGACAAATTTTAAAAGGTGAAATCTAGAGGTGAGAGCCACACTGAAATACAATTCCTAAGAGGATCTGTTTTCCACTAACCTCAATCCCCTAGCAATATTGACATTTAAGACCACCTTTTGGAAATTCCAGGGAGAAATAGCTTAGTTGCATTCTTCTTCTTGGAAGTATGAGTATAAATTGCTCCAGGTACCCTTTCCACTTAACCTTTTTTAAATTTCAGGCTTACCTGCAATTAACTTTGAGCCAACACTATACTAGAGATTTACAAATGTGGGATTCATTTTTTCCCAATTGCAAATGTGAGTCCTTCAGGTCACAAGGAAGAAAAGGGATCCACACTTTCTAATGAAAGAGAACTCTCTTACATTATAGATACAGTCTCTATCAGAACACTTGGGAAGAGCTCCCGGCTACAACAACTTGGAGACTGTTTATACTACAAAAAATAAACACATGGTAAATAATGGAACAGTGCAAATCATCATGGATGAAACTATTTTTGAGATGAGAAACTGACACTGTTGTGACCAATTTGGGAGAGGGGGGTTCCCAAGCAGGTATTTCTTAGAATTTTCCCATCAGTCTCAACTGTCTTCATTCAAATGTCCAGGGGTAAAAGGCCTCCACGAAAAATCACAAAGTACACAAAGTTGACTTTAGCCTGAAATCTGAAGTTACAGAGGAAGCTCAGCTAACAAGTTCCAAAAAGAGCAATGGAAAGGGTGAGCAGTTTCCGAGGGTGATTCCTGATAATAATGATTCCATCCCTACTCTAACTTCACTTGGCTAGCATTTAAGTCAACACCGAAATCATAATTCAACACTCATTCCCTTCAAGTTCTGCCAAGCATATGCTAAACCTGCTCGTCTCATCAAGTATTCAGCTATTCAGGGAAACCATTTCTGAGGCTTCCAGTGTTCCATTTTCAATTTAGTCCTCTAGCACGGGGTGCACCAGGAGAGATGTAGAATTGATGTACCATGTTGGTGGTGGTGGCCAAGGACAAATGAAATTCTGCCAGAATGAGAATATGTTGGTAGGCATGCACTTGCTTCTTGCTTTAGGGTAACCAACAGCTTCAACTTGTAGTTGTAGAAACAAAATGTATAAAAATACAGTCATGAGGTGCTTGGAGTGCTTACACCTGTTCATTTATCCATAAAACTGAAAGTGAATACGAATAAAATATAAAAATGGAGGAAGTTTTGTGCCTATAAGTGATTACTGCTAAGGAAAGAGATGCTTGAAAAAGATGGAAAAGGCATTTAGAGTTAGTCCCACTGGGAATATTGTAATTTTCCATGTATTCCTACCTCCTGGGCATCTGATTCATGCTTCTTTCATTACAACAAAAATTTATTTTAAAAATAATCATCCTTCAACTCCAGTGGCCTCTTGTGTTTTCACTTCCAAGATGTATTTCCTTTATCTGTGGATGAGTAAATTATTATGGCCACAGGTACCATTATGAAACAACAATCAACTTGAAATCTAAACATCAACACATAATGTGAATAGCAAATACGTTATTATTGACTTAAATCTAACTGATTCAACAATATCATACATTTTTAAATTGGAAAAGACATTAGCAAATGATGGAATTTAAGTTTTGGGGATGTGCAATTCTTTATCTTCATCAATGTTGTTTTTTATAAAAGCAGAAATAGCGATTATTAGTAACAATTCTTGTGATAACTCTAAGCCAAGAACTTTGCCGCAATGCAACAAGAAATCTCAGCAATGCAATGCAGAATACACCATAAACTGGAACTCTCTTGGACCTTATTAATTATCATAAATAGCATGCAGGTCTCATTATATCATGGTTTCACTCCCATCAGAATCCTTCTGGTGTGGAAGTCAAGAACAGAATTAGAGTAAAGTGAATAAACCACCAAAGTACCCTTTGTTTCTGATTTTTAAAATATTTTGCCAACATTATTATCTGTGACACTGGAAAAACAGTTGATGTGTGTTTCTAATCTTTTAATGGTTGCTTCATCACTTTCCCCTCCTTTCTATTTCTTCCTTTCTCAGAGCAAACAGGTCTAACCTCTATGCCACATCTGTATGTGATCCCAGTGCCAAAAGAGCACATTGATAGTTGTACATTTCAAATGGCAAGCAAATGCAGAGATGTGCCTTTGCTGACAGACTGAGCAGACATTTACTCCTCTTTGTTCTCTTAAGACACATTCAAAGTCTGGAATGTGCTCCTCCTCCCTGTCTCTTTCATACTGTCTACCTCCCACCATAACACTTTTTATTTTTCTGATGAACTTCCCACTCTCTTCCATCTGACCTCCCTCTCACATTGATGCCCCATTTTTCTGGCCTGATTCAAGCAGGGGGCTCATTTTTTCTTTTACTTCCGGGGCTAGGGAATGACTCCTCCCTGTCTTTCCCTGGCTATACATCTCACACAGAGTCACACATTGAAGTTCTGTGACTCCAATTTTCATGGAACTCCTATACCATGATATAGAGTTAGGGCCTCTAGCCTTTGCCCCCCCTGAGGCCCAGGGAGAGGGGTGACCAGAGTGCCATGGTGTCCCAGGCTAGGCTCAGGTGAAAGAGGGGAACTCTGGCCTTTGCATGATGCTGTATAGTACAGGGCCAACAAAGTCATTGCTTTTAAGAGATTTCAAGTAAATTCTCTTGAGCTAGGAACTCTTTCTTTAAAGTTCAATGCAGATATAATTTCTCAGATATAAGTCCATTTCAATCCTCATTTCTACTTCCCTCCTGTGTACACACACACACACACACACACATACACACACTCCTTAGTTGTCACTTCCTATCCCACTCCCAGTCAATTAACTTGTTTTTTTTTTTAGTCTTCATTCAATGTTTACTAATTTTTGGAATCTTCCACACTATTTTTCCATACTTAGGATAAATGTAAGTCCACCATCCCTTATATAAAAATTTTGAGCTAGCTGTGTTGAGGAATTCAAACTTTTTCAGATTTTTTAAGGATACTCTGGTGCAGGGATGCCTGGGTGGCTCAGTCGGTTAAGCAATGGTTTCCAGCTCAGGTTATGATCCCATGGTCCTGGGATCAAGTCCCACATCAGGCTCTGTGCTCAGTGGGGAGTCTGATTCTCCCCTTCCCTCTGCCTTCCACTCTGCCTGCTTGTGCTTGCTCTCCCTCCCTCTCTTTCTCTCTGTCAAATAAATAAATAAATAAAATCTGTGTGTGTGTGTGTGTGTGTGTGTGTGTGTATGTGTGTGTGTGCATGCGTGTGTATGTGTTTAAAGGATACTCTGGTGAATATACTGTAAATTTAGACAATACCCAACAGGTTCAGTGACTGCATATTTATTCATGCTAAGTGGGTATAACCCAAAACCATAAATAGCCTCACATCAGTCTGGAATTGTTTTTTCCACCAAATGAGTTTGCTACAAACTTAGGAAAGCAACAACAAAATACTTTGTCTTGAAAGGTTTTCATGTTTTAAAAGTGAGGATTAAGGATGGTAGATCTGTACTATGTTGTGCAAATTCTAAAAATGATTAACAGAGGAATGGAGTATTTCAGGAGAATTTGGGTGTTTGTAGTTAAAAATGGCTTATTTTTCTAATTTTGGAGACAATACAGAGAAAATTTTGTAGGTAATATAAAGAAAGATGGATTCACTCAAGTAACTAGTTGAGATCAAGCCAGAAAAATGAAACAAAATAAGTGTGTGTGGCTGGGGTAGGGGGGCGGTGGGGGGGTGGTAGGGGGGTGGTGGGGATGGGGGGGTGAGGCAGGAGGAGGGCAGAGCAGCTAGGGTGGAAGTGGAGAAGGAAGGAAATTCAAATTAGAGGAAACAAAGATAAAGAAAAATATTGGCTGGCTGGAGATAAAACTTATTAAAGGCAGGTTATAAAACTTGGAGAAAAAAGAGTTCTTTATAACTTTGAGGTCAAGAAATTTTCTTAAATGTTATTTGCAAATGTACATTTTAAACCCACAAACATAAATCCAGGTAAAAGAAAAATAGCACAGTCCTGGTCATCCATATTAATCATCCAGATTTTCAATTTTTCCATGTTCCATTTGTTTTCACAGAGAAGCACTTAGGCTTCTTCCTCCTTCGAAGCTTGGGAGATCAATCTTCTGGTTGGGAGAAGCTTATGGGAAGTTAGAGGTTAAGAAGCTCAGAATGTTCTAGGTATTCCTTTGTAAGGGCAGTACATATCATAATGGAGAGGTAAGGAGGGAGTCGTCAATTTCCTAATTTCCAAATGTAAGAAAACTATGGTCTTTTATTTCACATTGGGTTGATTCTTATTCTTAAGTCATTTGACACTAACTCGATTGTTTCTTCAATTAAAAATGTTGCTTCGGTCAAAATGTGGTCAGCTCTATGGCAAGATGTGGTTACAAGAAAAGAAATTGTTATCAACAAGAGGTATGAAATCCCACAGTGCCGAGGACAGTGTTTCAATAAAAGAGAGTAGTCATTTCTTTCATTCTTCAGATCTGAACCACTATTTTGGGTTTCTACCAAATTTTCCAGATGGTGAAAGATCTGGGAACATCCCCGTCCACAATGATCTATTCAACAATTGCCTCTTTTGTAGGAAAAATGGAAAGTAGTCAAAGAGATACAATAGACAACCCGCCAAACGCAAGCCGCACTAGTCAATTACAGAACCACAAAGTCAATTTCAAGGGGTGTTTGTTCCTCACAGATAGAAAAACAAACAAACAAAGAAAAGAGTGAGTGAGTTTCCATAAGAAAAAGCTCTAGGTCGTATTGGGCTGAATCTTCAGTTGGGAGCACACAGTAGGTGCTCAATAAATGTGTGCAGATTAAGTACTTTAAAATAAGCCACTTTTCCTATGCCAGGCCCTGGGCTAAGTCTTGCGGGGTACAAGAATAAGTTAATACCCTGAAAGGAATTCAGATCTGAGTTGGCGTAGTGCAAAGCCGAATGAATAAAGGTTTTCGTCAACGCGCAAAAAACAGAGTCCCAGAGAAACCAAGTAAGGTTCACTTCACATTTTGCAGGAGCTCTCATACTCATTTTAGCGCCTGCGTTCCCTGAGCAATTGCCCTTTATAGGGGGCGCAAAAGGAGGCGAGCCTAAAGAACAGAAGTGGCGGCAGGATTGGGGGAAAGTTAGGAAATGCGAAAAACTGCGGGTTCCTGGGTCCGAGACTGAGTTCGTCCTGGATTTGAAAAGAGGACTATGCCTTTTGTCACTCTTCTCCTTTCTCCAAATCCCCCGGGAGGAGAAACTGGCTGGGGGTGGGGGGCGGGTTTACATCAGAGAGACCCACAGACAGTAACGCTCTTGGCTACAATGGCCACAGCCCAAGAAACCCATGAATCCACAGCTGACGCCTTGCAGAAAAGGACCCACCCAGGCTCGCTAAGAAAAGGAAACCCACGTGACAGCGGAGGGTGGGGGTTGGAAGCGAGGCGACCCCGGAGCAGGAGAGGCCAGAGGCGGGGCCGGAGACCAAGCTGCTGCAAGAAACTACCCCACAGAGCCGGTCCGGGGCGAAGGGCTCGCTGTGGGTTCCGCGCGTGCCGGACACTGTGCAGTAGACAACTCGTTCCGAGCGCGGCACACACGAGAGTCAGAGAAGAGGGAACCGTTTCGCTTATTGGCAAGGGGCGGGGCGCGCGCTAGCCTCTCTCGCCGGGAGCTGGAGCTTGACGCCGCCGGGGCGCGGACCCACCGCCCCGCCCCACTCGGCACCGCCTCCCGCAGCCCGGGGAGGGGCCGGGGCGGAGCTAGCCTGGCCGCGCCGGGGCGGAGCGGGCGCCAGCAGAGCGCGGCGCCGGGCTGGCAGCGAAGGTCCGCGGCGGTATCGGTGTCGCTGCGGCTGCCAGAGAGCCCCCACCTCGGCCGGTAGCCCCCACCTCGGCCGGTAGCCCCCGCAGACCTACCTTCGCGGCGCGCGGCGGCTCCGCTGCTTCCCTCCGAAGGAGGTCCGGCTCCCCTCTCTCCGGACCCGCCTGGCGACCTCGCCTCCGGCGGGGCAGGGGGCTGCGGCGCCCGGGGCATGGCTTCGGCCGGCAGCGGCATGGAGGAGGTGCGCGTGTCGGTGCTGACCCCGCTGAAGCTGGTCGGGCTGGTGTGCATCTTCCTGGCGCTGTGTCTGGACCTGGGGGCCGTGCTGAGCCCGGCCTGGGTCACGGCCGACCACCAGTACTACCTGTCCCTGTGGGAGTCCTGCCGGAAACCCGCCAGCCTGGACAGCTGGCACTGCGATTCCACGCTCAGCAGCGGTGAGGGCCCGGCGCGCCGCGACCCCTGCCTCCCACCCCGGACTGCCCGGTGCCCCGCTGCCCGGACGGCCACCGCCTCTCTCCCCGCCTTCTGTGTCCCCTACCCTCGTGCGCCCCGCCGCATCCTGACCCTTTGCGGACCCTTGGGCTCCAGCCGCCTCCCTGCGATCCACCCCTCGTCTCTCCCCGGTCCTGGTCGCCAAACCCAATGCGACGTCCCACGCCCTCTCCGTCCTCCCGTGGCCATTCCTCGGGCTCTGGAGTAACACGTATGCTGTTTGGGGTAATTGATATCATTTAAGGCGAGAACCGTGGGGCTGTGTTAGAAATGCAACGCCTTCCACACTCTCGTTAAAAAAGAGACAAGCAAAACCGCCCCAACTCCACCGAGACGTCGTGGGTTCTCTGCTCGGTCTTCCCCCCTCTCTCTTCTCCCTCCTCTCTCAAGGAGGAATTTGCCTGAGTTTACCTCTCAGTGCCCACGTTTCTGCCGGCTCTACTCCACTTTGTCCGGTTTTCCCCAGGGAGTTTCGGTTTGGGTTTTATTTCCTTAAATTTTTGACGGCTGTGGAGAGTTGGAAGAGAGACAGGCGTAATTTCCTTTCCTTTTTTGGTGACACGTCGTTGGTTGTGAGTTGCCCTTCTTTCTCTCCCTCTCCAAATACCTCCTCTCTCCTTCAAACCTTTCTGTTCTCCATGAGCTACTTACTCACAGATGCCTATAAAGTTGTGGCTTATTCAGCTACCACTGGAAGCTGCGAACGGGTGGGGTGGAGGTGGAGAAGAAGGTAGTCACCCCCTGGGAGGGAGCTTTCTTCTCTCCTTGACCCCCAGTTGGCTTCCCCTGCGCCCCAGTTACGCTGTTAGCAGAAATCTGCCAACTTCCGATTTCTTGCAGTAAACGCTTTTCCTTGCTAATCTTGATTCTTCAGCTGCTGGTGTCAGTGCAGAGAAAGGGGAATAAAGGGAGAAGACCTGCCCGTGATTTTACACTTACCCACGCGTACCCCTAAGAAACTGATTAAATTCCTTCGTGACAGTCTGTCTTCTCTGGGACTATTTATGAAGCTTTACTGGAGACGTTTCAAGTTCCAAGAAAGTTGAAATAGCACAAATGCCACACAAACCTGATTTACTTTTGTCTTTGGTTTCTTGTTTCAAGAAAGATTAGTTCACTTGGTTAAGTTTCTTCCATAAATTTGATTTTCTGTTTACAAAAGGCTGCTTCTTTGATTTTACTTCAAAATTCCTATTGATGGGATTTTGTCTTTGTTGCTTAATTCACTGTGGAGGGGACTGGTTGGCAGCAGGAGGTCAACATTTAGGTCTTTTAATTCTTTCAGGGTTTGTTGTTTACAACCAAAGATAAAATAAATTGGTAAAATGCCTTTCTTCAGTAACCAGGGGATCCAAATAAACTTTGGAGAAAATATCTTTTCTTTCCCCTTTCCAATAGAAATGGAAATTTATGTAGGAATGCCAGCTTCAGCATGTCTCCTTAGCAACGGGAATCTTTTGCCCCTTTCTCCTGTCTCCTGAAATAATAGTCCCCTGATTGCATAAAGACTTTTCAGATAGGTTAGAGAAACCAGCCTCTACTCTTTTCTTTTCAGACCCATATCCTTTTCTCTTGGCCAGGAATGTGGGGAATGGGGAGAAGCCAACCCGAGTTTGTTGAGCAGTATGCAGTGTTTGCTAATCTCTCCTTAATTGCCTCCATACCCATTTTTCTCCGCTTTCTCCCCCTCTCCACGCAAGGAAGTAGGTAGGGAGACTCAAGCTTAATGCAAAGGTAGTGATATAAAAGGTCTCTACGAAGTACAAATTGGAGCCAGGGACAGTTTCTGATTTTTTACCCCCTAAGCCCGTTATCCTACCCTTCTGCTTAAACTCATGCCACAGCATTTATTTCTATTTGGGTTCCTCAAAATCAGCTTCAGTTCTATTTTGCTTAAAATAGTTTTCATCCCAGAAAAAGTGTAGTTGGTGAGCAAATGATGTGGGAGGCTTAGAGATGGTTTTGTTTGAGGCTAACTGGAACAAGTTCTTGACTTTCTTTATGTAGTAGCAGTTCATTTTTCCTCTCCAAGGCGGTGGGTGGGGGGTGCAGGAGGAAAGGAAACAAAATATGGAAAATTGCTCTATTTCCCCCACTTTACAAAATGTGCTTTCTTAAAATGTTCTGTGAACTTGAAGCTTCTATCTACAAATGTTTTGAAGCGAAGAGGGAAGCTTGAATTGAAACGAGCAATGCTTTTCTTGCCTGTTCCAGAGGGCAGGCAGCTTTTCTCAGTCTGTTTGCTGTGTGGAGTAACAGAAAGCAGGGAGGGAAATGTCTTCTCTGAAGATTTTTTAAGAGATCCACTTCATTGTCTCTTGAAATGAATTACCTCAGGAGGAGCCACCAAGGACAGTTTTACTGAAGGCCCTTCACCAGGATCTTCGGGGCTTAATTAAAAACCTTTGTCTTAATTAGAATTAAAACTGCTATGAAGAGGCGAGCTTGTATTTACAGAAGGGAAATTTCAGGAATGTTTCTACTGACGACAATATGTCCTACTTAGGCCCAGTTCCTACGGAAACTTTCCCCTCAGCCATTATTTTTAAAGCTGCATTTTAATTTTGTTACCAACTATGCATTGTTTGCTGCCTATAACCCGTTTTATGGTTTTAAGCGAAAGCAGAACCATGCCTTTTGTGTCCTGGTGTATTGAAGGTTGCGTCAGCACTTCTAGTATGAACCAGTAATCCGGGTGTCAGTCAACTGTAATGCTTTTCTCTGGTGTACCAATTCAGAGTAGGGGGACAGTCCAGGCATTCATCTAAAGCTAGAAGTTTTCTAAAAAGACAAATGAGAAAAACGGCCAATAAACTGTCATTCGCGGTGGAAACAAACAAACAAACAAACAAAATAATAATAAAGTATGCTTGTTAAGAAGTTTAGAATAGGTAGTACTCCCATGGCTGCCGGCCACAGAATTTCTAAGAATAGTTTTCCCCACTACTGATTTGGGCAGCCTCTTAATACATCTTTAATCAGTTTTTTTAAAAAATTGTAGTCGTGTTTTTGGCTTTTGCTTAGTCACATTTAGTTTTGATAACTTTTGTTTAGAATATAGTTGTTAGAATTTCATGGCCATTACAAAAGAATTCTTAGTGCAAATAGGATTGCTCAAGTGGATACAGAATGCTGATGCCCTAAACTTGACATCAAATATGCTCTAGGATGGTTTTAAAATTTATAAATATGGAGCTATTTCATACAAGGCAGATTCCTTTTTTGATGTTCGTGTGATTTATTGACCGAGCAAAAAAGCAAGGACATGCAGATAGCCAAATGAGTGCGTTTTACTAAGAGTAATTTTGGGATATAAAAAGTGCATTTATCCATCTTTACATCTACAGAATATCTATGCATCTTTTCTATCCATGAAATACTTGATCAAATAGTCTTTTTCAAGGAATATTATTAACATCATTCGTGTACTGTCCTAAAAATAGCTTCATTTGTAACATGAGTCACTGGCAGTTTTGAAATGGCAGTGTGTGCCCTATGCTAATAACAGGTGAATATTATTATTTTTTTCAGTCGACAAGAGGTTCTCTTAAGAGTGCTTTATAGGTAGCTCCTTTTCCTAAAACTAGTAGAAAATTCCACTTTAACAGGCATTGTAAGAAAACCAACCTTGGGTCATAGTTTAAGATAAACCAAACTGCCTAAACAACTGCGTATCTTAGAAAATCTGAGGTTTAGTGATTCTGAACTCAGTTGTATGTCCTTTGTGCATATTTTGAATCCATACCTTCATTGGGAAACAGAATTGCATTGGGAAACCTCACAACTGGACTTAACTTCAGGAAATGTTTAGCTTCTTTCTCAAAATGTGTTGATACCGATGAGTGTTTACAAATAGTTCTGCAGACCTGGAGGGCAGACAGTTAGACCCTTTTCTGGCTTCCTGAAAAAGAACATAAGTAGAACAAATGCAGTTTTATTTAACCTACACCACATAGGTGGGTGGAAAGTTATACAAAGAGTAGCACTCAGCACCAAAACTTTCTCAATAAACTGGAGAAAAAAACAAGTACGACTTATTTCACGATCTTCGTGATGATTTTTCTTTTACCATCTCCTAAGATTTTCAAACTCCCAAGATTGACTTTTACAAAAGATGTTTTAATTTGTGGGCAGATATAATTCCTTTTTTGCTCACATTTATAGAATGATTGTAACCTCCAGGGAACCATTTGGATCAGTCTTTGTCAGCAAAGGGATTTGATGGGTGTGTGAGAAGCCTGGCCTTTCATAAAACATTTCCCAATAAAACCAAAACAAACAAAAGCATATCTCAGGCAATAGATTTTGTCTGCTGTCAAGAATATATTTTAGGAATTTCTTTCAAGTTTCTGTTAATGGTAAGACTACTTAATGAGACCAAAGATCCATCCAGTACTACTAGATATATTAGTGAAAAGGATTGTAGATGCTTCAGAATAAGTCCCTGGAATATATCACCTAAATATCACAGTAGATTTCTATATGAACTATGCTAAATTATAATGTAATCCTGTAGGAGAGCAGAGTAGTGTTGTGGAGAATACAGGAGGCTTTAGATTCAAACTGCCCTGAACTTGGCCACTTAACCATTCACGTGACCTCATACAATTTAATGGCTTCAAATGGTTTGTCATTAAGATTAAATATATAAAAGTACCTGCACATTAGGGTTGTGTTCCTTCCTTATTATATATTCAGAAAAAGAAGCCCAAAGTGATTTTTTTCTTTTTTTGCAAAATTGAGGACTCCCCCCATCCCCCTCGGAAGGTAAACTCTTTGCATTGAATAATGAGGTATGCTGTTAGTTTCAAATTTAAGTTTTGCTACTGCATTACCGAGCATTTAACAATGCTCTTGGTAGATCATGATCACAAAATTACTATCTAATAGCTACCCTTTTCTCAGTACTATTACAGAGCAGACATCTCAGTTTTTGCCAATGTCACAGTAAACTTGCAAGGGAGTTAATGTTATCCCTATATGTTATTGAAGAGATCAGGCGTTTTGTAAGTTTACCAAGTTTTCAGTCCGTGGTAGAGACATTTTTTTCCAAGAGAGTGCCAGTTACTAATGCTGGGAAACAAACTACTTCAAAAGTTAGTGGTACAAAACAATAATCATTTTATTATGCTCATGACATCTGTGGGTCAGGAATTTAGATAGGGCATAATGAGGATGGTTTATCTGGGGCTCCAGGATGTCTGGGGGATATAGCTGAGGGTGACTTGAATGGCTGGGGACTGGGACATCTGCAACTGCAGGATCTTCTTCTAAATGGTTTCACTGGCTTTGGCACCTTGGTGGAAATGGCGGAGAGACGGGAGTCTGGCTGCTGGGACCAGCCTTACTAGCATGGTGGTCCCAGGGTAGTCAAACTTATTACAGGATGAGTGGTTTTCCCCAGAGTGAGGGTCCTAAGAGAACGAGTCTCTGTCTTAACTAGCTGGAAAATCACAGAGGAGCCATTTGGCAGCCCAAATTCCAGGCGAGGAAAGTTGGGCTCCACCTCTTGCTCTTGATGGAGCAACTGGAAGGTCCCATTATAGAAGAGCATGTAGGATGGGAGATGCTGTTGGGCCACTTTTGAGGCATAGAGTCTCACACTGGAGTCTAGCTGCCAATCTGCATTCTTACTTTATTGCCTCTGAAGAACAAAGACAACTACGTAGCTACTTTCTTGAAGAATTTTCAATCAGGGTGCCTGAGTGGCCCAGTCAGTTACGCATCTGCCTTCTGCTCAAGTCACGATCCCAGGGTCCTGCTCTGCAGTGAGCCTGCTTCTCCTTCTCTGTCTGCCACTCCCATGGTTGTGCTCACTTACTCTCTGTCTCTGAGCTAAAAAACAAATAAAATCTTAATTAAAAAGGAACTTTGCATCAATTATATAAGTAAAATTTGGCTGGGGCAAAAACTGCCCTTAACACATGGGTTTAATGATTGGTCACTTGTATGGGGTTACTTTGGATTTGGAATCAAATGAGCTTAAAAACCTAACCCGTCTACAAATAGAGAACTTCTCCCACTCTCTTTAGGTGACCTTAAGCCATTTTGGTTTATAGTCTCAAATGACCAAGGCTCAAACTGATTTGAATCTGGGGTACAATCTGCTATTTTTTGTTTTGTTTTGTTTTGTTTTGCTTTAAGAAAGTTCTATATGAGACAGAGGAGACGGATTCTTCGTACACAAACACTAAAATGTTAAAATTTCAGACAGGGGCCAAGTTTTGTAGCACTAGAAAGATGTTGGAGTTGCCGAATTATTTTTTGTTTGCTTGTTTTTCCCTTAATAAAAAAATTATTTTCCTGACAATTGCCCATATATTGAATTACAGAATCATAGCACATTTGGAGTAGAAAAGATTTTTAAAAGTATTCCTGCCTGGGCAAATTTCTTGAATGGATAAGAAAAAGTGAGGAACATACAATGATAGTGACTCAGTAGGAATTGTACTTGGCTGAACTATTTTTGCATGATGTGTTTTCCAACTTTCCTGTCACACTGCAGGTAACTGTCTTTTCGTGTCAGAAGGTTTGTTGAGTGCTCCCAGGTATGGCACTTCGGATTCAGAGTTTAAGTACTACACATGAAATAGACGTCTACTTTTTAATAACCATCCAAGATCTGATTTCACATAGAATTTAAGATCTTCAGGTAGACTCATATGTCAGTAAGTCTGTGAAGTTTTAGATGTTTCCTATCATCAAATTTACATTGTTTGCGTGATTAGTCCTTAAAAATCAGCAAAACTTTTTTTTAAGTTTTGCCATGATCGGATGCTTTAAAACATCTGTTTAATTTTAAAATCATAATTGTAAGTATGTGGAAGGCAGCCATGTAAGTTTCTTAAATTGATTACATGAATATAAATTTCACTAGATCAAGTTATTACTGCATCCTGGCTTTTTTTTTTTTAAAGATACATTTATTTATCGAAAGGGACTGATGTTCCTTAAACAGAATTTCATCCTTATATGTCAGAGTTACTGGCAGTTAAATCTTAACTGTCTTTTCAAAGTATTGGATTATCTCCCTTGAAAATTAGACAAGGACATCTTTCCTTGCCCTTTTTTGCTTGTAATTTGTGTGGGTTTTTGAGACACTAGTGTCGGCCATCAATTTTCTATTCTGTTGTTTTGTTAAAAAACAAAATGAAACAAAAAAAATCTTCAAAAACGAGGCATCCATGGTTCCCAAAGAACCGAGGAAAAATACCTAGATCATTTTTGTCTCTAGCAGCTTATATTAACTGTTGGGGGATTTTAAATGATAGTTTAATGAGCCATATTTCAACATAATGTCACCTATTGATTCTCTTTCCAAAATACATGTTTATTAGCAAAAAGATGTTTAAATGTAGAAGCTGGGATCCATGAGTGACATATCCTCAGTCTATAAAAGGCTCATCCACAAAAGAACTACAATTGTCATCAAATGGGGTTTTCTTGCTCTTGTGTTTTAAGGTCCCTAAACCAAAAGTTCATCAAAATGTTGCCATAGTACTTTGTGAATGCGACCTGGTGTCTTCCTAGCACCACTAGGTGACTTAAAGAGATAAATGACCTTTCCCTTTTCCTATCTTGTCATGTGTGCCCAAGGAGTTAACTTCATTAAAACGTATTCATTGATTTCATACAGGGCGTAGGCATTATTCTGGTATAGAATTAGCCAGTTTGTGTGGCAACACTGTGCTAGTTAGGGACAGCAAGCTGAGGAATGAAACACTTGCTTTTAAACAACAAAATCATATAAATGTACAAAGTAATGTAAAGGGGGAAATAAAAGTTCAAATTCTGCAGGGGATGGAAGAGATCTCAACTAAAGAAGTTTGCTAACAGGGAGCTGCTATCTTGCCAATTTTATCCCCCCGCCCCGTATTTACTCAGTACGGATCGTGGGTGACTGGCTACCTTCCGTCTACCCTTTGATTATTATGAGTTACTCATCACACAGAAGATTTTTAGTTGAATAGAGGAAGGTCACCCACTCCTAGTCCTGGTGTGGACTTTCTTCTTCCTGCTTTTCCAGATAACCAAGTTTCCTAAATTGTAACCTTAGATTTTTTTTTTCCCCCAAAGAGTGGGGAAGATGTTCAGTGTAACAAACTCATCACAACTTTATGGAAATAGTACGATTAGAAATTACTACTGAGCCTGTACCCTTTAGATAATATTAATTACCATAAAATGCTAATGAAATATTTCTAACATAGTACATGATAGCAGTGATGGTGTGTCTTTTTTTTGGGGGGGGGGTCCAAATTCTGCAACATGCTTTAATTGCAGGGCACTTTGCTAAGCACTGTATGTAATGGTCTTATTTGGGGGAAAAGATACCATATGTTATGATATTTAGATGATAAATTGCATTTTCACCAAATTTTCTAAGATAGAATTCTGTGAAGCAGTTAAAACAACCCTTGATTTGTTAAAGAAAAAGAGATACATATTCATCTGACACCACACAGAATAATTCAAAAGGCTTAAATGAAATTGTCATGGATTGAAAATTAGTAACCTGTCTGGTACTTTTGGACAACCAGAATTTTCCAGAATTTTGGCAAAATCGACCTACATTTTGGTTATTAGAGTTATTGTATCACTTACTTGCATGGTCTCCTAGTATCATATATGTGCTAAAGTCAGGTCGGCGCTGTGATTTTGATACATTTTTTATCCATACGTTGGCCTGAAGAGTAGGACTCTAAGTTGTATCATTGCAACTTGATTAACAAGGTAGGTGCTTCTCTAATATTCCATTTCACTTTGTGCGGCACAGTGTACAGTGTCTATGCTGTCATTTTGTAAAAGACACATAGTTGTTTGCTTTAAATATTTGTTTGCACATGAAGAATGTAGGATTTGATATTAGTTGATTCAAAAGACATGGTCATTTTAATTATTGAAATTGGAATCAAAATTTTTCTTTTGCCTGTCTTTGTCTCTATATCTCATGGAGTCGTAGAAAATTAATACAACACTGGTGGATTTAGGTCAGAATGTAACTTAACAAAGAAAACAAAGTTTAAACTCCCTTAATAATGGCTTCAGTTTTCCATTTCATTTGCCATATACAGATTGAAAAAGTGAAGTGTATTATTTGATACCTCTGGAAATATTTTGGCTGTTAAGTCTATAGTTACCTTCCTTTTACACAAATTAACAGCACCATTTTGATTCATTCTTCATACATGAGGATATGGGCTTACTGTCCAAACCTGGAAATATGTAGCATTAATCTCAAAATCCTAAATTACAGTTGATGAAAATAATTCAGTGCATAATTTAGATGAGCTAGTCAGGAAACAGGCATGTTCTTCTGTGATGAGGTCGGTGTGTTAGAGAATTGGGGTTTGAAAAGTTATTCTGTAACTGGAGCTTGTTTTCTCCTCAGCAAATATAAACCATCCCAGTAGTTCCCATTCCTGATGATAAAAATGGAATTGGCAATAATGAGTTCGCACCAATATAATTAAAATTCATTTAAGTGTTTTGCTATACATATGCCCAACAAGTGAATAAAAGTATTTAGAAAAACTGAAGGTGCTCTGGGGATGAGTGAAATGATCCAGCTTCTGTGGATTTAGGGAAGATTTATGGATGACCTGTGAGGTGGTGTCAAGATGATAGGAAACCTCTTCACCCTGTCACCTCTTTTAGGTGGAACAGTAAATGATTTTGATTGCAGTTATGGATATCATTTTGATTGATATAACTGTCTTTTAGGGAATTCAAAGGTGAAAATAAAAGTGTTTGGCAAATTTGAATGGGATTATAAAAGTTCATTAAAAATCAGTATTTTAATTTGTGATGAGAATTCTAAAACAGTGATACTCCCATATTAAAACATTAGAATACATTTAGGAAAATACTGCCCGCCCAAATTGTGGGAGTTGAATTTCTAAGACTAAAAATCTGTTTCTTCATTGCCTTTTAATTTTATCTAATTTCCTAGAAGAAGTGGCAGTTGTGTGCTCAAGGATTTACATACAGTAGAACTAATTTCAGCGTATTAACAGTACCTACAGAGGTAAATAAATTAGCCAGTGTTTGACAAGTTAAACGTTTTGAAATGAGGTGGGTGGAGGAAAGCTTTAGACAGTGGTGTGGTGCATTTGAACTTGTGGAACGTGTGGAAATTGTATTGTCATTAAGATTTTGCCTTTCATGAAAATTGGAAGTAAACTTTGACCATGAATTCCCTAAAGGAATGTGAATTCTCCAATCTGGCAATTAGAATGTGGCTCATAGAATTTTCATAATGCAATGGCAATTTCAGACCTGTCTCATGTATTAGACCGTAAAGAAAGTCAGCACAATTCTGCAGAATACTAAAGCATTTATAGACATTGGAAACTCTGGCGCCAGCTAATAAAAATACCTTGAAAGAGGACTTGAATTTAGTTCCTGAGTTGCATATTAATGCTGGACTTGATATTGTGATATAAAGACTGCCCAATTTTGATTCTGTAACTACAGGGGAAAGTATAACATTATATATATTCATTCCTGTTATTTTTTCCTTTTTAAAAATGTTTAACTTTTATTTATTTATTTATTTATTTATTTATTTTTTAGAGAAAGCACTAGTAGAGAAGTACACACATATCTTGAGCCTTGGCTTCCACAGGTGCACATCCAGTGCCTTGTGTGTGCCACTGTGTCAGTTTTGCCAAAATACAATAGCCCCCCCCACCACATCTCTGGGGGATATATTACAAGAACCTCAGTGGATGCTTGAAACTCTGGGTGGTACCGAGCCATATATATACTATGTTTTTTCCTATTCACACATACCTGCAATAAAGTTTAATTTTTAAATTAGGCACAGTAAGAGATCAACAACAATAACTAAGATTAAAAAATAGAAGAGTTATCACAATATACTATACTAAAAGTTATGTAAATATGATCTCTCTCTCGGACTATTGTATTGTGCTATACTCATCCTTCTTGTGATTACATGAGAAGACAAAATGCCTACATGATGAAATAGGGTGAGGCGACCGATACATGCATTGTGACATAGCATTAGGCTACTACTATTGACCTTCTGGTGATTCATCGGGAGGATCATCCGCTTTCAGCCTGGACTACGTTTGACTGCAGATAACTGAAAGCAGGGAAAAGTGAAACTGCAGATAAGCGGGGGAACTGCTATACTCTTAAACAGAATCTGCCAGAGAGTATGGCAGCCTAATTTCAGGTGGGAGTTCCAGATCCAAAACATTCTTCACAGCCCATTTGAGTCCTCCCTGGTTCATGGACCGAGGATGTACCTTTTTTTTTTTTTTTTCATCAAAACTGATTAGCACTTGTTTTCTGAGATCTCGGAAACCAAACTCAAATTTCAAATCAGCTGGCCTGACATTGAACAATGACCAGTTTTAACTGTGCAGAGCACTGCAATCTGTAAAGTAGCACCGTGGCCATTGATGTTCTGCAGAGCTGGTTTATGTTCACTGCTCCACTACAGTGTCACTTTATCATTTATAGAAATGTGTAAAACTAATGCAGAGTAATAAATCTCTAAGGACTCTTAACACTTCATCTGACTAAATACTGTGAGGGCTATAAAATTGTGGAACTAAGATTGATGTAGAAATTAACCAATTATGAGAACTTAAAATAGATGATTTTATTTTAAGAAATGGGGCTGAAAATTGAGATTTTTATGACATTTTAATTTGTTTTGCAAACACTGAATATGGGATAGCAAGTATTTGTGGCATGCAAACCTTCTAATGGAAAAACCTTAGTGTAGAGACAAATTTTCTGCTCATTTGTTATAATATTATCCAAAAAAATCATTCAAGTACAGAACATTCTATATGTATATGTTGTTAACTCTACATTGGTAGATAAGGAAGTATATGTGTATACATGAAGCCCAGAGTATATTGTTTTAATGGCTATTGCTAGGTATCTATAAAACTATTTTTCACTTTTTTAGAATTCTCTGTATACTAGTCTTGTTCAACAAGAAAGAGGAAATGGTATCAGTCCGATCTACATGGTCCCTGACTTTAGCTCACCTGTAAGGCAGGCAGGCCCCAATATTTGGACAGAGGATTCTGTTTCCTGAAAGAGGCCTGATGCCACAAGCACTGTTCTCAGCTTCAGAATACCTAGTGCTCAGCCGGGAAAAGTGCCCTGGATCTCACTGACTATGGTAGCCTTATCGAACCAGTTTTTGGCTTCCTAATTGTTCAGTTGATCAGCGAGTTAAAGCTTGGGTCCTGGGCATCCTGCCTGAGTGAATCATTCCAAATGGCTATAATGACAACAATCTCAAAACTTGGCACTGTCTATGAGAGATATGGGCTCAATACTTCAGTCTAAGCCCCAGATTCTGGCCAGGCCGTGGCAGACATGGCCTAATTCTAGTCTTTCATAAAATAAAATGGCTTCTCTGTGTGAACAGGCATTATCTATGGTTAAGGACCAAAGGGAAGGGTAACAGTATTACAGTGTGATGTGCCTTTTTGACTTTATGTCTAGTATGACTTTCATTAGCCACAACCCTCAGTACTAAAAATAGAGAGATACAGGACTTTTAGAAGACAATAAAGGAGCTCCTGGGTGGCTCAATCTGACTCTTGGTTTCAGCTCAGATCATGATCTCAGGGTCATGAGGTGGAGCCCTGCCTTGGGCTCCGTCCTCAGCCATGTCCTTGAGATGGTCTTACCCTCTCCCTCTGCCCCTCCCTTCCCCAAATAAATAAATCTTTAAAAAAAAAAAAAAGGAAGAAAATGAGAACTGGTTGTATTCACTTACTTTTTAGAACTACTTCCTGTGATGTAAGTGGTTCCCTTCCTAATTAGGTTCTAGTCCCTTTTAATAAGTGTTGTTCTCCTGGTGGCTTCTATTGCATTTTATTGGTTTTCTCTATGACATGAAGTATTATTATTTTAAGGAGATTCGACATTTTGTGAGATTTGTGTTTTTTGTACTTTTCGGTTGCTAAATTGGATCAGCATCACTTTGCATACCTTTATTACGCATTTATCAAATTGACTTTATTATGAAATTATTATTGTCTGAGAGACCTTTACATAGAAAAAAATTCAACATTTTTAAATGGTACATAAAGTACAGACCAGAGGTCAGTAAATTTTAGCCAGAGGGTCAAAACTAACCCACCACCTGTTTTTGTAGATAAAGTTTTATTGGGACACAGCCATGCTCATTCATTTATATATTGTCTATGGCTGTTTTCACACTACACAGCAGAGGTTGAGTAGTTGCAACACAGACCATCACCCATAAAACTGAAATATTTACTGTCTGGCCCTTTATGGGAAAATTTTGCCAATTTTTTTCTGTCTTAGTTTGTTTTTACAAAATGCAAATAAATACATGTGTTTTATCTATTCTTTGAGGATATTTAAAGTAGAGAAAAGTGAACAAAATTCCTTTTTTTCTTTTGGATTAAAAGTGGAAGTAGTCAAATGTGTGGCATTTTATGCATACATATTGGGCTGTGTGAAAGAACTTACCAGAAAAGCAGTCTTTTAAGCTATTTTTTGAAGTGAGTGAATATTTAGGTTGTATCTTGACTTAAAATTGATTCTGTAAAAATTCTTATTTAAAGGAATTTGGAGATGCTAAGAGTAATAAACATTTTATAAAAATAATGGTCCAACTAGACAGTGTTCCACATCGTCTCTCTTAAAGAATTTGATTAATGAATGGAAGGATATTTTTTTGTACCCTAAACACTTTAATACAATGAAAATTTTACTTATTCAGAAATTTCAACTTAAAAGCTTTCAGAAGGATTTTTGTTATGTTAAAGTAAAAAATAATTGTGCTATGTATAAACTTTTTCAAAGAAATTTATAGACTTCCAAATGTAAGGATTACTCTTTGGGGTTTTTTTAATTCAAAGCTACATGCTGTTATGGAATAAAAAATCCATAGTATGGCTCTCCTTTTAAACTCTAGTTGAAAGCCAGATATACTTTTGTTTGAAGTTATATGGCTTTGTTACAAATAGATGGCATAAAAAATGCTCTCTACTTTCTTGTGGTTCACCTTTATATTTTAGAAGTGTGGATTTTTTTCTGTTTTCCCCTTGTTTGTTTGTTTCCTGAATGCAATGCAAGTTCTGTCAGTGCCAGTTATAAATCCAGAATTTATTAGAAGGCAAGGATGTGGGAGAGGACACTTAAGGAGGAGATATATAAGTGTAAAGAAGAGAAGAAAATCCTAGGGTTTTATAGGTTCCTCCATTCACCCGTGGTAAAGAGTGCGCTTTGAAAGCTTTGTGGAAGGATAATTTCAGAGTGCAGCATCAAAATATCATGAGTTCTTGACTTTGGATAGACTACTTTGCAATTTAACCATGGATTAAAGTCTATTTGCATTTTCTGCACGTACATTACAGTGAGGACCAGAAGAGGCAGTCTGGGACTTCCAAAGGACCCCCATTGAAGAACGTTCTGCACAATAACTTTTTTTGTGATGCTTCTTAAACTGGATAGTGCTTTCATATATTCACTTTGCTATACTTCTTAGAGAACATTCTCCTCTTCTTATGGAATGGGAAATGGGCCAATTTTCTGTCATGCTATTTCTATATCTTTATAAGAAATGACAGATGCATTTCTGTGAGGTTTACATTTCACTCAGCATATGGGAGACTCACAGTATCCATGTATAGAGACATGTATGTAGCATGTGGTCAATATATGCTTGCTGTTTCCACGTATGAATGAAGACAGGGGGTCAACAGCTATTTAGAGTACATTCTGGCTCTCTGGGAATACTTAATTTCACAAACCATCCTTGTGGTAAATACCACAGTGAGATTAAAATGAAATGAAAGAGAGGAGGAAAGGACAAACAGCAACAAATTCTCCTGATGCCATTTTGCTGGGGGAGTTGTTTTAGGGAAGACTGGCAAATAAAAACTTGGTTTTTGTGGGGGTTGGGGGCGCGGTAAGGAGAAGGAAGGCTAGACAGGAAAGGACAGGAAAAAAAAAAAAGGACGAAGGAGTGTGTTACTGCCACACAACATGGGTGGATATCAGAGACGTAAAAGCCAGACACAAAATCAATATCACAGACATAAAAGCCAGACACAAAAGAGTTCATACCATTTACATAAAGTTTAAGAATAGGCAAAAATGAATCCAAGGTGATAGATGTCCCTTACTAGCCTGGGTGGGAGGATAATTATTGACTGGGGAGGGGCACGAAGGAACCCCGGTGAACAAATGTTCTATATCTTAATGTGGGTGATGGTATATGGGCATACGAATATATATAAAATGTCATCATAGTCTCAACATTCATATTTAAGATTTGTGAACTTTATAGCTCAATAGAGAAAACAATAAAATAATGAAAATAGGTTATGGAAAGGATACCCAATTTACCATGAAGGCTTAGTAGAATCCTTGGAAAGCGTGGCAAACCCCTGGTCTAAAAACACTGCTGAGCTTAGCATAAGAGACTTTTCTGAATAAGGACGTTTATGGTAATTTTTGTTGCAAAACAGTTCAGTTCCCAAAGGATGCTTAGCGTGTAGCCGGATCCCATGTATTTCGTTGTAGCTAGGTACAGACTGCTGAACATCATTCTGTTGATTCTTTGAGGACAGACTGCTTAAAAGCAATACCTTTCTTTTTTTCTTTCCAGATTGGCAGATTGCTACTCTGGCTTTACTCTTGGGCGGTGCTGCCATCATTCTTATTGCATTCCTGGTGGGTTTGATTTCTATCTGCGTGGGATCTCGAAGGCGCTTCTACAGACCTGTTGCTGTCATGCTTTTTGCAGCAGGTAAATACATATTTATTATGTTCAAACTGGTATTCAAGTTGCAGGAACCTTTCTACCACCCCTCTCTTCTCAGGCAAAAGCAGTATGGGGTTGCTGCATTACATAAAAATTGAGAGGCATTTGTTATATTTTAAGGTAACTTGATGAAGGGTTTGTCTTATTATTAGTTTTCAGTTTGTTAAGCACTTCAGACAGAGCACAGTGGCAATTTCTAAACTTCTAACTAAAACATGAATAAGTCATAGTTCTTGACAGGGCCGTTGCCTTATGAATTGCAGCAGATGTATTTACCAACCATCTTCATATTCAGCTTTTTACCCCACCTTTCACTGCCCCCTTGGTGATCTTAAGGCAACATTATTTTTTTCTGACATGAAACTGAAAAAAATTCCCATATATTTAAACTTAAAGTTCTAAATCGGTTTGGAAACAAACGTGCTTGTAATGAAAAATGATGATGTGTAACTTGAACCATCAAACAATTCAGTTGTATGCCGTCCCTGGCATAGTTGTTAATAAAACAGCCCTTGTCCTATGAAGCACGCACAGCTTGGATGAAAATACCAAGCAAGAGCGGGTGGAGGTTTTGCTAAAATCAGGGAACCATTTAGAAAGGGGGTTTATAAGACTAAAAGCCCAATCCATTAATGTGTTTTAATTTTCATTTATAAGAATAGCCTTGGATATATTGTTCTTTTTGATCCAAACGGAAATATTCTTGGTGGTGCCTTCAATTTATCCTGTCAGTCACAGCTGATTTGAAGACTGCAAAATAAGCCCCTGTGACTGTCAATAATGAAGACACTGACAGAACCGTCTCGGCTGTTAGATGGATTTTTTTTTAAAGCTGTTTAAAGATGGGAACAGATGAAATTTCTCAGGATTTGAAGTGTAGTTTGATCTAAAAATATAAGATCAAAAGTATTCTGCTGCCCCCTGCTGTTTGTGTTCATTTTTGTATACCCAGGAACTGATGGGAATATAAGCGTTACGAAAACAAAGGTCCAGAGGGCTGAAGTACATCTAAGTCAAATCTTTGAAGTGACTTGCTCAAGATTGTGTAGTAGCTACTGTCAGAGCCGGGGCTGGGAGGCTACTGAATTTTGAATTAGTGGCTTATTCACTACTGACTCATTCATTCATTCAGCCGTTCATTAGGTGCCTCTTACGGACGGAACATGGTATTAAGAGACCCACAAAACGAGCTAAAGAGCATCACAGACACTTTCTAATGGAATAGAAAACACCATTACAAAAAATAGTTTGAAGTCTTAGGCAGTGGCAATACTACTAATTTTTTTGTTGATCTCCTGTGTAATAAAGATCTTTATTGTGAATCATTTAGTACACCATGAAGATTCTTCTAAAGATTTCGTCACAGTTCTCTTGTTTATATCTTGGTTCATGGATTTAGCATGGATCTTTCTATTCTTAGAATGAAATATCTTAGATATTTTAATTTTAGTATAAATTTGTCTTTACAGCTAGGATTTATTAACCTAGTGATAAGATAATTGTGATAGAATTTCTTGATAAATTGTTCTGAAATGATATACCATTCCTTAAAACTGGAATTATGTTTTGAATAATCTTTAGAACACTCAGCTATTTCTGGTTTTAGAAAGGTACAGAGGTTCTCTAGACATTCTCTTATAAATATCCAATATTATGGTGCTACCCAGTTACTGTCTCATTTAGACTTTAACTTACCACATAATAGCATGCACAGAATCTGTAAAGAAACCCTTGTTTATAGCACCTATTCTAAACATGCTTAGAAAAACAACTAGGAGTTTCTAGTTCTTCCTTAAAAACCTCAGTTTTCCCAAGTATAGCAAAATTTATGAGAATGTGAATATAAGTACTGATTGTAACAGAAAACATACTGTAAATGACCATAAGTTATGGTAATGGATTTGGTCAAAGTAAAGATTCCTATTTAGCTCTAGCTACTACAAGTATTAGTAAATTATAAAAAAATAAAAGAAATCCTACAGCAATATTCATATATTCATATTCTACCCGCTGAGACCTAAAGCAAGCATTATACTGCTACATTTTTAAAATGTACATGTGCTGAGATTTTAATTTTACCCATTCTCTTTTGACACTGTGCTTATGGAAGCTTTTTAATGAAATAACCATTAGTTTAGTGTTCTCTTTGCATAAAACAAGGTAAAACTTACTGGTTATTTGAAACATCATGGAAAGGTTTCTCTCTCCCATCTGAGAACCCATTAAAGACTTGCCTGTAGCTGATTTCTGGAAAAGGTACTCATTACACATAATAATCCATTATTGATTTGGGCGTAAAAGTAACAAATTTGGAAAATCTGCCCACTTGAAACAATGCTAGCAAGAATCATGGCTGTTTATTTCACTTGCTTCATAGTAAACATACTTATTCTCTTGGTTGGCCTGTCTCACCTGTAATTCAGTTTAGTGATTCTTTGTAAATGTGTATTTGGGGCCATTTCCCCTTTTTTCTCACCTTGGTGTGCTTGAAAATAGTCTGTTTCTCTTCTTTTCTCAAATTTTTTTTTCAAATAATACCCAGCTTTATCTTGGTGTTGACACACAGAGAATGTTAACGTATCTCAGCGAACAAATAATCTTTTCTTCTGCTGAAACATGCAGTACATAAAATCAAAATAAACATAACACTACCACTTAGAAACATCTCTACACTGGACTACATAATTAATTCAGCACCAAGTGCTATGCCCAGTACAACGTGGTGCACAATGAATAGTTGAATGAATGCTGGAAAGATGACGAAGGCATGTGTGGCTTATAACTTGACAGGGAAAAACAGGCACGTGAACAACTAACTATCTCTAGTGCCATTTTTCTTAAACCATTTCTCTCTTGGCAATTTATGAAGTAGCAAGTTTCATGCGAGCACAAAGCTCAGACCAAAACAGCTCAAGAATTTATTCAAGTTTTCATTCACTTATTTAACAAATACTTGTGGGACATCTCTAATATGTAGGTATACTGCCTTGGGGTTAGATTATATACTCCAAAGGTATTTACTTAAAAGCTGATGATTAAATCTCATAAAGGCAGCCAAACATATTTTAAAGATTTTTCATCTTCCATATGTCCCTGAATTTCCTAATTTGGTAGGGGGGAGGGTTGTTACCCACCTGAATATTTACAAGAATTGCTAAGAGCTTGTCATCATTGCAGCCCATCTAAAACATTGTCCCATGTTCCACAACTCTTTCATTCACTGGTCCTAGAAGTCTGAACTTCAGAATAAGATACTATCTGTAATAATAAGGTTGACAACAATAATTAATTGAGCACCTACCCCCTGTAACACTGCTAGACACTTAGCATATACTCTTTCTGACCCTAGCAATCTTAAGATTGGGTATTTATTTTTGCCATATTATCACTGAAGAAATAGGTTCAGAAAGGTTAAGTGATTCCCCAGGATTATCCAGCTAAACAGTTGCAGGGCCAGGGTTTCAATTCATCTTTACTTGGACATGCCTAACACATAGCGAAACAAGAGCAGAATCAGCCTTGAAGTTTGAATTCAGCTGCCAGCTGTGTGCTGCAGCTAGAGTCCATCCCATAACTCCAGTTACTCCATTTTTGGGGGGCAACACCTGAAGGAAGTAAGCAACTAGAAATGTCCTAATAACCACACATTGATCAGTGCAATGTGACTGAATCATAGTGCATCATGAAAGTGTATACATTTCCAATACAGAGGACTATAACATATTTCTTACTGTGTAACTGATAACAATAGGTTATATATGATGGGATTATAAGTTACATCTAGTTCTCACTAAGAGTTGGTGAAATTAAAGGGGCTGCTTCTTTCTCGGTCCTCTTCTTTTATTGTCTGGTTTTGCAGATCTGTTTTATGCTCCACTGGAACTTACGATGATATAAAGGCCTCTTAAAAGGGCCTTTGGTACAAATTGCATATTTTCAGTCTTCTAATTCAGATTTTAAATAACAGAATCCCTACTAATTTTACTAAAGATACTTCCTTTCTGTTCTATCTGCAAAAATCCTTCTGTAAATGAATGTTTGTACAGAATGGTGATTTTTTTCCCCCATGGTCCTGCAACTGCTTTCTACCTCTGAGCTGTCTCTGATTAGAGACTTGCGTTTTGTAGCCCTACACACCATCCTGTTATACAATGAGGTGCCTGGAGGTATTTTGGTTCTAGATTTTGGCAGAAAAACCAATGTTCAGCTTCGATTTCAAACTAAAAAGGTATTCTATTCACAGATCTTTATCAGTATTGAACTACCCTTTGGTTAGAACAATTTATAGTATAAATGCCAGTAATTAATTTCATATGTAGTATGATTCTCGGTAGTTACGGATTAAATTTAAAAAGGAAAATAAGTGGGTGCCTGGGTGGCTCAGTCGGTTAAGCACCTGCCTTCGGCTCAGGTCATGATTTCAGGATCCTGGAATTGAGCCCTGGCTCTGATACTCAGCGGGGAGTCTCCTTCTCTCTCTCTCTCCCTCTAGCTCTGCCCTCTGCCTGTGCACGCACTCACTCTCTCTCTCTCAAATACATAAGTAAAATCTTTTAAAAAAAGAATAAGAAGGAAAAGAAGATCACTTCATATTAACCCTTCATGGGAAAATGTTTTCATTCTCCAAATTACCATTTTCTTTTTGTAAATATTCTGTATTTAGAGACTTGCCTGGTAAGTCCTATCAGTTCTGTCTCTAAATTAATCTCCTAAGTCCGTAGTTTCTTTTCATGAACCACCATTACTGACTTAGTTGAGGGCATAACTCTTCAAGTGAAACATCTCCATTTCCAGATTAGAAATTCCCCTACTTTATTTTTCAATAATATCTGACTTAAACTATCTATGTGATTCCTTCCTTTCCCTCTCTTAGAATCCAGTTACTGAGTTTTTCTTTTACCGCCTTTTCTTCAGCTTCTTTCCCTTTCTTTCCCGCTGGTGTCAGCTCAGTCATCACTGCGTACAGGTATCCATGCATTGACTAGCCTCCTAGGGGCCTCCCATCTCTAGTCTCCTTCCCGCTTACAGTCTGTCTTGCACACAAACACATGAGGTACAGTTCTCAAATACACAGCTGGTGTTGTCACTTGTCCTGTTGGTTTCCCCAGAGGAAGAATTTAAGACAAGGAAACAAGTTCAAGTACTTAGTCTGGGAGGCAAAAGCAGGGAAGCTTAAACTTCGTGGAAAAATTCTGGAAACTGGTTTACAACATACAGCTCAGTTATTTCATTGGAAGGACTAGAGAACTGGGGTGTTTAGAAACCAGATTCTGAGAGTCATTGGTAAGGGCTGAGGTGATGCAAGGGAGCCAGCAGTGTTACTTTCCCAGAGCAACAGACTTGCCCCGCAGTCAGGCAAAGTAGCTTTCATGGCCAGAAGAAAAGTCAGGCAAAGAAGTGCAGGTGCTGCTGACAGTTGGAAGTCAGGCTAACATGTACTGGAGTGACGAAGATGAGAGCATACGGGTAGGGCATGAATAGCATCTACAATTCAAATAACCTCTGAGATGTCTCCCTGTAGAAACCAGTCTCTTATTTTTATGACACACTAAGCCTTTTATAGTCTGAACCAAACCTTTCCATGGGAATGCACCCTTTATTCCAACCTCGTGAATTTTCTACAGGCACACCCTCTTATACTGCTAAGCTCTATACAGTCTGCTGTTTTTTTACCAGAGGTCTTTTTGTTTCTATCTTCTGATCAAGTCCTGTCCATCCTTCAAGAATCAGTTCCAACGGTGCTTCCTCTTGGAAGCCCTCCCTTCTTTATCCAGGCAGAAATGGTGTTTGGGATATCGTTAGAGTTCAGGAAATATGTAGTTAATGGGTCAGTGAACATGCCTCTGCTCTTACTGTTGAACACATTCATTTGTAATTATCTATGTGTCTGTTTTCACCATAGAGTATGAAATCTGACCAGCCAAGAGCCATGTCCTGTCTGTCTGATCCCTTTCACCTGCCACACAGTCAACATCCAATAAGTGTTTGTTGAAATATCCCCTTAAATTAAAGTATTGAATATTTCAGTATTGAATGTTTTCAATGTTTCAGCATTGAAAGCGCTGAAAAATAGCCCCTTAAAGAAAACTAGATGTAAGACAAAAATCAGTACTTCTAAGTTCTTGTCATGCCTCTCTCCACACAATTTCATGGTTAGTAGTTTCGTTACTTCTTTTCAAAAAAATGGAGAGAAGTATAAAATGAACTTCAAACTCCCTTCAAATTCTAAAATGCTACATGACTTCACTTACGTTGCCTCTGAGGTAGAGCACAGAGAATCCAAAGCCCGTCCCTATTATGTTTCATTGATTGGTAGGAAAGTAGAAATGTAAGTGTGATGATGTTTTCTTGAGTTCTGGCCTTGGTTTGTGTGTTTGTTTTTGCCTTCATAGCATCTATAAAAGGCAACGAGGCATTTTTACCTGCTTCTGTGTATTTTTATTAAGTGGAAAAAGTTATTTACAAATGCAGGCTTATATATTTTTTTTCTCAGTTTTGCTATTACATGCTTTTCTCTCAGTGATTCTAAAGAGAGTAAAATAATTCAGAGGCATAAAGCATTTTGGGGTAATTTTCATCTGGCTACAACACAATAAAGCTTTATCTCTAAGAAAGCTGTTCAGGAGAATATGCCGGAGGAGCCTAATGGAGTTGTATTACCCCTTTTCCACTAGTGGGAAATTATGTCATTGTGCTATACCATGGAGGCCAAATAGTTGCTAAATAAAACACATTGAAGTGAATATTAAAAGCAGTCTAGGTAAACAACTCACCCTAGGGACTGGCTGTTTCACACACGAACCCATATAATCCTTCTAGAATAGAATTCAGATTAGTTATTACTTCTCTGCTCAAACTCCTTTAGCAGTTGTCCATCACACTGAGAATAAAATCCAGACCCCCACCCATGGTTCACAGGGCCATCCCCAAATGGGCCCCTGCTTCTCTCTTCCATCTCATGTCCTGCTGTGCTCTGCCTCATTCTCTGTACGGCAGCTACAGTGTCCTTACTGATGGCCCGCTGCCACTGGCCTGCTCCTGAGTCAGGGGTTCTGCACTGCCTCTGCCCTTTACCTCACTCAGTTGACCTGCACCCTCACTTTGTTCTGGTCTGTGCTCAGATGACCCCCCCCCCCCCCGCAAAGAGGCTTTCCCCAGCTTTTGATCTGAAAGAGCAGCCTGCATCCCTCTATCTGGTTTTCTGGCATTCTTGTATTTTCATGTTTCTTGACAATATCTGCCATATTCTCTGCCTAGTTACCAATGGACTGCCTCCCTGTGAGGGTAGCAACTTTTGTTACCAATGCCTTAAACTGTACCACTTGGTTCAAACATTTATTGAATGAGTGAATTTATTGAATGAGTAAATGAATGACTATTCCTAATTCACATTTGTATTTCAGTCATCTACTGGTAGGATCAGTCATGCTTTGACTAGTTACCAGAGTATAGAAGCCTGAGGAGAAATGCCTTTTTCTTTTTTTAAACTTCCTAACTTAGCAATTTTTTTCTGTACTTCATGGTTGATAGTAATTGACTTCTTGTTAGTTTTAAGACGTTTAATACATGAAAGCACCCTTTCCCTCACAAAGTCACAGAGCCAGCTGACTTTTTTTTTTTAATACACATTTAGCACTTACTGGCTGGAAGTAGAGCAAGTGTGGGTTATATAATAAGCTGTCAGTTGTCCTAACAATGACTTAAAACATTTTCTGAGATTTTTAAACTATAAACAAGTTCTGATTTCCATTTTGGATGCCAAGAGATTCTCATTTTATATGGACCTATTTTTCCATCCATTCTCTATAGTGCAGAAGTGTGGTAGGCGCAGCGTTGACCTACATGGTAAAAGTGTTTCAAATTCTTATATCTGGCTCCAGAAATGTTACTTGACCCCTAGTCAGAACCTTTTAGAATGGAATGATTTTGTGCAATCTCACCCTCATGTATTTTCTGGAGTTCATCAGTGTTATGCTAGAGAGAGGACCATTAATGTAGACTTCCTGAGAACATGAATCATATTGGTAACATGGATCTTTTATAGGTACTGAGAATAGACGAACATAGACTTTAAAGCACAAAACTCCAGTTTAATTAAACACACTATCCATCCTACTGCTCTTTTTATTTTTATTTTTTTTTAAGATTTTATTTATTTATTTGGCAGAGAGAGACACAGTGAGAGAGGGAACACGAGCAGGGGGAGTGGGAGAGGGAGAAGCAGGCTTCCCACTGAGCAGGGAGTCCGATGCGGGGCTCGATCCCAGGACCCTGGTATCATGATGTGAGCCGAAGGCAGATGCTTAAGGACTGAGCCACCCAGGTGCCCCCCCTACTGCTCTTTTAAAAAAAATATAATAAACCATATCTTTTTTTTTACCATATCACATTTTATTCTTGTCACTTTAATTGTTCATGTTTGTTGTTGTACTTTTGGAATTTACACTGTTTTTAAGATGAGTTAAATAATAATCATTTTGACTCATCATTTACTTTATGTATTAGGGGTTGGCAAACTTTTTTTTATAAAGGGCCAGAGAGTAAGTACTCCCGACTTCGTGAGCTGCATAGTTTCTCTTGCAACTACTCAGCTCTGCTGTTATAGTGCGGACAGTACATAAATGAATGAGCCTGGCTGTGTTCCAAGAAAACTTGTTTTCAAAAACAGACAGCAGACCAGATTTGGTTGTTTGCCAATCCCTGCCCCATAGTACATGGTACCCCAGATTTTTTAAGATTGTTTCTTAAGGGTGGAAGCTGTTCTATAGTAGAGAATGAGGCAGACACATCCCATAAATTCTAGTTAAGCTGATTTAAATGAAGTAGCAATTATATAATAGTTGATGCAATATGCAGTGAAGATTTTGAATGGAAGCCATCATCTCTTGTGTAATCTAGTGCCTCCCATATAGAAATAGCCACAGGATAAGGGCCACTTTAATTTTATATATATAAGCAAAAACAACAACCCTTCCCTTTCCTGATGAATTGGTTTGTTTTATTTTGTTATGTATGACTCATCACAGTTCCCCTTTAGCCGTGACTGACAACTGACTTAAGAAGTGAGAGTTAGCTAAGAATGAATAGCTGAGTTTTGTGCTTGAGGTAGTACCCAGCATTCACTGATGTTTTCAGTACCATTAGCTCCTTCCTATGCCTTCATTGATTTCATTCTTTTTTTTAAAAGATTTTATTTATTTATATGAGAGAGAGAGAATGAAAGGGGGGAGGGTAGAAGGAGAAGCAGACTCCCTGCTGAGCAGGGAGCCCATTGTGGGACTTGATCTGGGGACTCCAGGATCATGACCCGAGCTGAAGGCAGTTGCTTAACCAACTGAGCCACCCACGTGTCCGATTTCTTTCTTTTTTGAAAGTAGATGAAGAATGAATATATAAATGTCATCTATTATATCTAATACAAAAGTATAATTCGATGTGGCTTCTTTAGAGCCCCTTTTGAAGGATGAGAGGAAAGGAATAAAAATCATTTTTGATCAGAGGAATATAAGCAAAAGACATCACAGTAAGAATTGCTAGAATCGTCGGCTCAGTTGTGGTATTGAGAAGCAACAGCAAGAAAAGTGTGTCTTAAAATCACAGCTTAACTATTTTCATCAGTACAAATGAATTTGAATTCCTCAATTCCTTAAGAGCATAAATAAATAGCAAGAGTTTGGGGTATTTGGGAATCACTGTTCTCGGGAAACTATTTACAGGTTTTGTATAGTGGAACAGTTGAACTTACAGTAATACTTGCATAATAGTGATGCTTATATATGTATGTCTGTAAAGTGAGAATCACTATGCTCTTGTAAATTATTGCACTAATTATTTCATCAAGTACTATTACTGTGAGTTACTAATTACTAACCATAATTCTTACTATATTGTGAAACAGTGTTAAAGAAAAAAATGTTAATGTTTTCAGGTATACCATCTAGAACAAGCAGTCCTTCAAATTTTTTGGCTTTTATATTTGATTACAAAGTAATTCTCATATATATAATTATATATATATATATATATGAGAATTATATATATATATATATGTATGTATATATGTTGTACCCTTTTATTTCCTGCAAATAACATTTTTCTAATTTCTGTTTGCTTTTCTTTCAGTTGTTTTACAGGTTTGCAGCCTGGTCCTTTACCCAATCAAGTTCATTGAAACTGTGAGCTTGAAAATTTACCATGAGTTCAACTGGGGTTATGGCCTGGCCTGGGGTGCAACTATATTTTCGTTTGGGGGTGCCATCCTTTATTGCCTGAATCCTAAGAACTACGAAGACTACTACTAGAAACAACAGTCTGAGATTTTAAAAACAACCAACCATCCAACAAAAGGATTATGTCTGTATCTTTTCTAACTCACTGTTTTCTAAAACACTTGTGGAGCATCAAGCAGTTTGCTCAGTTGATTTAATATCTTTTGCCTTTTGGCTGTCAACATCATAACCAGCTTTTACATCCATTTTAGGGACCTGCACAAATTAAGAGAGCTGATTAGACATAGGCAAATGCTGCAAACTTCAAATATTTTCATGTCATTTTTCTTGACAAGTGAAGGGTCTATATGACAGCAACCATTGTGAGAAACTAGTTGGAATGAGAAATGCCTGAATCTCCTATTGCCTGCAGGGGAGCAGCTGGCATAAGCAACATTTAGAAGTTCCTTTGCTCTAACAAGGATTCCACTGTTAGAGTCCTTGTCTCCTGCTTATCCCACCCAATGACTAGATTGGCCATTGGTTATTTGTTTGAGTGAGCTTTTGAAAAGTGAACTGCCCTTTAGCACCTAATGGAAGTTCTGAATGTAATCGGTTCAGGGTACATATTCCACCTTCAAGAATACTCTTTTTTTTTAATGGGAGGCAATGCTTTGGCAATCAGCTTCTCCCCGGGAAGGGAGTCAAGTCTTGGAGACATGTGCTTTTCATTATGTGGTTAGCAGTTGTGCCTCAGCCATATCTAGAATGAGGAAAATTGAGAGTCTCTACTTTCCCTGGGGCAACTAGAAAGAAATATGCATGAGTTGCTTTTGTCCTAAGTACCCTTTAAATCATTTACCAAACATTACCGCAAATAATTGTGCATATGTAACAAGCTTAAGTATTTTTATAGAAGGTGAACCATTAGTATAAATGGTAATAAGTTGTTCCCTAACCCTATACATGCATTTGCCTATTACACATAAAAGTAATATTTGCTCTAGTGAAGTGATTTGAACACTAACCTTGTACACGTTAAGAGGCTTAGATTGGTATTCACACTTAGTTACTGTACAAAAGTACATATACCTTAAAACTTTTGCTCTATGTTCTCTACTGTTTCACTGGAAAGTTTTAATAGAATTGTTTAAGAAGAAAAATTGAAATGGTGTTAATCTGAAAATTCATGATTCTTCTGTAAGCACTGTAGTTCAAAAGAGAATAGCAATTAGAATGATCATTTTGTTAAAAATTCAGTAAAATAGAAGGCTGCTTTTTTTTCAAGTACTTTAAACGTCTTTATTAAAAAATAAAATAATAGCAATAGATTTATAGAAATGTTTAAATGTCTCAGTAGAGGAGTAGAATTCATCTGGTTATCACCTGGTCCTCTGAAGTTAACTAATGGGCTAACTGATTTGTGCACACATTTATGATGGATTTATGTTAAGGGAATCATTTGTTGGCTGTTCAAATGGAAGGAAATATTAATGATAGGGAAAAAGTTTGCAGCTAATCTCATACTGCAAACTTGCATTAATCCTGTTTAATATACAAATTTGGATAGTTTAATTATAAACATATTTTTATATCAAATAATACAGTTCTAATATAAAAGTTATAGATAGTTATTTTTGTTAACAAAGACACTAAAACAGTATGTCCTGATTTTGGCCCTTTTGCAGAAAGAAGCATTGGAAAAATCATTTAAAACCCACTTATGTTCTATTGTATTGCAAAATCCGTTAAGAGCAGGACCACATCAATAGTATTTAATAATTTGCTTTACCTCCCAGAGCCGAGTTCTGCTTTCAGCTTGTCTTAAGAACTGTTGCCAAAACAACAGGGGGGAAAAATCTATTTTATTATTCAAACACTTAAAAAAAAAACCCTCCTATCTTGTGACTTTTCTATAGAATCACAAAGTAAATATAAAGAACCAGGCTTAATCTTACTTTAGCAATGACAGACAAAAGTAATTAAATGCATCCTAGAGAGAAATCTTTGTAAAAGTATATGATTCTCCATAGAATCATAAGAAACTAGAAACTGGGTGGAAGTTTTCCGGAAAGGTATTAGTATTATAGAATCTTCTGAAGCAATTTTCTTAAAAACTAGTAAAATCTGGGCCAGACTGTCTTGCAGTTAATTGCATATTGTCAGAGCAGCATGAGAAATACGATATTTCTTGGATAGGGATTTCGGCTACTAAACACTCTCTATTGTGAGAGAGTCTCCTTATTCCTGAATAATGGAAGAACAGTACTTTGGTGCTGACATCAATGAGGCACTTTTCTTAGTCCTAGTAGAGGATGCAGTGTGCTGTTAGACCAATATCACATCTCGAGTCTTATCAAGTTTTTTCATTCTCTGTCAATATGACAGGCTGGAAAATGACAGAATATGTTATAGGCTAAGGCACACATGTTTGCAGTACACTGAAAAGTAGATTTCTTATATAACTTTTCTCCCCTTCCCAGTGAAGAGCCCTATGTTATATTTCTACCATCACTAATATTTGAAAGTATTTCATGACTAACAAGCTCAGTACAACATGAAAGTTGTTGCTCATCCAAAATACTGTTTCATCTATCAGAATGAACACATGTGAATTTTCACCTACATTATGTCTTTGCAGCTTTAGGTTTGCTTGATGGTTTCTTACAAGCAAAACTGTTGGCTATAAATCCATTGTTTATCTTAAAGAGATATATACACGTACATACACACATAGAGCATAAAGTACTCAGCAGGGCTAGTTATTTGGATTTCTTGCACAACTATTTAGCTTTTTGTAAGTTCAACATGTAAATTTTAAAGACAAATATAGAGAGACCTATGTGTTTGAAATATAAATGATATATATGGATTAGCATGTACCTGTATATTATTAAACATGCAATGAGCTGACTGGTAAGTGACGTCTAATTGTATGGCTAGCAATGTAATTTATTCAGACTGTATTTTTGTACAGAGCAGCGCACACTAACCTATGCCTCTGTGTCCTCTTTAATGCCTAAAACTGTGCCTAGAAATTTCATCTGTCTTAAAAAATAAAATTATACTTCATGCTGTTTATGCTATAGTTTCTCTACTGCTGTTCTATATTTATTATTTTTAAATATATGACATGTTTACTACTTAAATATGAATCCATGGTATTCTGGTTATTTTTTCTAACAGTCCTCTGTGGGAATCCTGTTTATCACTCCAGTGGTTTTGAGTTTGCAGTTTCGCGATGGGTTCTTCATTTCATGATTTTTGTAGCTGACCTGAAGTTATCTATGTGGAAAAAATAAAAATAAAAGTGGTTTCACTGATGTGGTTTGACTTGTGCCTTCTGTGCTGTGTAGACCCATTAACAGGTTCCCAAATTACACGTCTGCAAGTTGATGTTCTCCTTTATAATATATACTTAGAAAACAGAACCTGCCATAACATGGCTCATTTTATGTAAATCTTCTTTCTTTTTTTTTAGATTTTATTTATTTGACAGAGAGAGATCACAAGCAGGCAGAGAGAGAGGAGGAAGCAGGCTCCCTGCTGAGCAGAGAGCTGGATGCAGGGCTCGATCCCAGGAGTCTGAGATCATGACCTGAGCCGAAGGCAGCGGCTTAACCCACTGAGCCACCCAAGTGCCCCTATGTAAAACTTTTTATGTTAAATGTCTCTTTAAAGCTTTCTTTTGAAATGCACAGGAAAGAGATACAGGGCAAGCTATTGATTTTCATACTTTAATGACACAATTAGAAACAGGAGTAGCAAAAGGCTCGATATTCTGTTTTGGATTTTGTTTAGTTTTCAGTGTTTGCAAGGTAGGTTAAAACAGCCTCTCCTGCATTATTTTCTTATTTTTAATTAGAGAAGTACACTCCATTTGCCATGCACACATGCATGTGCATATGAACAAATCCATAAAATTGAAATTTTGCATCACGTTTGTGTATATAAATGGTGGGTATACTTGGAAGGAAATTTTTTTTTAAATAAATTTTATTTTTTTTAAACATATATTTTTATCCCCAGACTTGGAAGGAAATTTAAATGAGGCAATAAAATCCACTTGTATGGTTGCCAGAAATTTTTCTTGAAAACCTAAATAGAACCACATGTAATTGAATAAATTTTCTTGTATTGTTAAAATCAGTTTGAACAAAAAGTACATATTTTTGTTAGGATATCCTTTCATGTCTCTTATGAACCCTTAAATTTTGAAAGGTTCACAGAACTCTTTTCTGCCAAAAAATACTGTAAATCATCTGCAAGCCTATGCTATATTTAATCTCAAACTTTCAAAAGTATGCATATTTGACAGCCATATGTTCTAATATTTTCTATCACTTTTCCTTTCAACGGCTTTATAGTCTAATTTGATGGAGTAACATCATTCATATGATGTATTACATTTTCAAGATAAAGTAACTTTTATTTGTATGTAGAATTCTCATGGGCAAAACACTTTTACAAACATGTCCTGCCTGGGAATTATCCATGACCCACTTTCTCTGAATACAAAGGACATGGAGACATAACTTTGCTCTGATTTGACAAGGGAAAATCCTTTGCCTTCAGAGATTTCATTGTGAACACGAAACAGGAAAGCGTTTTCAATTTGCTCTGCCATGATGGCCGAATAGCCTGTTAGCAGTTTCTTTTATTAAGCCAGGTCCATCCTATGTCAATACAGCATACCATTTAAGTCATTTGGGTTAGAAAGTAAATTGGTAGTGAAGTCATTTTCTATTCTGTAGAATAATCCACCGAATGCCTGAATTTCTGAATTTATCGAATTCTCATGGCCTTCTATTAATAGCTTTCCAGAAGCAGAACCTTAGGTGGGATTAAAAGAGCAAATAAAAATTTAGAATTATGTGCTTAGTATTTTCACTAGAAGCACTAATTTACTTGAATAATTTAACTTTTATGACAACTATTGGACTGTGGCATCATAGCTACTTAATGCCAAAGTTAAGATCAGACGAAGTAACAAAACACCATCTAATAAAATGCCAACAGTTTTTCTTATGTGAGACAGGTCTTCAGACTGTTTGGGAAGTCCTCAGATTTTTTTAACAACTACGTGTTGCTATGAGCAGAGAGTCCATATATCTATAATTAGAAAATCCGTTTAGAAGAGTCACCAGCTGGGTGACTCACACATTTATATTCCAGCAGTAAGTCTAATAGTTCCAAAGTATAACTAAGAGAACAGGAGCTGAACTGTTCAAGAGGGAAGAATAATATGTGGTGTTTCGAAGCCAAGATTAACAGCACACAAAGAATGGTGTTCTTTATAAAACTAAAGCTGTGTTGAGTGGTTCACCAGAGAAACTCAGTTTTGGCAAGCAATTATTTCCAAGTTGAATGACTTCATAGGAATAATGATTATAAAGGAAACTTGGAACAAGTGCTGGAAAATCATGTCATCAAACCAGCAAAAACCTTGAATACTTCAATTTCTGCATGTGACCAGAATTAATGAAGAAAATAGTACCTAAATATATATATATATATATACACACACACACACACACACACACACACACACACACACATTAATAGCCATATATACTAATCGTATGTAGTAGATAATTATACATTACATATATGGGATAGTGGTACTGAAGACTGCCCCTTGGCAGCTTTGAATTTATCATTATAAAGGTAAAATAAGAAACAAACAACCGTTTTTAAATAAAAATATGGTTCACAGGAAAAGTTTAAAGAAATTGTTTTAAGTCTGAACAGACTTGAGCTCACTATGAATGAGGGATTACATTGCTAAGGGATAAATGGAGGAGATGCTTGTGTTAACAGATACCTTGTGCTAACTCATTGATACCATGTATTAACTGAAAAGACAATGCTCTCATGCTTGAGAACCTCTCCCACACACAAACTTCTCTGTCAAAGTGTTTTTGGAGACTTTTGTGGCCATATCACTCTTCAGTGGGAATGTAGCAACTCCTAACATCAAGAACAGTTTTCCAATTTCTAACATTTAGGTGATACTTCTTAAACATTATCTAGCTATTATGATCGTGTTACTTATTTGTATAGTGATGTGTCCGAAAGAAGCAAAATGAGAAATTGTAATCATTGGAAAGGAAAAATTTTCCTCTACCATTCAAGTTTTTTTTTTTTTTTTGCTAGTCTTAAATTGCTATGAGACAGCTAAACAGGAGAAAATCAAATTTAATTATGTACATATGGGGACTCTATAAGATTATGAGGCCCACAGGCAGTCAGGCATTTCACTAATAAGCAGGTAGGGGTCTGGGGCTACAAAGGGAAGAAAGGCAATTCACGGGAAGATGAAAAAGTCAATGTTTGGTAAACAGTATTTGCTGAGTCTTCCAGAAACAATAGGCCATAGAGGACTTGGCTCGAACAGGACTAGCTAGGGTTCCTCCCTGTCTATCGCACCTAGTTCATATTATACTATAGTTATCTGTGGTGATAGCTCTCTCTGGGAGCAGATCCTCTGTCTAAATCCTTTCAAGCAGTTATGGAAGAAGCAAAAAAGAAAAACTCCTTGAGTCGATTGTTTCTTAAAAACAATCAGCCTAAAGTAATCCACAGGCCAAAAGACACATTTGAGGAGGAAAATTTTGCGTCCCTAAATAATAAAACATTTAACACTTAAGATAATGAAAATTATGCTTCTCATTCAACTCCACCCTCTGAATGCTGTTCGCTGTTGGAAAAATTTTGGCATAAATTTGACATAATATAGAAATCCTTATGGAGGTGTAATGTTTCATATAAAATTTTCAGTTATATTTTCTGAAGACCTTGATATTTTTAAATGCTGCTCAATGAAGCAGAATTTTGGAAAAGTCTATTCTCAGGGTATTTCTGTGCAAGCCTCAATATTTAGAACATCTTTCTAGCCAATTTTCAAGACATGGAATACTTTGAATTACTTTCTCCCATTTCTTCAGGCCTGTATAAAATTATTTTTTTCCTATCTGTATCAAAAGTCAATAAACATTAGTACATAATTTGGCCAGGCCTTTGAGCTTTAGCAAGTTCAAGTATGATCCTACACACCAGGATCCAACCTCCTACTGCCAATGATTGGATAACATTTTTGAATTAGAAATGTTCTAGAAGTTGAAGCAAACACTAAGACTTCTCATGCCCATTCAAACCAAAAGCACAGTTTGGCTTCAGTTAGGTTTCTTTGACTATTGTGCCATTTGGACAGGGAAAACACATGTAACATGCTATTTTCCTAAACTAAGGCTGGTTTTGATTTATTAGTATAAATATGTAAAAATTTCATGCATTTATATGCTTAGAATGGTTTTCATATTATCTATTTTGGAACTGGAACGTTTTTAGATTTACAACTTAATAGAAATAGAAAGTTACAGTTAGAGTAAGGATTGAGGAAAAACATCTATAGGAAAAGGAGATCAAACAGCTAGATCTTCCAAGTCTTACCATTTAGTCATAACTATGTGGTATAAGACTGTGAAGGTATGAAAGCAGAAACCGGACAGGTTGTTGTAATTGATTAGCTTTGGAGTGTGTGCTCCACCCATAATGATTTTTCTGAGAACAGTGGAGGACTTGGCAGGCGGCCATATTTACACCACATGACCCTGCACCCCTGGTCAGAGGTAATTACTGCAGAGACGGTTCCTGCCTTAAGCTAGCCTCCTCTGTTTCTCTTGCCCATTAATTTGGAATTGGTCTCTGCATGTAGCTAGTAATAAAATGCATAAACCATGGGGTTTTGGGGTATGTGTGCAGGGATGCAAAGAAAAACTGCAGAGAATAAAGGAATGAAATAGATACGCAGAAAGAAGCAGACAAGAAGGACCATGTAAGACCCAGAGAGTGGGAAAGAGTATCAGTTCCTAGTAAAGTCAAGCTGCCTGTGTTCCATGAAATACTCCCATGTCCTTCCAATAATTTCCTGTTTTGATTAAACCAGTTTTATTTGGAACTAACAGAACTTCTGTTAGACAAAGCACCCTTCATTAGAGGGTTCAATATGTAGGTTGTGCTAAGAGAACTGGGAAGATTTCTTGGCACACTTCCCATCCCAACCCAGAGTGCCCAACACTCCATTTCCCTGTCAAAATTTACTCCCACTTGTCTTATTCACATTACAATGCCTCATTCACAGTATAATATAGCTCAGTGAAAAGATTTTAATATAAATTCCCCCTTCTCTGTATATATATTTTCCAGGATCAAAGTCATATGCTAAGGAGGAAAGATCAATAATTATCAGATGGCAGAAAAGCTGCCCTGGAATCTCGGAAGCCACTTACGGTAATTTCTCCCCCGTCCTATATCTAGAATGCACTGGCAATCTACATTAGCCCCTAAGAGTTGTTGTGCTGCACAACCCCAGAGAGCACCATTCTCATGTGTTCTCCAAGAATGCCAGTCTTTCTGACTTTGCCTATTTCTTTGAATTTATGGCTTATTTTGAGGATTTCAGACTAATATCTCACACACACAATATATTTTTTTAATATTTTATTTATCTACTTGAGGGAGAGAGAGAGAGAATGAGCAGGGGGGAAGGGCAGAGGGAAACAGAGAGGGAGAGAGAAGCAAATTCCCTGCTCTGCAGAGAGCCCAATGAGGGGCTTGATCCCAAGACCTGGAGATCATGACCTGAGCTGAAGGCAGACACTCAACCAAATGAGCCACCCAGGCACCCCTCACATACACAATATTATCAACTAAAGTTTCCATTACCTTTACTCCACTGCTGCTTTGGGCTCAGGTGCATCAAGCCCAAGTAGAATCAAGCATTTTGGAGCAAACCCAGTTAACAGCATATAGTAAAAGAGTCTACTCATCCAACTTCTCGGGAGATTTGATCTGCATGGCTCCTTAAGCAAGTCAATCTGATGGTTACAATTATTCTTAAATCATCCTTTGGCTACATAGTGGCTCCAACACATGACAAAGTAGTTATATACAAGCACAGACAACTAAACCCAAGGTCAAAGACTTAATCTATGATATAGATACTAACAACTTCAAGAGGAGGATTGTTCTTAAAAGAAAGAACATCAGACCAACAATATTTAGGTGTTTACATGACATAATAGGATGAAATTTTTAGTTCTTGGTGCAAAGTATTATAGGCAGTCAAATTATCTGTCATCTCCACAGCTTTCATCCAGGGACTAAGTGATCCATTTTGAGAGGTTTTTTTGTTTTATTGTTTTTTTTCTATTTAATTTCAAAATAAAGTTCTATTGATTGATGTGAATTTTAGCTTTGATGGACATTTATTCTGTGACTCTGGATGACAGCTGATGGCCTCGTGCCCTTAAGACCAACTGATTCACTACTGCTGGTATAATATATGATCCCTTCATTCTGTGAACAGTATCTTCAGATTGTCCAGAGAAGCCACATGTACACACAACATTAGACAAAGAGTGGCTATGACAATTAGTATTATTGGGAAAAGGGCCCCTTAAGACTTAAGTGATAGAAGGCTTCAGGGATATGGTGGGACTTTCTCTGGCCCATTTTAGTTGTTTCAGTATCTGATATCACTAAATATCTTACATCATCATTTTTTTCATTCATTTACATTTCTCAGGCCTTCAAAAGATCCTTGAACACATCTAACAAAAAGTCCAATCCTTTAGCACATTCTTTTTTCCCTGGCCTGTGCAGCAAAGGCCATTTGTGTTTTGAAATACCAGCAACTGTCCCATTTCCTCGGTCAAGGGAAAATACATGCCTTGGTATTTTCCATTCTTATTTGGATCTAATAATGTGAGGCAAAACAATTTTGCAATCCTGACTCCTTCATCAGGAAAATGACATAAGAATCCACATAACAATCACAGTACAAGGCATTTAGGAGTGCTGTATTTTACACACTATATTTAAATGCTTCAGGAATAAGAATAGAGTCTTAAAAATACATCAGGTCAGGAATTGCTTCCTCCTTTCTCCAGTCTTTAAATGCAAACACATGCATAGTGACAACTCTCAGAAAAATAGCCCTAATGAGAATTTCCCCCTTTCCCAAGGGGTGCCCTCTGCCACCATCTATTTATGGAATAATAGTGGGCTCCCTCCTTCATTCTCACATCCTACATTTAAAAGAGCAATTTCCATTTTTAAAGTACTGCTGAAAGGAAAGAAGTCATCTTTTATCACAGTCAGGAAAGGTCAGCAAGTCAGTAATCCTCCATTCACTTACTGACAGAAATATCCTTCCCTCCCACAGCAGACCAGAAAAGTGATTTATTTGAGATTGACATTAATACATAAAATGTTCAGTACACCTAGCTATGCCTGGGCAATCCCTTACATGGTCCAGAGGCTTCTTTTATTACCTGCTAAGGCTGTGAATTGAATCTGTTGGAGCAAGCATTGTAGATAGGATTCCCAATATCCTCTCAAGCACTCTTCCATAATATCTGATCCTGTCAAGGCCAAAATATTTTCATAACGAAGACGAACCAAGAAGCGCTTTTTGCTTCTGTGCCCAGATGTTGACCTTTCCTTTGCATTTGGGTGCCCACACACATGGATGACCCTATTTCCAGAAGTTTTCTTTGGTGCAACCTGCATGTTTGTTTTTTAGTCCTCCAAATACTCACTAAGTTCTATTGTGACTTTAATATGGGCCCAATGTTGTACAAGATCAAGGGACATTTCTAAATGTATAATCTGAGACTTCATAGGTCTTCTAATTCAAGGGGGCAACACAAGCATTGCACACAGAAACAATAATTTTGCCTCAAATTATGGAATACTTGCAGTTCTCAAAGTAAGTCCACTGATTTTATTACAACCTGATACTTTAACAATATAGAGTATATAGCAATATTTTGACCAAAATTAATACATGGTTAAACAAAATGATATATGTAAGAGTCAGTCTGGGTTTTCCTGTCCAGTTGTAGGCTTAATATTTTCTTTTGGGAAATCTCTACCTATGACTTGTATCTTGTAAAATCTAAGATACCACTGGTTGTTAAGACCTTATGTACCAATAAGAAAGGAAAAACCAAGATTGTGTGGAGGAATGGTCTAACAGGAGTCCTCTGATTAAAACTGGGTCTAACCAAAGGCTAGAGCTTCAGTATAAAACTAAGCAACTCGATAGAGTGGCTACAGAGAAAGGACCGGCAAGGGAAACTTAGTATTACAACCTCAACACTGGGTGGCAAATTTGAACGACTAGTCAGTACTCATGCAGGTTTGAGGTCTAAATTCACACTTTTAGTATGGTCCAAGAAACCTCAAGCAGAGAATTTAATTTAAAATGGTCTCAGATGGATTGTGCCTGAAGTTGGCTGGCAAAAGCAAATGAAAATTCTCTCTGGAAGTCCTTAACTTTGACCTAAGCTGACAAAGATTGAGGGTGCACTTGATTATAAGAGACACTCTGATTTCACAGGTGCAATAAAATATGTTTTAGGATTAATGAAATATGGTTATTACTTATTTGTAAGTGATTAAAAGACTTTCACCTCAGAATTAGCTCTCATTTATGATTAAAATATCTGAGATTTAAGAAGAGTTATCATATGTCTTAGTTATTATTTTTCAGTGTCTTTAATTTTAGGAGACTTATCTATTCATCTTCCGAGATACGTTTCCAGCATAGCAATCCCAGGCTACTATGTCACTTATTCACAAAATAATAATGGTGAAAATATTAGATAAGAATTTAAGTAGTTCATTTGAGAGATTTGTTCTCTATAAAAGCAAACATTTAAAACACGTGGTGCTTAATGGCAGCTTAGGCTAATGGAATACAGATAAACCAGAAGATAATCATGTAGGGGTGCTTCCATATGAGATGTTTTAATTAATATTGTTTGTTTTTAAATCTTTTTTTATTGTGAAATAAAATACACACGAAAGTGTACAAATTCATATGTGGAGCTCAGTAATTTATCATGGAGTGAACATCCATAGAAGCATAACCAAGATCAAAAAACTGAAATTGTCATGCTTCTCTCATCACAGTCCTCCCCATTTCCCCCACTCTAGAGAGTCATCTCCTTGTTTCCTTTTCCAAAAAAAAAAAAAAAATAGCTTGACCATGTAACTATTCATCCTTATATATTACAGTTTTATTTAGTCTGGTTTCTGAACCCGGGAAAACGGACTCATGCAGTAGTTGTTTTGTTTCTGTCTTAGTTTGTTCAACATTACGCCCTTGAGATTTATCCATATTGTTGTGTGTAAATTGTAGTTTGTCCACCTCACTGCTCTTTAGTATTCCATTATATGAAGATGCCACAATTTATTTATCCTTTCTACTGTGGTTGGACATATAGTTTGCTCTCACTTTGGACTACTACAAATATTGATGGTATGATTATTCTTGTATAGATCCCTTGATAAGCTTACACACACTTCTGCTGTATATTTATAATTTGGAATATAATTGATGGGTTCTTGGGGGAATTCACAAGTTCAAGTTAATAAGTATTTCCAAGCAGTTTTTGAAAGCAGTAGTATCAATTTGTATGCCCATCAGCCATGCAATAAAGTGCCAATTTTTTCAGGTTTTTGTTTGTTTGTTTGTTTGTTTGTAGTCATCTGGCCTGTGGAAAATTTTTTCAATGACTTTTAAGAATAAATACAAATTTGCATATAACATTGTAGGATTAAACTGTCAGGATTGAAAACTACTGACAGGCTCAGACAGCGAAACAATGACAATAAGGTAAAATTCAGCAGGAATGATACAGAGCTACTTCATCTGGTCAAGCACAATACAAGGAGACTAAGTGTCACAGAATTTCACATGAAAAAGTTGGCGGGGGGTGCCTGGGTGGCTCAGTGGGTTAAGCCGCTGCCTTCAGCTCAGGTCATGATCCCAGGGTCCTGGGATGGAATCCCACATTGGGCTCTCCGCTCAGCAGGGAGTCTGCTTCCCTCTCCCTCTCTCTCTGCCTGCCTCTCTGCCTACTTGTGATCTCTGTCAAATAAATAAATAAATAAAACCTTAAAAAAAAAGATGGCAGGAAGCTATGAAGGTGTTATGGTCAGTAAAAAAATTGGTATCCAAATCTGCACTAAGCAGGGTCAGTTTTCTCAAAGCAGAGCTTGTATATGCCCAGGCCCTAAGGAAAAGTTATCATTTCTCTCAGTAGATGATTGTTACTTAATGAATAAGTTGAATGAAGGAATGACTGAATAGTTTGTGTTCAAAGCTGAATACTAGAGAAAGACACTCAAGAGCAAAGCTCTTCTGAGCATTCTTCCTCTTTCCTATTTCAGAGGACAGAGACAATTAGGTGACAATTATCAGAGGAGAAACAAATGTTTAAATAGGAAACAGTGAAATCAATGCTAGGATCTTTTGGAGACACTGATGAAACAACAGGTTTTGTATAAATCATTTAAGTCTTAGTTATGCTTTCTGCAGAACTCTCTTTCCCTGTTCTATTTCATGTGTTTTATTTTTTAGGTTCCGTTTTTTCTTCCCTTTTGTTCTAAGTTCACTTTTTCTTTCTCTCTTTTTCAAAGTGTCAGTTCTGTGTTTTATTTAAAAAAAAAAAAAAGGACTCCTGCAGACAAAAGCCTCCCAAATCAAAAAGTCCCACTTCTGGTCATACCTTGCTTAGCTTAGGCACACCCTTCCACAGAGAGTCCTATTTCTCTTCAGTTCTCCCCACTATTCATTTCACCCAGTGTAGCATTCTAGTTTTTTTTTTTTTAAGAAAATAATAAATTTTGGGGGGGAGATGTTTGATATATATATAAATGAAAAGTCAAATGGAATTAAAAAAAAATTCATGCCCATAGAGAATATTCCATGTAAATAAAGTCACACCTCATAAACTTAATGCCTATTAGCATCTCCAGACTTTTCTTTTTTATGTTTATTCCAATTTCTAGGCATAATCAGCTTCTTGTTTTGCACCATTTGTATTTGCATGACTCCTCGAAGCTGAGGAATAAACGCCTGTTTCGTTGCTATTTCCCTAGGTTATTTTGGTTCAGTGGTCTGATGTGTGTAACGCTTCATAAAATTAAGAAATATCTTATTAATGCCTTCATTTCCCCTTCAGGTTTTTTTGTCTGTATGATCTATGCTACAGATTACATTTACTGTAAACTTAATCTATTTTTAATGACACTTGCCAAGAAAACCATGGCTTTATTTTTCTGTTTACTTGGTAGTTGCCAAGCAAATAGCAGCGGTCTATCACCGATTCGGAAGGAAGGTGGCATACTAAATTTCACCATTTATCAGTTTTCCCTATGTAACTGGCATATCAAAGAACAGCGCATTTTAAATCATCTAGTGCTTGCCTGGGGTTTCTTTTTTTATGAGACAAAGAAAAAACTTAGTTGGAATTTTACAGCATCTTTGAAAAAGAGTTGCAGCTTCATAATAATGACTTATATTTTTAGTGTGCTTTAACATTGACAAAGCACTTTCAAAAAAATAATCTCATTTCATCTTCACAAGAACAAAGCCATTCAGTATACTAGTTAGGATATGGCCTCTGAAGCCTGGCTTCATAATTTCAAACCTTTCCTCTGTCATTTATTGTCTCTTAATATGACCCAGGGCAGTTCATTGAACTTTTCTCCGGGTCACAGTGTCTTCTTTTGTCCGGAGAGGATGATAATAGAGCCTATAGATTTGTTGTGTGCATGAGATAAGAGAATCATTTATATTTGTTAGTTATTGCCACAATAATATGAGTACTAATATAAATCCTCTAGGGTATACGACTAAAAGTTTATAGTTGGAGGTTGGCTATACTAATCATACCTGGTTTCCTGAACAGGTCTAGGAGTTGGCTGAATGTCAGTTGATCTAGAATGGCCTAGGCTGGAATGACTGGATGTCCTTAACTCTGTCTAGATGTGTCTTATTCTCTAGCAGTCTGTCCTGGACAGATTCCCGTAGCATAATAGGGCAAGCCCCATTTCTAAAGTTCTTTTCAAACCTCTGCACGATCTCACCCATGCTAATGTTCCATTGACAAAAATAAGTCAAGTTGTTAAGCCCAGGGTAGGTCAGCCAACTAGTGATGGGAGGACACTGAAAATATATTTTTGCAAAGGGCACATATACCGAGAGGGGTAAAACATTGATGCTATCATTGTAATCTACTACAACATGTGGAACATAACAAAGTACTTATATGACAAGATTCAATAAATGTATAACTCTTACTATTAGGTTGATCCAAATGAAATGATCATTTTTATAGATAAAAATGATCAAATATCAGCAATTTTATATGATTCAAGCTCAAATTACCATTACAACTTCCTGTAAAAAAGAATTACCATCTACAATTTTCAGTGGAAGAATCTAAAGCCTAATTAATTTTCAAGGTTACTCAGCTCATAAATTTTAGCCTTTTATTTCAATGTAGTCTTCTGACTTTAAATTCAGTTGTCTTCTCTTACATTATAGAAGCATTATGAGATTCTTGGTGATAGATAACTGATTGTAACTATGACATGACTTTATATATAATACAGAGTCATAATTTTCTCTTTTTTTTAAACAGGCTTTAATTAAATTTATTTTTCTTATAAAAAACTCTGTGGTGGCCACATCTGGAACCTGTGTTCTCTGCAGAGAAACTCTGGTGTGAGTCTTTACAAGATGGTCAGTGAATTCCTAATAGGGAGACTTGGTGAACACAATCTCTTTCCAGAGGTCATAGGTGAGATAGCCACAGGTCTTGGAAATGACATCAAAAGTGGCCTTGGTGAGGCTGCCTAGGGTGGCAGTGCAGCCCTGGGGTGAGGTGTAGCAGGTGTCAATACCGGCTGTCATCAGCAGCTTCTTGGGCAGTGCCTCTGGGAGCAGGGAGGAGGCGCACCGGCACAGAGCCATAGAGGCCAGTCAGCCTTGCCTGGGACAGTACAGGGCTTGCCGATCTTGCTCCACCAGTAGCTTTGCCACAGGGACAACGGAAAGTTTGGCCAGCAGGATGGCCCCACAGATGGCAGTGGCTACCTCCTTGGAGCACTTAACATCCAGACCAGTGTGTTGATTGTAATCGCCCATGACAATAAATGCCTTGAACATGGTCTGCTGGCCAGCACGGGTTTGCTTTTGCACAGGCATAACCTTCAAAACCTCATCCTTGAGGGATGGTCTCCAGGAAAAAGCCAATGATCTCAGAGCCCTTGATGGGCTGGGAGAAGAGACAGATCTCCTCCCAGGGACTTGATTGTCATGCCCTTGATCAGGCGGCCCAGCTTGTCGATGCACTCCTTGTCCTTGGCCTTGCCTCTGAGAAACCCAACACCCGACCACGGCCAGGACCAGGTCTGGGCTGCTGCTGCCTAATCCTCCAGTGAAGACTTGGCAGCCTCCCATTCCAGGGCCCCAGGGCCCTCCAGGCCCTCCTGCAGCACCGGCGTCATCTGCTGTTTGGTGTTTTCTCAGAGAAGAAGCTAATTTCCCAGCTCTTTATCCTCATAAAACTCATGCCGTGCCAGTGAGTACAGGCATCTGAAACACCTGGTCTTTTGCCAACACTAACCCTGTAGCATTCCATCTCCTGGTTACTAGCTCCCAGAAACAGAAATGAAGTTGGTAGTAGCTAAATACTATATTGGTACTCTCAGAAAAGCCATCTCAAAAGCATTTGAGAATTTATGAGTTATAGCTAAATATATTATTTCATGCTTATCTCACTTGTATGTTCCTAAACATGCTGGCTATGGTATTTTTTTCACATTTATTTCTTGTTTGTATATCTAATTATATTTTAGCCAGTTAAATAGATACATTCTGTATAAATACACATTTGGATTATTTTTACATATGTGCCTATTACATATTTAACATTAAACTCTGCATCGCAGGGGCACCTAGGTGGCTCAGTTGGTTAAGCTCTGCCTTTCACTCAGGTTATGATCCCAGGGTGCTGGGATCCTGCCCCAGTAGGTTTCCTACTCAGCAGAGAGTCTGCTTCTCCCTCTCCCTCTGCCTGCTGGTCCCCTTGCTTGGACTCTCTTTCTCTCTGTCAAGTAAATGAATAAAATCTTAAAACAAACAAACGAAAAAAACTATGCATCACGATGTTTCTAGAGATGCTCTGTGTACTGTCTTTCACATGGCCTCTATTCAACAAATTGCCTTAGATTAGTAAACAGACATAGAGTTACAATACAACTGATGTCCCTATATGTGGATTTGGATGAGTCAATTAAATGAACATCCAAATCAAATTATTCTTACATTTACAAATCATGTTTCATATAGCTAAGAAGCAGAAAATATTTGCAAGGAGAAATAAGCTATTAAAGCTCCTCATTATAATATATTGCTACTGAATTAAGTTTCCTTATCTGTCAGTTAGTATCTTATTTATAACGAATCTAATTTCATTCCTTCCTTTCTACTCACACTAGGGTCATGATCTCGGAAGGATTCTTCATTCTCTGAAAAACTGGTAATTTCAAGACCCCAGAATTCTGTTACTTAATGCTTTTTAAATTAAATGATTGCACAGATTTATTTTGTTGGTGTTGTCAGATCAAGACAGACATATATTTATTACTGGTGTAAACAGCCACAGTATCTTTTTTTTTATTTTTTTATTTCTTTTCAGTGTAACAGAATTCATTGTTTATGCATCACACCCAGTGCTCCATGCAATATGTGCCCTCCATAATACCCACCACCTGGCTCCCCCAACCTCCCACACCCCCCAAAACCCTCAGATTGTTTTTCAGAGTCCATAGTCTCTCATGGTTCATCTCCCCTTCCAATTTCCCTCAACTCCCTTCTCCTCTCCATCTCCCCATGTCCTCCATGTTATTTGTTATGCTCCACAAATAAGTGAAACCATATGATAGTTGACTCTCTCTGCTTGACTTATTTCACTCAGCATAATCTCTTCCAGTCCCGTCCATGTTGATACAAAAATTGGGTATTCATCCTTTCTGATAGAGGCATAATACTCCATAGTATATATGGACCACATCTTCCTTATCCATTCGTCCGTTGAAGGGCATCTTGGTTCTTTCCACAGTTTGGTGACCGTGGCCACTGCTGCTATAAACATTGGGGTACAGAGGGCCCTTCTTTTCATTATATCTGTATCTTCGGGGTAAATACCCAGTAGTGCAGTTGCAGGGTCAGAGCGAAGCTCTATTCTTAATTTCTTAAGGAATCTCCACACTGTTTTCCAAAGTGGCTGCACCAACTTGCATTCCCACCAACAGTGTAAGAGGGTTCCCCTTTCTGCACATCCTCTCCAACACACATTGTTTCCTGTCTTGCTAATTTTGGCCATTCTAGCTGGTGTAAGGTGGTATCTCAATGTGGTTTTAATTTGAATTTCCCTGATGGCTAGTGATGATGAACATTTTTCCATGTGTCTGATAGCCATTTGTATGTCTTCATTAGAGAAGTGTCTGTTCATGTCTTCTGCCCATTTTTTGACATGATTATCTGTTTTGTGTGTGTTGAGTTTAAGAAGTTCTTTGTAGATCCTGGATATCAATCTTTTGTCTGTACTGTCATTTGTGAATATCTTCTCCCATTCTGTGGGTTGCCTCTTTGTTTTGTTGACTGTTTCCTTTGCTGTGCAGAAGCTTTTGATCTTGATGAAGTCCCAAAAGTTCATTTTCGCTTTTGTTTCCTTTGCCTTTAGAGACATATCTTGAAAGAAGTTGCTGTGGTTGATATCAAAGAGGTTACTGCCTATGTTCTCCTCTAGGATTCTGACGGAGTCCTGTCTCACGTTGAGGTCTTTTATCCACTTCGAGTTTATCTTTGTGTACGGTGTAAGAGAATGGTCAAGTTTCATTCTTCTACATATAGCTGTCCAATTTTCCTAGCACCATTTATTGAAGAGACTGTCTTTTTTCCACTGTATATTTTTTCCTGCTTTTCGAAGACTATTTGCCCATAGAGTTGAGAGTCCATATGTGGGCTCTCTACTCTGTTCCACTGGTCTATGTGTCTGTTTTTATGCCAGTACCATGAGCAGCCACAGTATCTTATCAGCACTAGTGATGCACTAAAGATTCACACTTTTAAAAAATTAACATATAATGTATTATTTGCTTCAGGGGTACAGGTCTGTGAATTGTCAGTCTTACACAATTCACAGTACTCACCATAGCACATATTCTCCCCAATGTCCATAACCTAACCACCCTATCCTTCCCCTCCTCACCCCTCAGCAATCCTCAGTTTCTTTCCTGAGATTAAGTCTGTTACGGTTTGTCTCCTTCCCTGGTCCCATTCATTTCATTTTTTTCCCCCTCCCTTCCCCCCATAACCTCCCGCCCTGCCTCTCAAATTCCTCATATCAGAGAGATCATATAATTGTCTTTCTCTGATTATTTCACTTAGCATAATACCCTCTAGTTCCATCCATGTCATTGCAAATAGCAAGATTTCGGGGGGGGGGTAGTGATGGCTGCGTAGTATTCCATTGTGTGTGTGTGTGTGTGTGTGTGTGTATACATATATATACTACATGAAATATTGGGACTTCGTCAAGATCAAAAGCTTTTGCACAGCAAAGGAAAGAGTCAACAAAACCAACCAAGGGACAACTGATAGAATGGGACAAGATATTCGCAAATGACCTAACAGATAAAGGCTAGTATCCAAAATCTATAAAGAACCTATCAAACTCAACACCCAAAGAACAAATAATATAATTAAGAAATGGGCAGAAGACATGAACAGACATTTCTGCAAAGAAGACATCCAAATGACCAATAAACACATGAAAAAGTGTTTCACGTCACTCGGCATTAGGGAAATACAAATCAAAACCATGACGAGATACCACCTCACACCAGTCAGAATGGCTAAAATTAACAAGTCAGGAAATGACAGATGCTGGTGAGGATGCGGATAAAGGGGAACTCTCCTACACGGTTAGTGGGAATGCAAGCTGGGCAGCCACTCTGGAAAATAGCATGGAAGTTCCTCAAAAAGCTGAAAATAGAGCTACCCTATGACCCAGCAATCGCATTATTGGGTATTTACCCTAAAGATACAAAAATGTAGTGATCCGAAGGGGCACATGCACCCAAATATTTATAGCAGCAATGTCCACAATAGCAAAACTATGAAAGAGCAAAGAAGCCTCACACTTCTTAAGCATCCTATTTTCTGCAGGGGGCCCGAAAAATGTGTGTGCATGGAACACCTGCCATATACCATCTAAAGGAAGTATGAGGAGAAGGGGACACATCACAGTGTCTATAGTTGATTCTTATTTCTGTCTTGTACTATTTGGGTGACTATGGGAAAGATATTTAAGCTCTACATTCTCTAATATTTGAATAAACTGTAACACACAGTGTTAAATGGCATCATATGAGATCTTGTGTACATTTAAGTGCCATGCAGTAGTTGGTCAAGCTATGAACTGCAGAATCCAGAGTCATCTAAGAAATAGAGGCTGATGCATCTAGTAGAGGAGAAAATGTAAAACAGCCCACACAGCCTCTAAAGCTGAGGAAGTTACCCATCAAATCTTCCAGTTATGGTACTTTATTTTAGGGGGATTCTTTTTTTGCATATTATAATTACCACAGATTATTTTGATTTGAGAATGTAGACTGCAGTGTTTTTTAAATTTCTCTTTTACTGTGATATAGCAAGAAATGCATTTTTATTTTAGATCATTATATACATGCTGCATACATATATACACATCTGAAAGAAAAGTTTCATGAACTGTTGCTACCTTCATTGCTGCCTAATATTTTCTACTTTGCCTTGTTCTACTGTAATTTTTAAAATTAAAAAAAAAATGGCTGATCAGTATCCCAGCAGCAATGTGCCACAACATATGTTTTAAAATACTTTGAAGTAGGACAGATCAGAATTTAAATCCCAAATCATCCACTTACTAGCGTAGTGACTGTGAACAAATTAAACTCTCAGATTCCTCATTTGTAGAATAGGAGTTATAATAAGAATAAACCTTATCTCATAGAGACATGGTGAGGATTATATCAGATAATTAATATAAAGCACAAAGTATAGTATATGCTCATTATTTGGGGGTTTCAAATCACTACCTTTAATTGCATTAGAGATAAAGTTTTAAAAATGTATCTGACTGTATTCTATTAAATTCAGAAAGGTCAGATAATAATCTGGACATTTCAGATCTCAAATTTCTTACTCCCTTGACTATGTCATATAGAGAGAAACCAAATATTATTTTAGGAGGTTTAATATCCATGAAGACACAACTTAATATCTAAACACCATTGTCCTAGTGTGGTGGGAAAGGGCATGAATGCTTTGGAAGCAGCATTCTGGAACTTGACAAGTGCCTCACTGCACAAAGCCATTCAGGACACTGGCCTGGTATAATTTAACTGTTCCTGAAAGCTCTAAATCCAGGCCAACATTTGTAAACACTATTGCACAATTGATTGCAATGTCACTCTGGTCTCTCTTCTCCCTCCTTACCCTCCTTCATTTCCCAGCATGACTCAAAGTTTAAATTTATCTGAACCTTCCAAGTGTGTCTAAGAAAAGTTTATCATTGTTAGTCACTTAACCTCCCTGGGCTTAGAATACTTGGCCAAACCCAAATGTCTTATTTCATACCAGAACTCTCCCCGTTCAGTACTGGTGCGAGAAGCAGAAATTCAACTTAATTTAATTTGTATTTTCTCCCTAATTTAGTAATGCAAATTATTATTTTCTGCCTTGTAGATGCTACAATGCACAATGCAACTGAGACCCTGTTGGCTAGCAACCCAGATAAGTGAATCGGTGGAGATGTTTACAGGGAAACAAATGACATGCTTACTTAAAATTCATTTTTCTTTAATGACAAGAAAATTTAATTTCAAATTGCAATCTACAGGTGTTTGTTAACAGACCTTTCCAGCCATTATGTCATTTCTTATCACCCACCCTCTCTTGCCATGCCTTGTAAATACTGTTGACAATGGGTTTCAAAACATTTTGCTGGTATGTTACATTTCTAAGTCCTATAGATTGCTTATCATGTCCTCTTGATATCATCTGAAACAATGTGTTTTTATGAGGAAACTGGATGATTACTTAATTGCAGTGTTTCTGTTTTCACTGTACATGCTACTGAATAGAAATGAGAGTAATATAGTCTCCTACATAAAATTCCCTAGCTAAGCTAGAAATCTGATTTTCATATCTCACTCTTCAGGTGACTATAAGCCAAAAAATCCTCCATCTGAATGGAAATATTTCATGCCTGGTCTCTGATGGAAAGAGAAGCTTATTTTGATCCAACCTATTTCAGTTACTTTTCCATTAAAAAATCCTTAAAAATATTTTTGTGACGTGTAAAATGTTCAGGCAGCCTTAAAGATGAAATAAATTTAAACTAGCAGGAAATCTCATTAATAAAATCACTTAAGTGTTCTGTGTTTAACTACAAGACCTTTGGAAAAAATATCACTGTGGAATGAGATACACTCAGATTTCAATGAGAGAAATTTTAGGATTTGATATCTTGATAAATTGAACCTCAGGAAAAATATGGGAAAGGTTTATCACTCACAAAGTAGTGTCTTCATTATGTGTAGGCAGTCTGTATTTTTTATTATTTTATTACATCTTTGTACCCTTATAAAAGGTTCTTAATTCTAGGGTTTCTGGTTCAATGATAATGGCCTGTCTCTGCTAAGGTTCCTGTCTATTGTATTGGGTAAATTTTGGGCCTGTCACTTCAGTGACACTGCGAGTATGCTGTTGAAATGTGTGTGTAATCTGGGGTGCATGGTTGGCTCAGTTGGTTAAGCATGTCCCTTCAGCTTGGGTTATGATCCCAGGGTCCTGGGATTGAGTCCTGCATTGAGCTCCTTGTGCAACAGGGAGCCTGCTTCTCCCTCTGCCTGCCACTCCCCCTGATTGTGGGCTTTCTCTGACAAACAAATAAAATCTTTTAAAAAAAATGTATGTGTAATCTTAAGACACTCCAGTTTGCCCAAATACAATGAAAATGGTCACATCAGTTCTAAGAACTAGAATTTGGGCCAATGGACCAAACAACAACAAAAAAGGCTAAATGAATGAAATGGATATGACCAGAGTTATGAACACAAGTACCTATGTGCCTGCCGAAATAACATAAATGAATGAGATTGGTTGTATGAAAGACACATTGGAGAACGGCAGGGTCTCTGTGCCACTGGGATTGTAAGAATTTATTTGATCCTAAGCCCAGCTGCTAGGCTTATTTGAAAATGTGCGTTCAATGTTTCCAGGTCTTCCTATTTTCTATAAAAAGTTAGAAACAGATTCCTTTTTTAAAAAAGATTTTATTTATTTATGTGAGAGAGAGAAAGAGCACAAGCAGGGGGTGCAGCAGAGGGAGAGGGAGGAGCTGACTGCCCACTGAGCAGGAAGCCTGACAGGGGACTCCATCCCAGGACCCTGGGATCATGACCTGAGCCAAAGGTAGATCCTTAACTGACTGAGACACCCAGACACCCTAGAAACACAGACTTCTAAGTTGAAAATATTGGCAGCCATTTAAAAAAATTACTTAAACATTAATTTATAATAACTTTTGTTAAGGTTTTTTTTTTTCAAATTTTATTCTTTTCATTTTGGTAGTTTAATTCAGAATCCAAATAAGGCCAACACTCTGCAGTTGTTTGAAAGAGCTCTTAAGAGTCTTTGTTTTTTAAGTAGCCCCACGCCAGTCTTGTGACCTCACGACCCTGATGGGAGAGTCGCATGCTCTCCCGACTGAGACAGCCAGACTCCCCAAATTTTGTTAGTTTTTTAACTTAGAGTCCTCATTCTTCCAAACTTTTAGATATAATTTACATATATTATTTATAGAGATTTTAAATATGTACTATGATAAATTTTGATAATGCATATACTCATCTAACCTTTACCCCAAACAAGTTATAGAATGTTTCCTTTACCCAAAAAAGATTCCCTTATTCTCAGTTCCAGTCAATTCCCCACCTGACAGTTAAGAATAGTTTGGATTTCATGATAACTTAGATTGACCTTTTCAAAAACTTAATATAAATGGAATGACGCAGCCAATTTAGGTTTGGCTCTTTTTGCTCAATATAATGTTTTTGAGATTCATCCATGTTGTTACATTTGTCAGTGGTTTGTTGCTTTGAGTTGCTTAGTAGTATTATATTCTATTCATCTCAAAGCATTATGTCGACCAAGTCTCAAGATAGCCTTGGCCTGCAGGAAAATGGTAGGTTATTTCTGGATTGGAAAGAAGATAATAGTTGAAGGCAAAAAAAAAAATGCAGGAAGGATGAAAGAAGAGATGATTATTGTACTAGGGGAGTGTTCAAATAAAACAATGTAAAATAGTGGAAAGAGAAGGGCTGGAAAGCAGAAGAGAGCAAAGGACCCAGTAGGTAGGCATTTCAAGATTCCAGGTGTGAGAGGGACATAGAAGTGACAAAGGAAGTGAAGAAAATAGCTGATTCTGTGATGTGGGTATTTTCTTGTTCACCCAGTGTGTTGGAGTTGCTCAGCCAGTTTCTGGATTTCTTTTAGAGAGAATTGTTCTGTGTGTAGCTGTAGATTCTATGTGTTCATTAGAGGAGGTGAATTCAGGAGCCTCCTACGTCACCATCTTGTACTGAAATCCTTCTTATGGCTTCAATAGTACCCTTGATATTCTGCTACATGGATGACAAAGATTGTGCTTTTTTTTTTTTTTTAGGATTCTGTTTCTTTCCTATCTTCCTTTCTTCTGATCATCTTACAGTAGCCTCATTCTTTAATGATTTAGCAATGATTATCATTTTCCTAACTTGTGAAAGTTAAGTTCACATTGTAAAATTATTTTTGTATTGATGATAGTTTAAGCACAGGTCATATTTTTCCTATTTATCACACTTAAGAGAAATAATCTCCATTCTGTTTTTCATCAGGATCTCATGCTCTATCTGCAATGAAATTGAATTACAATTCCCTAACAGTGCAGAGAACTTCCAACAAGGCCATTGCCATATATAATCATTCAATAGTCATAGAGTAGATATAATAGAAATTACTTCTCCTTCAATCTCAATATTCTAAAATTACTATACTTCAGTCCAATTCCCTTCGGTTGATAATTGTTTGCCTCTATGTTCTGTGTGTGTATGTGTGACAATTTAATACTTGAGGCTTTTTCAGTTCTGAGGTATTCCATAATTTAGAGGATTTTGGAATCAGTCTCTCAGCTACCAACAATGCTATCTTCTTACATTCCTAGAGATGGTCTGGTAAACCCCTTCTGAATTGGATTACATTATATGAACTAAAATGTATTCACTTATTTTCTGTTGCTAACAATGTAGACAAGAATCGTTTTAGCCTAAAACTCAGTCCAACAACAAAATATTTTACTATGAATCAAGGCCAGAGTAGATAATGACATACTTCCATGTTGTTTAGAAGAATAGTTTTTGATAAGAAATACTAAACTAAACTCTCCCAAACAATAAGGAAATATATTTTCTTGCATATCAGGAAGACTAGAGGTAGTGCAGGGTCAAGTATAGAAACATCAGTGATTCACCGATTCAGTAAAATATCAATTTCTTCTTTGCTTTCCTTAACAACAACTTCTTTTCAAGAAAATGCCAACAGCAACAGGGGTATTTACTTTCTTGTTTAGTAAAACAAATAAGAGTAACTTCTCTTCAAAACATGGAATAAAATTTATTCTGATCTAACTTAGGTCACACGACCTTTGTGGAGCAAGAATAACCAGAAGAAATTCTATGCTCTTATTCCTTTGGCAAATGGGAACTCCCTCTGGAGCAGGAAATGAAGTACATACCTAAACAAAACTGAGGTTCTGTTAGGAAGCAGTTAAGTGTGGCTTCAGCTATTTTCCATTCTGCTGTATTTTCTATTCTAGTATCTCCTGAGATTTTATTTACAACACATGGGCATTTAACAGCTATTCATGCCATTTAATGTGTGAAAAGATGGGAACTGAAATTGCATTGGAGTCTAAGTACATAGTGGCTCACAAAATGCAGACACTGAACAGTTATATTGAAGAAATTATTCATAACTTTCAGGAACAAAAATCTTTCCAAATTGTTTATTTTAATTGGGTGTGTTTCCTGGCTGCAGAAATAAATAAAAGCTTATTTTAAATTTGTGCAGTATGTCTTCAAACACCAGAGATGTGCTGAGTCATTGATAAATAATTCACTTAGCCTGGCAACAGATGAACGAATTTCTGAAAGCTGCAGACATCTAAGTTTCCCCATACTTTTCCTTTTTGAGATTAGCTAGAACAGATGAATGATGGGATTCTAATCAGGACCAAAAAAGGGCAGCCTCTTTAAATTTTCAGCAACCTGCTATGGTGAATTACAATGTCACGCCTAATCATATTGTTTGTGTCAAGAGTCCTCTGGTCTGCTGCATCTAAGTGCTGCAAATAGTTGCAAATAGTTGATATTTCCTCCAGAAACAGCTCCATTTGCAAATTAACACACCTCCTAAAGGAGAAGTGATAAGCAGGAAAATAGGATAATTCTACTCCAACTAATTTAAAAGTAAGTTTGAATTCATTTTATCCAGACCACTAATGTAGTTTGTGATTTTTATCTAATTTTTATCCAGCACTGCAGATTAAAGGGTATTTTAGGGAGCATTATTCAATAATCTGCCTGGTGTATTCTCCAATATCCCTGAGCAAAATAAATTAATCTCCCCACTGCCCTTGCCAAAGCCGATAACTTAGATTCACAGAAATAACAGGAGTTATATGGTTTATGTAGATTTGAGTTAAAAGTTGACAGGATGCCTGGGTGGCTCAGTTGGTAATGCGTCTAACTCTTGATATTATCTCAGAGTCGTGAGTTCAAGCTCTGTGTTGGGCTCCGTGCTGTGCATGCAACCTACTGAAAAAAATTTTTTTTTAAATTAAAAGAAAAATAAAAAGTTAAAAAAAAATTTTTGTATTTTAGATTTTTTTTTTTAAATTTGTCAGAGAGAGAGAGAGAGAGAGAGTGCGAGCGAGCACAGGCGGACAGAGTGGCAGGCAGAGGGAGAAGCAGGCTCTCCGCCGAGAAAGGAGCCCGATGTGGGACTCGATCCCAGGACGCTGGGATCATGACCTGAGCCGAAGGCAGCCACTTAACCAACTGAGCCACCCAGGCGTTCCAGAAAAATTAAAAGATTTAAGAAAAGAAAAGCTAATGTTGACTGTAGAGTCAATAAATGTGCATGGGGTGACCTTGAATAACTCTTAAGAATAGAGCCAGAGAACAGAAGATTGTTTTCACTGAGGTTCCACAGGTATATATCATAAAATATTTGTAGGTCAAACAAACTGGATCAGAAAAGAAAAATAATTACATGATGAGCCAATGTCCCCTTGTATTATTCAGCTTAAATATCTTTTCTCAAAGTATTAATGTATAAATTTATAAAATTGCTGAATTAAATTTATATATAATGAAATAAGCATTAATGCAAGTACACAATTCAATGACATTTTATTGTAAATGTGCCTTATTTTTTATTGCTAAATATTTTTTTAGAATATATATATATATATATTTTTAATCATTTTTTTTTAAATTTATTTTCAACATAACAGTATTCATTGTTTTTGTACCACACCCAGTGCTCCATGCAATCTGTGCCCTCTCTAATACCCACCACCTGGTTCCCCCAACCTCCCACCCCCCCACCTCTTCAAACCCTTCAGACTGTTTTTCAGAGTCCATAGTCTCTCATTGTTCACCTCCCCTTCCAATTTCTCCCAACTCCCTTCTCCGAACTTCCCATGTCCTCCATGCTATTTGTTACGTTCCACAAATAAGTGAAACCATATGATAATTGACTCTCTCTGCTTGACTTATTTCACTCAGCATAATCTCTTCCAGTCCCATCCATGTTGCTATAAAAGTTGGGTATTCATCCCTTCTGATGGAGGCATAATACTCCATAGTGTATATGGACCACATCTTCCTTATCCATTCCCCTTTCCCCAATCAATACTACCCCCATAGGTAAACCAATTTTTAATCCCCCTTTAGCCTAGGAAAGTTGAGTCCCTTAACAAAGATATCAAGATACATCCAGGAAGAATCAAAACAACCTTCCTCGCCCACACTGAGAATTTATAACCACTCTCTCATCTTTTTCTTCCACCAGTGTTTCTGTGTTTTTGTGTTTGTCCTGATAGTATATAAATCTTACACTTGGGGTTCTTTTCGACAAGGTTCTTCCTTTATTGCTAAATATTATTTCATTATATGAACATATCACTTTACTATCTTACTAATAGACTTGGGGTTATTTCCAGTTTTTGGTTATTATGAATAAGACTCCTATAAACACTCTCATATAAGGCTTTGTGTAACCAGTATTTTTAACTTCAAGTGAATACCAAAGAGTGGGAAAAAAATTACCAAGAAGTGGAATCAATGGATTATAAGGGTGGTGTATATTTAATTGTTTAAGAAATTGCCAACCAGTTTTCCAAGTGGTTGTACCACTGTGGTTTTAATTTTCATTTTCATGATGTCTAATAACATTGAGAATCTTTTCATGTACTTATAGGTTATTCACATATCTTCTTTCAGGTAGCATTTAAGTATTTTGTCCATTTTTTATTAGCCATTTTTGAGAGATTTTTATATATTCTGGACACAAGTCCTTAGATATATGTGTTGTTAATATTTTCAACCTCTGTGTTGCTTGCATTTCTTTTTCATAAAGACAAAAATTGAAAAACAGAATTCTTTTTTATTTCAAAGTCCAGTTTATCATTAAGTTCAATGTTTTTTGTGTGGCTGCTCTAAGAAATCTTTGCTGATTCTGTATTTGCAAAGATATTCTGCAATATTTTTTAAAGCTTTTACAGTTTTAACTGTTACATTTAGATGTTAATCTACCTCAAATTATTTTTTGTGTATCATGTACGGAAGGAGTCAAGGTTAATTTTTTTCCCATATGGTTATTATACCCAACTTGTGGAAGATATTTTCCTTTTTCCTTTGAATTACATTGAACTCTTCCTTGAAAATCAGTTGAGTGTGTAAGTGTGAGTCTTTTTCTGGTAGATCTATTCTGTTCCTCTGATGTATTTGCATATCTATTTATAATACCACAATACCTCAGAATTGCAGCATTATAGAGAGCCCTCAACTTAGGTAGTCCAAGGCCTTTAAAATAGAAATTTAGTCAATGATTTTAAAAATAAACATGTGAAGGTATAAATTTCCCTCTATATATCACTTTAGTAGCACCCCACAAACTTTGGCATGCTGTTTTCATTTGAACTTAGTTGGATATATTTTCTAATTTTCTTTGTGATATATTCTTTTACCCATGGATTATTTCAAAGTGTTGATTAATTTCCAAAGTTTGAGGAATCTTCTAATTATCCTACTATTATTGATTTCTAATTTATTTCTGTTGTTTTCAAAGAACATACTCTATGAGTGTTTAGTCTTTTCAGATTTATTGGTACATATTTACTGCCCGATATATTGTCTATCTTGATAGAAATTTTATGTGAACATGAAAACTATGTTCAGTAATTGTTGAGGTGATCTATAAATGTCAATAAAGTTGAGTTAGTTGATAGTGTTGTTCAAATAGTCTACAGCCCTATATGATCTTTTGCCCACTTGTTTTATCAATTACTGAGAGAAGGGTAATGAAATTGCCTACTATGTGGCCTTTTGTGTTCATTTCAGTTCTGTCAGCTTTTATTTCATCTATTTTATAGTTCTCTTATTTGATCCATTCACTTTTAAGATTGTGATGTCTTCCTAATGAATTGGCAGGGTTTTATATGGTTTCATTTAAATCTATCTTCTAAGCTATTTCTTTTCTATTTGTCCCTTACATATTTTTCAGTCTTCATTTATTGTTTCTTTTGTGTTATTTGAATATTTGTAGTCTTTTATTTGATGTTCCTCTATTGGATTTTGATTCTTATATTTGTCCTACTTGTACTACTTTCTCTTGGGATTATAATATGCATCCCTAATTTATCACAGTCTACTTAGAATTACTATCATACTACTTCATGTAAAAGTTGAAACATTTAAAAGAGTATGATTCACAGGGTGCCTGGGTGGCTCAGTTGGTTGAGTGTCCAACTTCTGATTTTGGCTCAAGTCATGATTTTGGGGTTGTGAAATTGAGCCCTGTGTTGGGCTTCATGCTGGGGGCATGGAACCTGCTTAAGATTCTCTCTCTCCCTCTCCCCCTATTTTTCCTTTCAAAAATAAATAAATAAAAGAGTATGATTTTATTTTCCCTCCTATACTTTGTGCTATTTTGTTATACATTTAACTTCTACATATATTAAAAATACCAAAATATATTATTTATGCTTTAAATATCAGGTTTTTTTAAAGATTTTATTTATTTATTTGACAGAGATAACAAGTAGGCAGAGAGGCAGGCAGAGAGAGAGGAAGGGAAGCAGGCTCCCCGCCGAGCAGAGATCCCAATGTGGGGCTTGATCCCAGGACCCTGAGATCACGACCTGAGCAGAAGGCAGAGGTTTTAATCCACTGAGCCACCCAGGTGCCCAAATATCAGTTTTCTCTTAAAGAAATATAGAAGCTAAAAGAAAAAGAGACAGCCTTTATATTCACCCACATATTTACCATTTCTATTACTTTTCTTTTTTTTGTTATAGATTTGAGTTTTCTTCTAGTGCCATTTCTCTTTAGCCTGAAGAACTTTCTTTATCATCTTTCAGAGGTTAGGTCTCCTGGCAACAAATTTCCTCAGCTTTTGTTTATCTGAAAATGGTCATTATACCCTACTATTTTTCATTTTTTTAAAAATGTACAAATTACATAAGGTAAAACTAATCTTTTTTTAAAAAGATTTTATTTATTTATTTTGAAAGAGAGAGGGAGAGAGAGCCGGGGGAGGGCAGAGGGAGAGGGAGAATCCCAAGCAGACTCCACATTGAGCACAGAGCCCAATCCCACAACCTTGAGATCACTACAGAGCTGAAACCAAGAGTTGGATGCCCAAGAAACTGAGCCACCCAGGCACTCCAAATCTTTTTTTTTTTTTCTTATATAGTTCTGCTAGCTTTGACAAACTCACATAGACAAATGTCTCCTTAATCAAGATATAGAACAACGTCATCACCCAAAATGTATTCCCATGTGACCCTTTAAAGTCAACCCATCTACACTGAGGAGGTTATGTACTATGGTGAGCACTGTGAATTGTTAACAGACCTGTACCCCTGAAACAAATAATACATCATATGTTAATAAAAATAATAAAATAAAAAATGCTTGATGATAAAAAAAATAAAGTCAACCTATCCACCTACTACCAGTCAAAAGCAACCACTGAACTACTTTGTCCCCGTAGTTTCATCTTTTCCAAAAGATCATATAAATGAAATCATGCTCTATGTAGCCATTTGATGCTAGCTTCTTTCACATAACAAAATACATTTGTGATATATCCAAGTCATTGCATATATCAATAATTCATTCTTTTTATGCTGAGTAGTATTTCATCATGTGGACACACTACAATGTGCTTATCCATTCTGCATTTGAGGAACATTTGTGCTGTTACAAATTTTGGTGACTAGGCATGCAGAAAGCCACTATAAACATATGTGAACAGATTTTTGTGTGAACATATATTTTCATTCATTTTGCTTGTGTAAATACATGGCTTGTACATTTAACTGTATAAGAAACCACTAAACTATTTTCCAAAGTGGCTGTACCATTTAGCATTCACTAGTGATGTATTTCCAGGTGCTTCACATCATTGCCAGTACTTATCAGGATTTTTTTTTTGTCATTCTAATAGATGAGTAGTGATACCTCATCATGATTTTAATTTGGATTTCCCTAATGATTAATAATATTAAGCATCTTTTCATGCACTTATTTGCCATTTGTGTATTTTCTTTGGTGAAATTTGTTTAAATTTTTTTGCCATATTACTGATTTTGGTTAATATATTCTGGACATAAATTCTTTCTCAAATATCTGACTTGCATATATTTTTCCCCGTCTTTGGTTTGCCATTTTATTGCCTCAACAGTGTCTTCTGAAGGGCAGACATTCCAATAACGACCATACCTCCCCCCCCACACACACATATTTGCTTCTGAAGACACCTAATCTAGAGTTTCACTTAAATTGCTAATTGAAACAACTTTCACGCTCTTCCTTCAGCACCACTTCTTCTTATAAATATTTAAATTATCATATTAAAAAAGAGACATAAAGAGAGAGAGAAAGTGTATGTAGTTAAAAAATTTTTTAAGTGAATACTTATGAACTCATTCCAATGTTATGCACTACCTTGACATAAGGTAAAAGTAGGAGAGCCTCAAATGGGGTGACTGTGAGTTCTCTTTCCCACTCTGCTCTCATGGAAAAGATTCCCTAGCCGAATAACACTCCCCATCAGATTGATCAAGTTCAGTTCCCATTTATTTCAGAAACAAGGTTCAGTTCACTGCCAAGTGGCAGAATTATTCAAAGAAGCCAATGACAACCAAGGTACACTCCACCCTTTTGATACTACAAAGCCTGTTTCCCCACAGCCTCTGTTTTCTCACTCTGTTTCCAAATGCAACCTCTTTGTGGTTCTGTATAGCATATGAAATCCTCCTTCCCTTGCCTGTGAGTGCATGTGATAGTAACAAACTACTGCTCTCAATCTTAAAAAAAAAATAAATAATAAAACAAACAAACAAACAAAAACCCCAAACATTCCTTATTTTGATAAAGTTCAACTTACCAGTTTCCTCTGTTTTGTATTATGCCTTTGGTGTTATGTCTGAGAAATCTTTGCCTAACTCAGGGTCACAAATATTTTTCTTATGTTTTCTTCTATCATCCTCTTTTTTGAAGGATATTTTCAATGGATATAGAATTCTGAATTTATAGGTTTTCTTTCTTCTCTTTTTCTTCCAGCATTTTATTTTTTTTTATTTACTTTTTTTTAAGTAAACTCTATGCTGACATGGGGCTCAAACTCATGACCCTGAGAACAAAAGTCACATGCTGTACTTACTGAGAAAGTCAGGTGCCCCTCCTCCAGCATTTTAAAGATGTTGTTCCATAATGTTATGGCATCAACTATTTCTGGTGAAAGGTCAATCACCATTTGTATTGTTTCTCCCATTAGTCTACTTAGGTTCCAACTCCCTTTTCTATCTCCTCAAAAGTGGCCCCAGATAAAAAGCCAGATTGAAAAGCGACTCACCTCATGTGTTTCCTTCTCTTAAGTTTCAAAGTTTTGAGCTATCTATGCTCAATACCTAGACATTATTACCACAAATAATTTGTGAAATGTTATAGTACTTCATGATAAGAGGTAAGTCTGATACCTGTTACTCCATAATGGCTATATGGAGAATTCTAGCATGTTTAATATTCTTACTCTTATTTCTTCCATCCATGTATGAAGCAATCAATAATATATTTTTGGATACCAACTATGAGAGTGTGCTTATTATTAAAGAGGCAAAGACATGGTCCCAACTATTAACTAGCTTATAATATTGTAAGCATATATATCTTTTAATTAACTTATTTCATTTTTTTAAATTGAAGTATACTTGACACAGCATGTTATATTAATTTCAGGTGTACAACATAATGATTCAACAACTCTACACATTATGCTATGCTCACCACAAGAGTAGCTACCGTCTGTCACCATACAATGTTATTACAATACCACTGACTATATGTCCTATGCTGTACCTTTCATCCCTGTGACTTATTCATTCCCTATTGAAGGTTTATACTGAAAGAGAAAATAGGGCATAAAATACAAGTTTTGCAAACTGTTCTTGAAACTCAAATATATCAAAATTTCCAGAATCATGGGTTGATAACTCTATAATAAATGTATGATTTCAAACCTCATTGTTGCTCAGCATTACCTTCTATTATCACCAACTGAAGCCCTCACCCATTTCTCACAGTAATAATTCTTAAGTTTATCTCTCTAACGCTGGAACAGTTAAACGTCCTTACTGTAGATCCACTCACGGATAGTATGATTGACCATCTTCACAGATATCTTCTCTTTCTCAAATTCAACCCAAATGTGTATATTCAGACCTGCATGAAACTGTCTAATTGGGACCATTCTCTAGCTCATAAGTATCAATGGAAGGAATGTACTTATTTGCTATTTGGTTGAAGTATTGCTAAAAAGGATCTCCAGAATTTGTTATTTGTCTTCCTTTTGCTTTAGTCTTTGAAAAACTGTTTGAGCTTGGAAATAATTCTTGAACACCTGTTTAACTTTCATAACAAATATTTCAAAGGAATCAACACTTGTATTTATGGTTTTAATCACTCAAAGAGAATAATCAGGAAAAACCACTTTATTCTAGGTCATGTGCTAGACCGAAGGGGGCAGAGCACAAACATGCATAAGACTCATTTTTTACCCATGAGGAGTACACAGCTTAGAATGAGAGAAGGACACGTTAACAAATTTTGTGAATATAATTAAATTATAGTGCAATTATAGTGTTCTTGTATGAAAGAGAGGGAAGAAGAGGAAGAGTGTTAGGGGTTTGGGGAGGTGGGAACATGTTCTTTATCTTGGTGAGAGACTAACTGGCCTTTTGGTTTAAAAAATGTGTAGAAGAGCTTAAACCAACTCATTTACTTCAGGAAAAACTGGGCTGAGCATAAAACCTTGACAAAAAGCTCTTCTGGTCAACATTTGAACCTATAATATTGATTGCAACAGTGACTCTGAAATTCTGGACCCAGAGGTTATAAATCTTTTTGCCAGCAGGATGCAGTCTGCAGTTTGACATGTAAGCACCTCCATCTCATGGCAGGGAGTTATTGATGGAAATTGCCTGGTCCAGCCTCAGATGTGGCCCAATGCAAACAGGCCAGAGACATGACATGGATGTGCCCTATGCCAAGAAATATGCAATTTGGAGTAAGATTCTTGAAACAGCCAAAGCTGAAGTCAGCTGGTGCTTTGTCAAACAAACCTGAGCTTAAGACCAGCAAAATCCAAGGCAAAGGTGGCAGCCAGGCAGCAAGGCAAGGTTTGAGGCAGAAACACCAGCAGGTTTTAAGTGAGGGGTCCCTTACTGACTGTGACACTATGGGAGGCTGGAGGCCTGACGTATCAGTCAGCAAAGAGAAGGACAGTCATGTCATTGAATAGGACTGATACAAGATTGTCAGTGTAAATACCAGTATTTTGTAGCTTATAAAATGATTGCATCCACAGAGAAAACCTCCAATCCCAACAGCTGTGTTGCAGTTTTAATGGAAGCAGGTCTTCTACCACGGTTCCTAAGGAAAAGGCAAATTCTATTAAAAATTCAACTTGCTTCTCAGAAGAGTGACCAATGCTAAGATAGGAAGGCAATACAAGGCCACACATTTTCAATGCAGATTGTATCATAACTTTGGATGCTTAAAGGAAAGCACTTATTTTCTCAAATTACTGCACAAAGTAATCTGTGAAATGAAAATCCTTGCAAACACCAAGTGCACTCCGAGAGCACTTGAAGTACTTGGCAATCATTCTGAAGCTCTTTATTAAAACCCTAAAGCTTACTAAACCCTGCACATCAGATGAAAAAAAAGTCATTTTGAATTATTCGTGGAGGTCAAGGGGATTGCTTCAGTTGATACTTTTTAAAGTTTTCCTCTCTTCCCTGCACTAATGACTATACTGGACAAAGATATTATTGCCCACAGATTGGTGTAAATGATTTGGTTTTAGCAAAATACTTCTGCTAAAGTAGTCTCATAGAAGGCATGAACTTCTCAAACATATGGGCAAAGTTTTTGCTTTCTCTCCAAGTTTCAATGCCCTTCATATGTAAAATGAGGATATTGAGGGAAAATTGGAAATCTGTTCTAGTGACATAATCCTTCTACATATGGGCAAATGATTATACACTAAAAATGTCCATTGTCGCTTAATATAAAATATTAGTATTTTGAAAAAATCTAAATATCCGAAACCAAGTTATGGTATAGTTGTTCAATGCATTATCATGCAACTGTATAGAATCACATTCACAAAGGGCTCTAGTGGCGTGTGAATGTACCTGTGATACAGTGTGATATTTTTTAATTAGGAAAGAATATCTATTTTTTTCTTTTGTTGCTTGTGCTTTGATTTTGGTGTCATATTTTAATCTTTTTTTAAAGATTTTATTTCTTTTTGACAGAGAGAGAGCGTGCAAAAGCAGGGGCTGCTGCAGAGGGAAAGGGAGAAGCAGACTTCCTGCTGAGCAGGGAGCCTGAGGTGGGGCTCCATCCCAGGACCCTGGGATCATGACCTGAGCTAAAGACAGACACTTAATGGACTGAGCCACCCAGGTGCCCCGTGTCATGTTAATATTTGTATAAATTTCATGTAGAGGCTGGGGGAAACAGGTACTGCCATAGATTGCTGGTGGCAAAGCCACCAGCTTTGAGAGATGGAGGAGAATTTGGTAATATCGAACAAAACCACAAGGCATTTATCCTTCAATTTAGCAGTCCCAGTTCTCAGAATTTACCCTAAACATATGACTCAAACAACGTGAAAATACATATGATCAAGGCTATTTATTGGGATTACATATAATTGCAAAATATTGGAAACTGCCTAGATGCCTGAGCTTAGAGATAGGTTGAATAAACTATGATACGTATGCATGAGGATTATACAGTTGTGAAACATAATGAGGAAGATCTCTGTGAACTGATAAAGAGTGATTTCCAGGGAGATGATATTAAGTAAAAAAGGCAAAATGCAAAAAGGCATAAACATATGCTACCATTTGTGTGTATAGAAAGATGGAGATACGAAAACGTGCATATGTCTGCTTATCTTTACAAAAAGAAACACAGAAAACAATGAATCATTACACATATGGAGGAATAGGGTGGGAAAAATACAGAAGGGAATGAATGACACTTCTCTGAATGCATCTTTTTGAATATTTTTGACTTTTGAACATATGCTAATGTTTTACATATTCAAAAAATGAAATTAAATCAGAATGAGGAAGGAAAAAATCTAAAGCTGAAAGGAAATGGAAATAAATAAACTTCATTTTATTTCAAATGATTTTCATATCTACATTGAGGAGAAAGGCAGAAAGGACTAATACAATTAATTTAGGAATGAGGCATTTGATTATATATTCTTAGTCTTGGGCAAGGTTGTGGGGAGGACAGGAGATTTGTAAACAAATTTTTTTTTGAAGATTTTTATTTATTTATTTGAGGGAGAGAGAGTGCAAGAGAGCATGAGAGGAGAGAAGGTCAGAGGGAGAAGTAGACTCCCCATGGAGGTGGGAGCCCGATGTAGGACTTGAGCCTGGAACTCCAGGATCATGACCTGAGCCGAACGAAGGCAGTCGTTCAACCAACTGAGCCACCCAGATGCCCAAATTCTGATTTAAAAAAAATTTTTTTTAAATTTTATTTCTTTTAAAGATTTTTTTCTTTTTATGTATATATGTACTTATTTATTTATTTTAGAGAGAGAGAGAGCATGAACAGAGGGTCGGGGGAAGGAATAGGGGTTGAAGGAGAAGTAGACTCCACAATGAGCAGGGCTTGATCCCAGGACCCCATGATCATGACCTTAGCTGAAGGCAGACGCTTAAGCACCTGAGTCACCAGGCACCCTGTGATTTCTTTCTAAAAGATTTCTTTATTTTACTGGTTTGGAGGAAGCAACTCTTAAAGTAGCATATGAGCAAAACTGATGATGTTGAGAGGCAGTGTTCTCACTGTGGAGGAAGGGACATTAAAGTATAGAATGTGAGGAAAAAAAGCTTAAAATGTCTAAAAGGCAACAGAAAGCTCTGTGGAGATGGATTAGATTTGGAAGTGTCACTGAGGATCCATGATTTCTAAAATGTGCATGTGTGTGTGTGTGTGTGTGCACCAATCCATGTGCATGTGTGTATGTATGGGTGTATGCATGTTTGGTTGTATATTTAGATACCTGTGTATACACAGGCATATTTTCCTCACTCTATCCAGTAAGAGGGCCACAGAGCAAAGTTACTTCAGGGGCAATGAGCACATACGACACCCAGATCTAGATCTCCAATACCATTTCTCATGAAAGAGTCAGGACTCCTTGGAGAAATAAATGGTTGAGTCCAGGAATGAGGCAGACAGATACAAGATAAGCCTAGAGCATCTTGTTCCATCTGAAAGTAACAAAGAGTAAAGAAAAAGTTGGTAAGTCAGTTCATAAGAGCATAGGAATAACTTGACAGGGCTCCTACTGGTCAAATCTAGGACAATTTGAGCAACAAAATAATTAAGACCCATAATGAACCACTGATAAAATAGAAATTCAAGGGTTCACAATCATAATAAATAGATAAATAAATGAATGGGTGTGAGGTGGGGCAGGAGAGGCCTTGCTTATATTAGAATTCTTTTTTTTTCTAAGATTTTATTTATTTATTTGCCACAGAGACAGAGAGAGAGAGCACAAGCAGGGGGAGCAGCAGGCAAACAGAGAACCAGGCTCCTCACTGAACAAGGAGCCAGACATGGGGCTTGATCCCAGGACCCTGGGATCATGATCTGAGCTGAAGGAGGACGCTAAACCAACTGAGACATCCAGGTGTCCCTTATAGAATTCTGTGGATTGACTGGTAAATGGGAAGGGAATTACTGGAGTTGGAAAATCATTATTTTGTAACCATAATGATAAAAATGGGGTCATTTAAGAATCATCAATAGATATTAAATCCAGGGTGAAGTTTTAATGAGGAATGGGATAACTTCACGGCCTTCAAGTGCTTACTCACAGATTGCTTATGAATTTCAAGGTGAGAAAAATACTAATTACACACTGAAAAAATTGATAAACCTTTTGCAGGGTGATCAAAATTAACATTACCAATGTAGGGAAGATGGATAGGATATGACACCCTGTGAAGGCCGCAAACTGGAACGTGATCATGAGGAATACCAGACAAACCCCAGGTAAGGAAGAATTCATATAAAAAGATGCATGGATAGGAAAGTTCATAATATCTTATAATAGCCTTTAACTGGATATAACTGAAATGGTCAACAGTGAATGCATAAAGAGTGTGGTATAACCATACAAAGGAATACTACTCAGTGATAAAAAGAACAAACTGCCACAACAAAAAATGTGGATGAATCTAAAAAGTATTCTGCTGAGTAAAAGAAGTTAGACATAAAAGTGTACACACTGTATAAGTCCATTATATGAAATCTGAGAATAGGAGGTGGTTTATGGAGATAGAAAGTAAATGAGCATTGCCTGAGGCAGGAGTAATTATGCAAATTGACTGTAAATGTGCATAAAGGAACTAGACAGATGCAATGGAAATACTCTATTTGGAGTGGCTGGTGGTTACATGCATGTATATAGTGGACAAATGCATTGCACTATTTACGGAAAAATGATGTATTCTATTGTTCTAAATTATACCTCAATAAGGCTTGTTTAAAAAGGTGAAGAGGAGGAGTAGTCAAGGGAAAAAATCTGCAAGAAAACACGAAAATAATCACACTTGTGACTGGGTGGTTTTTATTTTCACTTTTATGCTTTCCTGCATTCAATATGTTTGTCTAATGAGAGAAATCTTAATATTTATGATAAGGTTGTGTTTGTGTCTCAAGGCACTGTATTTTGTTTTGTATATGGCAGTAGTGTGTGGCATTTCAGATTCCTCCATGTGAGGTGTGCTGTAGTGGCAAACATACCACTCAACTGAGAGACTTCACTGCTGTACATTTTGTGAAGGTCTTTTGATCTCTCTCAGTTGCGTTTCTTTATAAAATGAAGTTGACAGGACTGAAGGAACCAAGAGAGGTAGTATGAACATGGCCCAGACTCTGGAGTCCTGCAACAAAAGAACCATCATCATCACCTCGTGTCTAGGTCAAAGCATGGAGATATCAAGTGTGTGCTAAGTGAAGGTATGTCAATTTGTGATAGACCATATGAGAACGGTCACCTAATCATCAAATTTAAGGTAAACTTTCCTGAGAATGGCTTTCTCTCTCCTGATAAACTCTTTTTGCTGGAAAAACTCCTACCTGTGAGGAAAGAAATAGAAGAGACTGATGAAATGGACCAAGTAGAACTGGTAGACTCTGATCCAAATCAGAAAAGATGGCGCCATTACACTGGGGAAGCATAAGAAGATGAGGAACATCATCCTAGGGGGTTGTTCAGTGTCAGACCTCTTAAAGAGGCCAGTGAATAATACCACTGGTATCTTTTTTGGGGTAGTGAATAAGTGAAGGACTATAATCATAGCTCACTACTTGCTATTGTTTTTTTTTTAATATTCAACTATAGTTGTGTTTTGAAAGTTAAATGAAGAATAAACTCAAGTATAAAAGCTCAAAAAAAATGAAGGAAGTTGATCTACCTGACTTAAAATTTTCATGATACTTTTGGTACCAACTTAAGAACATAATATGTAAATCTTCTTAATTGGATTCTCAATAGTATCAGCAATGCATTTGCATATTCAAAAATCCTTTGAACTTTGCATGTGTTACATGTTTCTCCTGTAACCTATTACAACACAAATACCCAGAGGCCAGTTTAGAGGGCCTTCTAAATCCTTGACAGAAAGTATAACTCACAATCATCTTCAGTTTATTGCTATATTAAGGTGCTACTGATTTTGCTTATTAAAGAAGAAAATGAGTCTTTTTTTCTTTAGTATTTTCTCTTGGCACTGAAAATATTGCAAGCCTCTGTTAAAGACAGTAGTAAACCTTCGTACGTATAATCACATTAACAACCTTTTTCCTTCTCCAGTGAAAGAACCATAGGCTATAAAAGTTCCATATCCACTTTTTCTTTATTGAGTGAAACTGGCTTTCGATTCCTCTGATTACATGATAATTGAATCAGACGTCTGGTTCTAAACGATATGTTTCCTTTGCTTTTCCATTTGTTTATTGTTTGCATTGCTGCAAATGCATTAAAACTGAATGCTGATGAAAAGAGTTGAATTCTGTCAGGTGGGAAGAACAAGTTTGCTGGCCACAGATGCCATTTTAACTGTGTCTCTCAGGTGTTGGTTCTTCTATTTGTCTGTAGCTCATTCTCTAAGACACACTTTTTTCTTCAAATCAGAACGTCTTTCAGAAGGTATAGAAAATGAGAGAAAGCTTTTTTTCCCCCATCACTGCTTATATCAGGTGGCTGCATTAATGCCACAAAATAATAGGGAAAAGCTCTAAATTGGTTTTAGCAGCACTTTATGTCACATAAAGGAGAGTTTAGCTGGATTTTAATGATTTCATCAAGAACTAAATAAATGTAGCCAATATTCTGGATATTGTATCTATAAAATTCTACACTTTATTTACATTTCACAATGCTGGCTAAAGGGCTTGTTCTGTGAATTACTGAAGGAGACAGGAAGAATATGGCTAAGTATTTTGTTATGTTATATTTTCACAATACTCATATACAAGACCCAGGAATCTCATTGATGTGACAGGAAGTGACTTAATAAGTCCAACTCCTAATGACAATGCATTCCGGGAAATGTACATTCAACTGTGATCTTTACCTTCAACAATTTACAAATGAGTTTAATATGCCCGAGAGTGCTGTTCTCTACTGACAATATGTAAAGACAATTGTTCAGTGTGAGAAAACGGAAGCAGCTGGTACTATTGTGTATGCTTCAGATCACAAGAAAATGAGAGTATATCCTGTTTCCAGCTTATCCAGAAAATCTCTATTGAATCTTACAAAATTAGGAATCAAATTATTTTTGAAGACTTTTTGTTTCTCCTATTATAATGAGATATAATACTTATGACTGAAATTTATTTCATTTCTAGAGATTCCTGCAATTTGGGAAAACTGGTAAGAAAGCATTATTAAGACAAAAACAAAACATGGCAATGATTTGAGCTATAAAGTCATGGTTCTCCTACCTTCTCTTTTAGTGAAACACAGATGTTACATTTGCAGCAGACCTTCTGTGGTTAATGTGTTTGAGAATAAACACTGGCAGTTTCACTGAAACTAATTTACCTGCTTTTGATTAGTAATGCTTAGCATTTTAAGAGCCTGGGAGGAAATACAGGAAAAAGCAATCATCCAATCACTGTTACTTCATGGACATAGCAAGGAAAATTACTAAAAGTTCTATGCCCAAGTCCGTTCTTACACCTCCCAGATTTCTTAGTGAGGCCCTTCAACCCAGCTAAGGAAGTAATCTGGTGTTTTTGTTAAGTACTGACTCTTAAGAGCCAGAAAATCCACAAGAGCTGCTTGACAGCTGGTGAATTATTGCAAGAAGATGTAGAAAGAAAAAATAGGGTTAATATTTTAGTATCAATTTTTTTTTTTTTTAAGTAACTCTATGCCCAATGTGGGTCTTGAGCTCACAACCCCGAGCTCTACTGACTAAGCCAGCTGGTCACACCTTGCATCAGTTCTTGACAAAGTCCAGCATGTAGCTGCAGTCTGACTTTCCATTCTGAGTCAAAAAAGGATAACAGCGAAGGGCTTACTATTTCTAGGTCAGAAAGCTGGGAGAGAAGGTTAAAGAAAACATAGGTAGTGGAAACAAAGTTAGACTCTCTGAGTTACATCAGATAAAATAGAGTTACTCAATCCTAACTCCACATTTAGAAACACTTGGAGAGTTGTTAGCAATGTCTGGACCATGGTACAGAAAAATAAATCCTTATATTTAGAGGTAGTCATGGACATGTGCAGCCATGGTTGAGAATCAGTGATTTAAATAATCGTAACTTTTTTTCTAGCATATTCTTATGATAGACAAATTTTAAATCGAGAATATTTAATTATTTAAAACTATTTTTCTTGAGGCATCTGGGGGGTGCAGTTGGTTAAGCATCCGACTCTTGGTTTCGATTCAGGTCCTGATGTCAGGATTATGAGATCAAGCCCCACATCAGACTCCATGCTCAGCACAGAGTCTGCTTGGGACTCTGTCTTTCCCCATCACCTCCATGCTCTTGCTCTAAAATAAGTAATTTTTTTTTAAAACCTGTTTTTCTCTACTCATCATTTGCACAGTCTGAGGGTATTTAGTAGAATAATACTATGCTAAAACATATTTAAAATATTATATATTTTAGGACACTAAATAAGCACGACAATATTTTCATGGAAATATGGAATCAATCTTACTCTCCTTTAAAAAATATATATTTATTTATTTTAGAGAGAGAAAAAGAGCAGGCACATATGCACGAGATGGAGGTGAGGCAGAGGGAAAGAATCTCAAGCCAACCACCCCAATACACCTCCACTAATTGTGGCACGTCATGAGGGTTTTGATCTCATGACCCATGAGATCACAACCTGAGCCAAAACCAAGAGTCTGCCACTCCACAGACTGAGCCACCCAGGTACCCTTCACTTTCTGTTATTATTTGAATGACAACCAATTGTTTTCCCACAAAGAAAAAATCCTGATTTGAGTTTTAGCCATCTTTTCTAAAAGATTTTCTTATTTGCAGTTACAAAAAGAGTAAGACATCTGTATCAGAATATTTTTGGTTGCAAGTAACAAAAAAATCTTTGACAAAGATGACATGTATTGGCTTAATTTTCTGAAACTTCTAAAGGTGTTTATACTATAGGTTGGTGTGGATGGCTTCAAGTTAGAATTACTTCAGCAAAGTAAAAGTGTCATCAAAAGCAAATTTCTCTCTACTCTTTTTTTCATGGGGTTGGCCAGTTCCCGAGGTTAGTTCCCCTAGCTCTTTCAAGATGGTTTCCAACACAAGCCATGCCACAGACTTCCTAGTTCCTATTCAGTGAGCATGTGTAAAATTCTCTTCTTCCAATCATAAAACAGAGTCCTGGTTAACACTTTACTTAGACCAACTAGGTCATACCACATGCTCATCCTTAACCAATAATTGTCCAAACGGGAAAGGGTTATGTTGATTGGTTTGGGTAGACCCAGAACTGGAACCAGGGGGATAGGTAGGGTGGGGTGGGGATGGCCAGCCTTGCTCAAATGACAAGATTGCCTCCTGTGTATGTATATGTGTATGTGTGTGTGTGTCTCTGTGTGTGTGTGTGTGTGATGGTAAGTAGGTAGATTCCAGGGAAATTAATCATCAATGTCTACTATACTGCTCAAAATAACATATTAAAACAATTGATCAAATAAACATTAATAAGTCAGAATTCATGAATGCATATAAATATTTTTGTTTATCAACATGTATGGCTATAGTATTAGATGGGATTAAGATGTAACAAAAGTTTTCCTTTTTAAATTCATGAACAATGTAAGGTATCCAGCATAATACTATCTTATATACATTTATAAATCCACATTATCTATAATTTTGAGTAAATTGAAAATAATTTTCCACTATAACATCCCTTGTCTTATTCAAATATTACACTGGAAATAATATATATAGTTTATATATACATACCTATATATATATATATATATATGAATTTTCTCACATCAAGATGCTGTTAGTGTTTAATAATATTTTCATGTGGGATCCTAGGCGAAAATAAATATGCTAGAGTTCTGTTTATTGGATTGTTAGATCCAAACAAATATTTTTGTACTAATGATTTAGTAACCATTTGGAAAAAAATAATACATATAAATTAAAAGAAAAAATATAACTTTTATTTCATTCTTAAATAACCACAATTTGTATTTGCCTGTTGGGCACAGCACATTTCAAATCTTGGAATCACTTTGGATACCATCACCCTCATTTCTTGTTCTATATTGACTTGTGTATGGTGCTTGCTTCTTTTTTTTTTTTTAAGATTTTATTTATTTGACAGAGAGAGATCACAAGTAGGCAGAGAGGCAAGCAGAGAGAGAGAGAGAGGGAGGAGGAAGCAGGCTCCTTGCCTAGCAGAGAGCCCGATGCGGGAGTCGATCCCAGGACCCTGAGATCATGACCGGAGCTGAAGGGAGAGGCCTAACCCACTGAGCCACCCAGGCAGCCCGTACGGTGCTTGCTTCTTATCATGGCAACTGCAAAAATCCAGACTCACAAAGACACAATCTAATCAAAGGGAATTTCATATGATCTAATGGTAGAACTGTGAACTACTTTGGCCTAGTAGTGCAGATCATATCTGATAAATGTTATGATAAATGTTACTGGACTTCTTTTGAAAATTTAAAATATCTCTTAGTGTCCTAGGGTACCTTCATACACAGTTTGGGAACTGCAGTGACAGTTGTTAAACAGAAGACAAAGTAAAATTCAGAATTGGAAAGCCAGGTTCTCCAATTAAAAATATGAGGAGGTGATAGGTAGTATTAAAAACAGGAAGTTGCAATATAAGTCTTTCAATATCTTCTTAAAAAGTTAAATATTTGATCTGTATAACATATTTTTTATTTATATGCTTTTTCCCCGAAAACACATTAATGGAAAAAAGTACATTATAAGGTATCAGTTAATCTTTGGAATTTTAAAAACTACTTCAATATATTAGCATTCTATGCTCAATATTACCATGGAATTACAAACTCATTCTCATGAAAAATGGGTAGAGGCCCATCTAAGAAGAGATACAACCTCATATTAATGTAGATTTAAAATTTTAGTACACTTCTAACTAAAACAGAACCAGTACCTATGGCAATGATTGCTGGGACCAGTCGATATTCTGAATCTATTAGCCTTATCAACTTATCTCACATTTATGCCTAGGGATATATTAGAACATAAAGAATTCATCCCCTCTGTTTTTCCTTTTACTATGGCTGACTGTCACAGAATTAGGGTGGATAGAGTCCTATTTTTTATCCTCCTAAAAAGACCAGTAAAAACTCATAGGCTAATGTATCACAGTAAGGTTTTAGAAGGAGAAAAATCAATTGTCAGTAAGATACTTTGTAATAAATCTTATAGAAGTGACCTTGTTCTCTTCTTCATAGGAAGAGAAGCCAATCAAAATGGCATGAATGATTAATGCATTTCATACAAAACCCACAATATCCTTAGAATATATTTGCTAAGGTGCTGCAGTGATAAGAAGGCAAACAAATGACAGAGCTCAAGTAAGGAGCTTCAGAAAGAGTTCTTAACAAAGACACATGCAGTTAATTTCTTAGTTTCTGTTGACTGTATAAACCAAAGTACTACTACCAGAATATATATTGTAAGGAAAAAATGACATTCAGATACTAGGTTAAAGGTGTGAAAATGGGGCTATATAGTAGATTTGATTATTGAATAATCCTATAAGAGGTTGATGCATTCTGCTCTGCCGACATAAGGTTAGTCATATGATTTGGTTTGACCAAATGCAGTGTGTCACTTTTTAGCACAAATTTTAAGACTGAATATGTGGTTCACCATATGGTCTTCCCTCTGCGACAATGACCAACACTATTCCAGGTTAAGACTGCTCCATCAATGTTGAGCAGAGCTGCATCTAACCCCGGCTGGGCATGTGAAATGACAGAACCACTGAAATATTCAGTGTTTGTCACTGCAACATAATCAAAACCATCTTGACTGATGCAAGTTATTAGCCAATAGTATTAGCAAAAACTAAATATGAGTATATAGAAAAAGAAGAACAATAACAAAAAAAGCAATTGCTCTCATAAAGGGTATATCAAAATTTTATAAGCACCTAAAAAATCAGACCTTGGAAATGGAGAAAAGAGGAAAGAAATCATTGGTAGTAACCCCATTGTTAGAATCCATGACCTGTAGTGGACTGTGGTGGTCAGAGCTCTCATGACTATCCTGGAACAGCCACTGACATAAATTTTTTCTAAGCTCAGAGAGTTTCAGTTGCTTTCTTGTAGTCACACAGCTAATAAGGGACAGGCCCAAAATGCTTTGCTTTCAATTATATTACACTGTCACCTGAGTACCTGGCTAGGTGTGGCAGCTCTGAGGACTACAATAAACACAACCTCCAGTTGCACGGCTTTCGGGATTCCAGATTGGCTAAAGGCATTTAAACCTAAGATATACTCTCCCCAAGAAGCCCACCACTTGCCAATGACTGAGCATGACAAGGGTATTTGGGTCTGGCCATTTCTGCCCAATGCAATGTCTTCTTTATGGATAATCTTCATTCTGGGGCTCCCTGTTGGAATGCTGGGGTTTTCTCAGAGCTGCACTGTGGTCTGAGGTTTTTCCAATCTCCTCCTCCTAGCTGCCCCCCTCCCTTCACAGGTGTCAGGCCTGTATCATGATCTGAAGGCTTTCCCTGCCTATTCCTGCTCTCCTAGCCCTTATCTTATATAGGTTTTGCCTGTGTAACAAATATTAGTCTGACACTTGTTACAATGGTGAGGAAGACTTTATTCAGGATCTTTGGGAGAGATGTCAACACTATCACAATAGGGGAGAGAGCTCAGGCTCAACTTTTAATATAGCAAAGATAGCTGTGAATTAGAGCCAATGAACAGAATGAGGGAAGTTAGTGGTTAGAAAATTACTAAAATGAGACATCATGGCTAGGAGGTTTCTTGCTAAATTGACTTAATGGGATTCTTGCTGAAGGCAGGTCAGGGTGATCAGATCAAGGTGGGGAGGTGGGGATTCTCACTCAACTTTCTTAGCAGGATTCTTACTAAAAATGGGATGGGCAGGCAAAAGTCAAGGCCCAAGGATGAGGTGTAGATGAAAAGTTGATTCAGACGAGACTATCTAAAGTTTAGTCAAGAGTCTTTGTCATGTCCCAATAAATCTCTTATACTTAACTCCATCTTTGCACCTACTTCCTGGAGGTTCTGAATTTTCACACTAGATGAACTTGGAAATCTGATCTGTACCCTGTTTTGTGCCAAAATATGTAGACCTTTATGCCTAGATTACTATGGCTTGAAGGATAAAGTTCCTCCTGTTTAAAAGAGAGAGAGAGAGAGAGAGAGAGAGAGAGGCTTGAGTGCTGGTAATGTGCTGCCATCTATGGGTTATTTTCTTTCTTCCTTTTTTATTAACATAAAATATATTATTTGTTTCAGGGGTACAGGTCAGTGAATCATCAGTCTTATACAAGTCACAGCACTCACCATAGCACATACTCTCCCCAATGCCCATCACCCAGATATTCCATCCCTCCCACCCCTCTCCCCTCTAGCAACCCTAAGTTTGTTTCCTGAGATTAAGAGTCTCTTATGGTTTGTCTCCCTCCCTGGTCCCACCTTGTTTCATTTTCCCCTCCCTTCCCCTATGACCCTCTGTCTTGTTTCTTAAATTCCTCATATCAGTGAGATATGATAATTGTCTTTCTCTGATTGACTTATTTTGCTTAGCATAATATGGGCTATTTTCTGTTTGTTAAACACTGAAGGTAGGAGTTTATACAGATTATCTCATTGAATGCTCTTCTAATGTTGCCAGTTAGATATGACTATTTTTATTTTATACATGAAGAAACTGAAGCTTAGGTGAAATGATTCCATAAGATGTTCCTTGCAATGCATGGCAGAGGAAAAATTGAGGCACACACCTGTCATATTCTAAACTATTGCTATTTACCCATAGTTAAAATCTTAGTTGATAAATTACTATTATGCAGGTTTGCTAAGTATGGGGAGAGGTATAATATTTGGAGTTTGCTTTATGGTAGGAAGGAATTGAGAGGTATAAGAAGTTTGTGAGTATAACATTTTATGCATACTGTTCCCATTGTTATGCCTAGCCCCTGAAGAATAAAACCTGTTGTGAGAGTCACAATTTGGGTATATAACTTCTTGAATGGGAAGTTCTACAGCTAACATAAATCTGAGAACTATACAACAAAATAGAAAAAAAGAGAAAAAATAAATGACTCTAAATTTATGTTACATTCAAAGTTCTTTTCATTTCTTTTGGATAAAAAGAATCTGAGAATACTTGGCCATGGACCCAGATTGTGACTCCCAGCCCTTCAAATGAGGAAATGCTTGTACCAAGTATTATTCTTTCTTCTGTACCTGCTCTTTTACAACATCTGTTCTAACCTAGCCAATAGTGGGGAACGGGGAGAGTTGCTGATTATGTAAAGGAAATTGAATAAGGATGCAGCATATTAAGAGAGATAAATGTCCATAGTCTAACTGGTATTGCTTGTTTTTCATCCCTACCTAAACCCTGACCTCTAGCCCATAGGTTCTTGATGCAACCTATTCCAAGTGTACTGCCTTGGACTGAGTTAAGAATAGATCATTCATTCTTTAATTCATGAAACAAAAATTAGGTACCATACCTGATAATATCATTGCTGTGTCCAAATCCATCTGATTCCGTTTTACCAGATACGTGTGTACCTTTGTACACTTTGATGTGCTTTTGCTTCCAACAGCCAGCAAATTTGGGTCATTTCCACAGGATTGCCCTTGGACTACTGGTGCCTCTTTGTTTTAGTTCACACACAGAGCTGGAAGTACCTGGGGATGTATAGTCTGTTTGAATGGCAGGGCAATTCCTTTTCTTGGATCAAGATAACCATGAGAATTAACTTTCACTCCAGAGTTACCCTATGGGTTCAAGTGATGTTTTACTTTCCACAGGAATTTCCCTGAAATCACATCCTTGCTTGACTTCCTCCCTTTGCCTGTCCTGCTTGCCCCACTCCCCTACCAGTTTCCTCTGAGTCAGACACACTACCTTAATAAATCACTTATATCAGGATTCCTTGTCCCAGAGTCTTTTTCTAAACCTAAGAAAAGCACCCGCTAAGTCTAAGTCATGATGTGAAGTAATAACAATAGTTCTTGCCTTCAAATGTGTAATTGAATGATCACAATATTTTATGCTATAACACAGGAAACATATATTATAAAATGATACTACTGGTGAGAGGCAAGATGGTGGAAGAGCAGCAGAATGAAATGACATCAGATCCCAGGAGTTCAGCTAGATAGTTCTCAAACCATTCTGAACACCTACACACCCAACAGGAGATTGAAGAAAAAAGAGCAGCAATTCTAGGACTAGAAAATCGACCAGTTTCTGAAAAGTAGGATGTACAGAGAAGTGAATCTGAAGCCATGGGAAGACAGACCTCGGAGGGGGAGGGGCCGGCTCCCAGCAAGCGGCAGAGCAGTGGAGCACAAAATCAGAACTTTTAAAATTCTGCTCCACTGAGGACATCGCTCCAGAGGCTAAGCAGAGGTGGAGCCTTCCTGGGGACAGTGTGGTTTCAGGTCCTGTAGGATCACAAAAAGTTTGGGGGTGTGTGAGTGTGGCAGAGTTCCCAGGTATCGGAGCCAGGAAGCGGGCAGCAGAGATGGAGCCAAGGAGTGAGCTTTCAGTTCGGGGTTACCTTAAACCATGATCCACAGCACAGTCAGACCACTGTTCTTTGAGCAGGGACCCCACAAGTGGCAGACCTGGAGAGACTCACCTTCCTGCTCTGAGAGGACCAGCACAGCAGGAACCTGCTGGGTTTGGAGACTCCAGGTGGGGCCTTGTGCCAGAGATAGAAACACTAGGTCATAGGGAGGTGAGCTCGGAGTGCGGCCAGAGACTAGGGAGACAGGAGTAACTGACTGCTTATCTCTGAGGGCGCACTGAGGAGTGGAGCCCTGAGATCTCAGTTCCTCTAGCTGGAGAATGGGAGGCTGTCATTTTCATTCCTGTCCTCCAAAGCAGTACGGAAAGTGTTCAGGGAACAAAAGCTTTGAGAGCAAACCAGAGCAGATTATTTAGCCCAGTCCCTGGCCAGGGTGGGGCAATTCGACCTCGGGTAAAGACATCTGAGAATCACAGCAACAGGCCCCTCCCCAAGAAGATCAGCAAGAACATCCAGCCAAGACCAAGCTTACTGATCAAGGAGAACAGCAGAATTCCAGAGCTAGGGGAAAGCAACTCATAGAATTCATGGCTTTTTCCCCCATGATCCTTTAGCCTTGCAAAGTTAATTATTTTTTTATTTTATTTTTTTCTTATCTTGTTTTTTTTTAAAACTTTTCCTCTTTCCTCTTTTAATGTGTTTTTAACTAGTTTATCTTAACAATGCCTTTCTTTAAAAAACTTTTTAAACCTTCATTGTTATAGTCATATTTTATCCCTTCATTGTATTTAACCTTATTTTTTGTATATATATAGGGTTTTTTTCCTAAAAAATTTTAGGATAAAATTCCTTCTAATAGACCAAAATATACCCCGATCTAGGACATGGCTTTGTTTTAGTCTCCAGCCTAAGCATATTCCCTCCTTTTTCTTTCTTTTTCCAACCAACTTATTGAATCAATTCCTTTTTTAGAAATTTTTTTAAATTTTCATCTTGACAGTCATAGTCCATCCCTACATTATGTTTACCCTTATTTTTGTATATATATGTTTCTCTTTCTTTAAAATTTTGGGAGATAGTTTCTTCTAAGAGACTAAAATACACCCAAAATCAAGTGGGTGAGTGGGTGACTCTGTTCTACTCACCAATCTAGTATATATATGTATATAAACACACACACACACACACACACACACACATATATATACATATATATATGTATATATATATAAATTTCTTTTTTCCCACTTTCTTCTCCCCCAAGTTTTAGATCTCTTCTGATTTGGTTAGCATACATTTTTCTGGGGTCTTTGCCACCCTTTTAGTATTTCATTCTCTCATTCATATATTCTTATCGGGATAAAATGACAAGGCAGAAAAACTCACCACAAAAAAAGAGAACAAGAGGCAGTACCGAAGGCTAGGGACCTAATCAATATGGACATTAGTAATATGTCAGATCTAGAGCTCAGAATGACGGTTCTCAAGGTGATAGTTGGGCTTGAAAAAGGCATGGAAGGTATTAGAGAAATGCTGTCTGGAGAAATAAAAAAACGTTTCTGGAGAAATAAAAGAACTAAAATCTAATGAAGTTGAAATTTAAAAAAAGCTACTAATGAGGTGTAATAAAAAATGGGGCTCTTACTGCTATGATAAATGAGGCAGAAGAGAGAATTAGCGATATAGAAGACCAAATGAGAATAAAGAAGTTGAGCAAAAGTGAGACAAACAACTACTGGACCATGAGGGGAGAATTCGAGAGTGATACCATAAGATGAAGCAATATTAGAATAATTGGGATTCCAGAAGAAGAAGAAAGAGAGAGGGGGCAGAAGGTATATTAGAGCAAATTATAGTAGAGAATTTTCCTAATATGGCAAAGGGAACAAGCATCAAAATCCAGGAGGCACAGAGAACCCCCCTCAAAATCAATAAAAATAGGTCCACAGCCTATCATGTAATAGTAAAACACACAAGTCTTAGTGATAAAGAGAAAATCCTGAAAGCAGCCTGGGACAAGAAGTCTGTAACATACAATGGTAGAAATATTAGATTGGCAGCAGACTTATCCACAGAGACCTGGCAGGCCAGAAAGAACTGGCATGATATATTCAGAGCACTAAATGAGAAAAATATGCACCCAAGAATACTATATCCAGCTAGGTTATCATTGAAAATAGAAGGAGAGATAAAAAGCTTCCAGGACAAACAAAAATTAAAAGAATTTGCAAACACCAGACCAGCCCTGCAGGAAATATTGAAAGGGGTCCTGTAAGCAAAGAGAGAGCCTAAAAGTAGTAGATCAGAAAGGAACAGAGACAATATATAGTAACAGTCACCTGACAGGCAATACAATGACACTAAATTCATATCTTTCAATAGTTACCCGGCATGTAAATGGGCTAAATGCCCCAATCAAAAGACACAGGGTATGCTCCAGTAGTGCAATCAGTTAGTGTGCAGTACTTATACAAAAGACACAGGGTTTCAGAATGGATAAAAAAACAAAACCCATCAATATGCTGTCTACAGGAAACTCATTTTAGACCCAAAGACACCTCCAGATTTAAAGTGAGGGGGTGGAAAAGAATTTACCATGCTAATGGACATTAAAAAAAAGCTGGGTTGGCAATCCTTATCTCAGATACATTAGATTTTAAGCCAAAGACTATAATAAAAGATGAGGAAGGACACTATATCATACTCAAAGGGTCTGTCCAACAAGAAGATCTAACAATTTGAAATATCTATGCCCCTCACAGGGGAGCAGCCAACTATATAAACCAATTAATAATAAAATCAAAGAAACACATCAAGATAATACAATAAGAGTAGGAGACTTTAACATCCTCCTCACTGAAATGGACAGATCATCCAAGCAAAAGATCAACAAGGAAATAAAGGCCTTATATGACACACTGGACCAGATAGACATTACAGATGTATTGAGAACATTTCATCCCAAAGCAGCAGAATACACAATCTTCTCTAGTGCAAATGAAACATCCTCCAGAATAGATCACATCCTGGGGCACAAATCAGGTCTCAACCGGTACCAAAAGATTGGGATCATTCCCTGCATATTTTTAGACCACAATGCTCTGAAGCTAGAACTCAATCATAAGAGGAAATCTGGAAAGAACCCAAATACATGGAGCCTAAGGAGCATCCTACTGAAGAGGGAATGGGTTCGACAAGGAAATTAAAGAAGAATTGAAAAAAATCATGGAAACAAATGAAAATGAAAACACAATTCAAAATCTGTGGGACACAGCAAAGGCAGTCCTGAGAAGAAAATATGTAGTGATACAAGCCTTTCTCAAGAAACAAGAAAGGTCTCAAATATACAACCTAATCCTACAACTAAAGGAGCTGGAGAAGGAACAGCAAAGAAAGCATAAACCCAGCAGGAGAAAAGAAATAATAAATATCAGAGCAGAAATCAATGAAACAGAAACCAAAAGAACAGAACAGATCAACAAAACTAGGAGTTGGTTCTTTGAAAGAATTAATAAGATGATAAACCCCTAGCCAGACTTACCAAAAAGAAAAGAGAAAGGACCCAAATAAATAAAACCATGAATGAAAGAAGAGAGATGATCACAACCAACACCAAAAAAATGCAATTAAAAGAACATATTATGAGCAACCATAAACAAGGAAATTTGACAATCTGGAAGAAATGGATGCATTCCTAGAGACATATAAACTACCAAAACTGAACCAGGGTAAAATAGAAAACCTGAACACACACATAACCAGTAAGGAGACTGAAGCAGTCATCAAAAATCTCCCAACAAACAAGAGCCCAGGGCCAGGCAGCTTCCCAGGGGAATTCTACCAAACATTTAAATAGAATTAATTCTTATTCTCCTGAAACTGTTCCAAAAAGTAGAAATGGAAAGAAAACTTCCAGAGTCATTTTATGAGGCCTGAATTACCTTGATCTCCAAACCTGACAAAGACGCCACCAAAAAGGAGAATTACACATCAATATCCTTGATGAATACAGATGCGAAAATTCTCACCAAAATGCTAGCCAATAGGATCCAACAGTACATTTAAAGGGTTATTCACCACGACCAAGTGGGATTTATTCCTGGGCTGCAAGTTTGGATCAACATCCAAAAATCAATCAGTGTGACACAATACATTAATAAAAGGAAGAATAAAAACCATATGTTACTCTCAATAGATGCTGAAAAGCATTTGACAAAGTACAGCATCCTTTCTTGATCAAAACTCTTCAAAGTGTAGGGATAGAAGGTACATACCTCAATATTATCAAAGCCATCTATGAAAAACCCACAGCGAATATCATTCTCAATGGGGAAAACCTGAGAGCTTCTCCCCTAAGGTCAGGAACATAGCAGGGATGTCCACTATCACCACTGCTATTCAACATACTACTAGAAGTCCTAGCCTCAGCAATCAGACAACAAAAAGAAATAAAAGGCATCTGAGTTGGCAAAAAAGAAGTCAAACTATTACTCTTTGCAGATGATATGATACTTGATGTGGAAAGCCAAAAGATTTCCCTCCAAAACTGCTAGAACTCATACAGAAATTCAATACAGTGTCAGGATATATAACCAATGCACAGAAATCAGTTGCATTTCTATACACCAACAGCAAGACAGAAGACAGAGGAGTCAATGCCATTTAAAACTGCACCCCAAACCACAAGATACCTAGGAATAAACTTAACCAAAGAGGCAAAGAATCTGTACTCAGAAAACTATAAAGTACTCATGAAAGAAATTGAGGAAGACACAAAGAAATGGAAATGCATTCCATGCTCATGGATTGGAAGAACAAATATTGTGAAAATGTCTATGCTACCTAAAGCAATCTACATGTTTAATGCAATCCCTATCAAAACACCATCAATTTTTTTTCCAAAGACATGGAATAATCCTAAAATTTATATAGAACCAGAAAAGACCTCAAATAGCCAGAGGAATGTTGAAAAAGAAAGCCAAAGTTGGGGGCATCATCATCAAGGCAGTATGGTACTGGCACAAAAACAGACACATAGATCAGTGGAACAGAATAGAAAGTCTGGAAAGACCCTTAACTCTATGGTCAACTAATCTTTGACAAAGCAGGAAAGAATGTCCAGTGGAAAAAAGACAGTCTCTTCAACAAATGGTGTTGGGAAAATCAGACAGCCACACACAGAAGAATGACACTGGACCATTTCCTTACACCAAGCACAAAAATAGACTCAAAATGGATGAAAGACCTCAATGTGAGACAGGAATCCATCAAAATCCTTGAGGAGAACACAGGCAGCAACCTCTTCAACCTCTGTGCAGCAACTTCTTCCTAGAAACATCACCAAAGGCAAGGGAAGCAAGGGCAAAAATGAACTATTGGGACTTCATCAAGGTCAAAAGCTTTTGCACAGCAAAGGAAACAGTAGACAAAACCAAAAGACAACTGACAGAATGGGAGAAGATATTCGGAAATGACATATCAGATGAAGGGCTAGTATCCAAAATCTAGAAAGAATTTATCAAACTCAACACCCAAAGAAGAAATAATCCAATCAAGAAAGGGGCAGAGGACATGAACAGACATTTCTGCAAAGAAGACATCCAGATGGCCACAGACACATGAAAAAGTGTCCAACATCATTCAGCTTCAGGGACCTACAAATCAAAACCACAGTGAGATACCACCTCACACCAGTCAGAATGGCTAAAATTAACAAGTCAGGAAATGAGAGATGTTGGAGAGGATGTGGAAAAAGGGAAACACTCGTACACTGTTGGTGGGAATGCAAGCTGGTGCAGCCACTCTGGAAAACAGCATGGAGGTTCCTCAAAAAGTTGAAAATAGAGCTACCCTATGACCCAGCAATTGCACTACTGGGTATTTACCTAGAGATACAAATGTAGTGATCCAAAGGGGCATGTGCACCCGAATGTTTATAGCAGCAATGTCCACAATAGCCAAACTATGGAAAGAACCTAGATGTCCATCAACAGATGAATGGATAAAAAAGTTGTGGTAAATATATACAATGGAATACTATACAGCCATAAAAAGAAATGAAATCTTCCTATTTGCAATGATGTGGATAGAACTAGAGGGTATTATGCTGAGTGAAATAAGTCAATCAGAGACAGTAAATTGCCATGTGATCTCCCTGATATGAGGAATTTGAGTGGCAGAGTGGGGTGTTTGGGGGGTTAGGGAAGGAAAAAAATGAAACAAGATGGGATCAGGAGGGAGACAAACCATAAGATTCTCTTAATCACACAAAACATACTGAGGGTTCCTTGGGGAAAGGGGGTGTGGAGAAGGTGGTTGGGTTATGGACACTGGGGAGGGTATGTGCTATGGTGAGTGCTGTGAAGTGTGTAAGCCTGACGATTCACAGACATGTACCCCTGGGGCAAATAATACATTATATGTTAATAAAAATAATAAAAAATAAAATAAAATGATATTACTAATAAGGGAGTGGTTATCAGTAGCAAGTCTCATTAGAGAAATTAATATTTAAACAAATTCTTGCAGGGTGAATGAATGAATAGGCATCCACTAGGATGAAAAGAGATGAGGGGCATTTTAAGCAAAAGAAACAGATTGTACTTTGATAACAGTTTCCCTGGAAAAGATTTGGTAGGCTATTTTTTTGTGGGAGAAGAGCTCCACTGTGAACTCTGAGAAGGGAAGGACCCTTCCTGAATTACACAGGTTATATCATTAGCATCTAATACAGGATTTAAGACAGTGTTTAAAATATTTTTAAACAAAAGAACCCATTTCCAGAATGTATTTTATCTTTTCTCCATGTTCTCCCATCTGCCTCAAATTTAACAATAATAACAAGAGAATCCTTAACCCATAAAAAAAAAATGATAGGATTGATTTAAATTTCCCAGCCTGCCTGCATGTAATAGGAAGCTACCCCTTTTTAATGTACTAATTCATAAAAGTAGCATTTAATCACTCTCACTTAATATTTTTAAGTCCCTACTGTGTTTCAGAGACTCTGCAGCGTTCTGATTATTAATCATAGCCATTAGGAATTTAGGATTTAGAATTGGGTTTTAATACACACTCAGCTGCTTATTTATAGGCCTTCAAGCAAGTCATATAAAATAAACATAGTGAAAATAAACATAGTGCCCACCCTGTAGGGTGCTGCAAAAAGTCTATGAGTTAACGCATGGAAAATTCAAATCAGAGTGCGTGGTATATACTAAGTGCTCAGTAAGTATTAACTGTCACTGGTGTTGGTATTATGGCTGCACTTGTTGTTTCTGTTATTCTGTCATACACCAGATTTGCATAGGTTCTGTGACTTTTCTGATGTAGAGTCAAACCGTTATTGTGTTTCCTTCTTCTGAAATATTAAAAAGAATGGATGACTGCAGCATACATTTACAGAAACCTTGACATACCAATCAGCTACAGAATGCTTAGTATCCTCATTCATCTCAAGAACTAAATGATTAACTCTACATCTTGGCAAGATAAATTCATATGTAATCAGTTGGCTTCCATAGTGAATGTCTAAGACTATGTAGATTTTTAGTGTAACCAAAGGCACTGTTGTGTGCTGAAACTTCTCCCCCAGCAAACAAGGAAAAACAAACGTTTTTTACATAGTAAAAAACCCCAACTTTGAAGATGTTCAGTTAAACAACTTATAGATAGTTAGATGTGCATCAGCCATTGTAAACCAATTAGGAAAGATCAGAAGTTTTTAATTTCAAAGTTAGAATGTATGAATTTTGAACATCTAATTCTGTTCTGTGGTGCTAAAAATCATTGCTCAACTTATTTGAAATAAGTAATCAGTTATGGGGGTATTTTTGGTAATTTTTTTTAGAAATACAACTCCCCTTTTAATATGTTTCAATTATTTTCAGATTAAAATGTCTAATTTGACAAATTAAAATTAGGACCTCATAATCATTATTTATCTAAGACTTTAGTATTAAATATATGAGCTAAGCATTTATTTTATTTGGGATAACTGATATGTCAGTCACTTGCCACCCACCTCAATATAATTTTCTGCACAAAATAGCTGGAAGAAGACACTGAGAATTTTAAAAAGATAATTTGAATTTCAAGTCCAGTGAGGCCTGTCATTTCTCATTGCTTGGTTAAGTAAAACCTGCATAAAGACTTAACTGTGAAATATATGCTCCTTGACACCTATACTTGAGACATAATAAAGCCATCAAAAGAATGGTTATTAAACCTGGGAATTTTTGTCTCAACTCATTCCTTTGTATTTACAGTTGAAAGATTATAATTAAAAATGAGGTTTGATATTTTACACTACTTTTATGCACTTAGCTTATTCCAAAATAAAAATGATGTACAACACATAAAACTTTTATTCAGCTCCTCACTGTGGTGTAGGAAATGGTGTTTGTTTTTTAGTATAAACTTGAAAAATGGCTCTGACAAGTTTCCAATACTGTTCACACACTGCTTTGAAAATTTTCTTTAAGGGTCTTCAAATCAATATTTTTTCATTTGGTTCTAGCAAAGATAGCCTTCCCGGCTATTGTGAAAATTACTTCCCTTTGCAAGTAGAATGGTAAAATCTAAATCATGAACATCAGAAGTTCATGAATTTCTAATTTACATTGGAAAGCCCTAAAATATTCTTTACACATTGAGAAAGCTTTGTAATTCAAACAGCATTTTTTAAAAAGATTTTATTTATTTATTTGTCAGAGAGAGAGAGAGAGAGAGAGTGAGCACAGGCAGACAGAGTGGCTGAGGGAGAAGCAGACTCCCTGCAGAGCAAGGAGCCCGATGCGGGACTCGATCCCAGGAGGCTGGGATCATGACCTGAGCTGAAAGCAGCTGCTTAACCAACTGAGCCACCCAGGCGTCCCTCAAACAGCATTTTTAACAAAGTTAAAATATCACCAAAATTGTTCTTGGAATTCTTGGCAAAGTGTTATATGAAATTGTACTGCAATGCTTGGGTACTTTATTGAATTGTGTCCTCAAGAATCACCAGTTTTTACAAGTCATCTGAGTAATTTCTTATTATCAAGCAGTCTTACCAACAGATGTTTATTGGACCCCAAATTTCTTTAAATGTTGTATACAGTGCAAAATAAACAGAAGATATAGTTTTTACTTTTAGGAAAGTTGGTTCTTATTTGGGAAAATACACTAAATGGAAATAGCTCTATTAGAGAACTGTTAAGTAAAAATCTGTATGGTAAGTTTAATAGTTTATAAAAGAGAAAGATCATTAAAGTCTGACATTTATGGAAAAGTCTCCAGGGGGAATCTGGGCTCACAACTGGATTTGAAGAAGGACTAGGATTTGAGAATAAAAATAAGTGACTATCACCATACTCCTTAGGTTTTCATCTAAAAATATCTTTTTCATCTTTAGAGAAAATATTAGATTGTCAGTGAAGAACAGAATTTGACACCCTTAAATATGCCACTTTGGCATAAGGATTATCTTGAGCTGTTTTTCTTTTAAAGATTTATTAATTTATTTGGGGGAAGGAGGTGCAGAAAGAGAGGAATAGAGAGTCCCAAGCAGACTGTATGCTAAGACAGAACCCCACAGTGGGCTTGATCTCAGGATCCTGAGATCATGACCTGAGCCGAAACCAAGAGTCAGAAGCATAACTGACTGCACCACACAGGCACCACTGGAGCTGGTTATTTTTAAGAAATGGCAGGCAAAGGAGAAGCTCTGAAAACAGAGTAGAAGTTACCCTTTGTAAGAGACACTTTATTTTTAAGGGAAACCCGTTTGTAAGGGTGTCTTCCTCTCTGTTGCAGGAATAGGAGGATGACTCTAAATCTCTTGAAATTCGATCAGTAAAAAAGGCAAAACATAAATCTTCATAACTATATCATTGTTAATGAGGCTTTTCATGGTAACCTCCCATAACTGGCACCTCCACCCCCCCAACGTGTTCTTTTGTCTTTAGTTGGAGATAATATTTAAGGGGAGTTACTCAGTTTTCCTGGGTCTCTCCCATGTTTACAGGAGGTATACATGTTATTAAACTTCTGTTTGCTTTTCTTCTGTTAATTTGTCTTTTATTATGGGATTTTGGGAGGGAATCTCTGTAGAACCTAGAAGAGTAGAAGGAAAATTGCTTTTCCTTCCCTACATTGGTGAGTAGTATAAATACTAATGAAAATATGTGCCTTGGAAAACTGGAAGTTTGTATAGACTTTCAATAAACAATATTAAAAATACAAAAAGATAATTTATACATTGTGTCTGTTTTTTCATATCGGACTACAATTTTTTTAGTGGTCTATGGATCGGCTACGCAGTCAGACAGATCTTGGTTCAAATCCTGGCTCTGCAGTTTAACAGATATATGATTTAGGGCCAGTTATGGATCTCTGTTTCTCCATCTATAAAATGGGGGTAACATCTAAAATCTACTCCATGAGTTTCTGAGTAAAATTTTTTAAAAATGTAGACATGTACTCCATCCATAAGACCCTACTAAATATTCTACTTATGTTAACTCTTAATATATTCTATTTTTATGTAGTCTGCTCTATTTCACAAAGGATTTGGAATGATGGCAATAATATATAGAATAAAATAACAATAATATATAATTGAGTGATTCCTCTAAAATTAAGTCAAAGGAGGTAAGTGGGAGGATGGGGTAATTGGGTGATGGGCATTAAAGAGGGCACTTGATAATAATGACCACTGGTGTTATATGCAAATGCTGAATCACTAAATTCTAACCAAGAAACTAATAATATACTATTTGTTAACTATCTTGAATATAAATAAAATTTTAAGTAAATAAATAAATAAATAAATAAAAATTAAGTCAGATTATTTCAACTCATCTTCTCAAATCCTTCAATGGGCTTGCATTTTAATCAGTAAAACCCAAATCTTTATAGGGGCTAATAACATCCTCTAATTTCTGGCCTGTAATTCCTTTTGATCTTATCTCCTACTACTGTCCTCAGAATTCATTCCAATATAGTCCTACTGACCTCAGCAATGTTTTTAAGTGTGCCAGGCAAATTCTTACACCAAGATTTTGGCCTTTTAATGTCTCCTCTGCCTTGCCTATGCATCCTCCAGCTATCCACAAAGTTCCCTTCCTCATATTACCTCTGTGTACTCTTCCCAGGCCAACCTATCTAAAACTGAATAACTCACTCCTGGCTTAGTATATTTTATCCTCTTACTCTGCTTTTTCTCTATAACACTTGTCACTCTTTTATTACAATTTTTTTTAACTTTTTTTCTTGTTTGGCTTTTCTGCTAGAAGGTAAGCCCCATAAGGGCAAGAATTTTGCCCTTTTCAAGTGTTATTGTATATATGGTGCAAAGAACATTCCTGTTGCTTAGTAGTTGCTCAATAAATATTATTTCTGATCATCTAATTATGTCAGTAAGTCTCTTACTCAACTATAGACCCCAACAATTGAAACCAGAAATAGATAAGACCACTTAACTCATGCTCTAATTGAAAACCATTGTGCTTATTTCTTATTGTACTTCCTTGAGGCACTGAAGAAGATGTTTTGCAAGGACCAGAACATTCCAACCACCAGGCCAGAAAAACCTTGACAGCAACAAGGCCTAGAAGACCACACTCCACACATCCCTTTCCCTGCCCATGATGAACATGCCTGCGCTGAGCACATACTGCTCCCTAACTACAATCATGCACTCTTTACCTTCTCTCTTGCCTGTACCCCCTGAAACTCTCCCTTTAAAACTCTAGGTGTCCATCTTGCTGACAGAGAGGTCAGGTAGTAAAGCTTGAGCCTGCCAACTCCTCTAGCTGCTGGCACCTAAAATAAATTTCACCCTTTTTCTTTTCCAAACTCATCTTGAGTTATTGGCTTCACCTGACATGAGTTTATCTGAGTTTGTTTCACAACAGTATTGGCAAACCAGCGAGGAGCTATGATTTCGACTTTTCCAGCCCCCTCAGGATTCCCCAGAATGGAACAGTTGGCTATGGCTGTGTGGCAGGGCTCACTTATTTGGTTCCTGAATTTGAGGCTATGATAGATCAGTTAACAGCTACTTGCAGATCCTATGAAATGCCATTTTGTTTCAAATAAAGCTCTTTTTTTGATATTGCCTTTTGTTCAAGAAATGTATTGCACATTTATTATTGCATTTAATCTTCATAGCCACCTGGTAAGCTAAGTAAAATAGGAATTAATATTCATTTACTCACACACTAGGAAATTAAGAATCCAAAAGAGGAAATGACTGGTTTAAAGTCATACCATTAGTAAGATGCAGAACAAGGCTAAGAGGTTATTTTCCTTGGCTAAGTTTCCTTCATTTGCTGTTTCCAGAGTTAGATAAATGAATGAAATAAAACTTAGGTTATACATCCATGCTGTTGAAATTGATCTAACATTTTAGATTCACTGGGAATTAAGTATTTCAGGGGTTTCTTCAAGCATCCTTCAGTTAGTTGCAGAACTCTGTTTCTGAGGAACTCGTGAATTTTTTCACTTACTGCCTGAGAATATTTTACAGATTCATCGTCTTAAAGAAGTGTACATCTGTATAATAATGAATGCTTACTGCCTGCCTAACATGCATAAAGATCTACTTGTTCCTGTATAGACTGTTGCTGTTTGCTCATTCTGGAATACTCTTCCCCAATCTGAGTCCTTATCATTACTTGGGTCTGCTCAAATGCCATCTTCTTAGAAAGTCTTTTGTTGAATACCTTATCAGAAAGACCCCAATCTTTCTCCTTTCCCACTTCTAATCCTTCTGTGTTAAATTTTCTTCATATCATCTGTCACATTATAAAAGGGTTGTTTATTTAACAAATACATTTGTTAATTAATTATTATGAGCCTTCCTTAATAGAATGCTGGGTGCAGGAAGGTAAATTTTGGGGGGTCGTGTCTCCAGCATTTAGTATAGTGACTCTTACATAGTAGTAATTTAATAATAAAGGGGAACAGAATTTAGCACCCCAAAATATGTCTCTTTGAGACATAGATTATCTTGAACTTTTTTTTTTTTTTTTTTAAGAAACAGCCGACATGGGAGAAGCTTTGGAAAACCAAGTAGAAGTTACTTGTTTGTAGGAGATACTTACATTTTTAGAGGAAATCTCCATTTGATGGGTGTCTCCTTCTCTGTACCAAGAAGAGAAGGATGACTCTAAATCTCTAGAAATTCTTACCAATGGAGAAGACAACAACATAAATCTGTAAAACAACCATACCCTTGTTTACTGTGCTTTTCCTGTAGCCTCCCATAAATTGGCTCCCCCATCCCCAAACATCTTTTGTCTTTAGCTGGAGATGGTATTTAAGGTGGTGACTTGGGTCATTTTGGAGAGTTACTCAGTTTTTCTGGGTCTCTCTCATCTATATGGAAGGTATACATATTATTAAATTTCTGTTTGTTTTTCTTAGTTAATATGTCTTTTATTATGGGGGTCTCAGTCAAAAACCTAGAACAGTAAAGACAAAATTGTTTTTCCTCTCTTAAAATAAAAATACATTGATTAAAAGAATACTCATAATGTACTTTTATGCCCCAGAGCATCCATTTACAATTGCAATTAAATAATAATCATGGAGTTAATTGTGTACTTTTATCAATTCTCCCACTGGAATATAAAATTCATAGAACATGAATTGTATGTTTTTTTTTCATTGCATTTTAGTTAAATGGTTTGAATACCACAAAATTCTATTGCTTACTCTCAAGGAATCTAGCGATTTATTCTCTATGTGGAAAAAAATGAGGACATGAAATGACAATAAAAAAGAATTTAACAGATCAAGGTAACATAAAAGAAATCTGATACATGATTGGCAACTGCAGTGTAATATTAATCTATTATACATAGTATGAGACTAGATACTAAATAAATATTTAGCATATATGTTTTTAGAAGTGTTACAAAAACATTAAAGCGTGGAGAGACCAAAAAAGAAAAAGAATTCAAATGTTAGATGTTTTAAAGTTAGTAACTCTTAAAAGGGAATAAAAAAAATTATGAGAAGTACATTGGGATAGATGCAGCTAAGGGTTTCCATTGCGGGTAAGTAGTGAGAGATAAAGGCTGGAAATTAGGCTGCCAGGGGACTTGAAATACAGTTTCAGGACTTTAAACTGATAAAATTAATTTGTATATCAGGACCCACAAAATGGAGCTGCCCCTATTGGCCTGGCCTATAATCACAAATCTAAACCTAAATCAGTCTGCACTTCAAAAAACACCTGTGGAGGAATCCAAACCTATATCAATCACAATCCTCCAACTCAGCTTTAGTTAGCTTACCTTCTCCTAGAAAATAGGACCTGGTAGCCTTATAAGAAAATCCCTGATCTCCTGGCCAATTGTGCCCTTTTTCTGTATTATCTCTTTAATGCTCTATAAAACTCAGTCTTGCCACAAATCCCTCAGAAATAGTACTTCACTGCTAGCGAGGCACTGCATTTCATCAAATTATGGGTTTTTCCCCTTAAATAAGGGGCACCAAACTTGTTACTAAGTTGTTTATTTTGTCACTTGACAGGACTTAAATTTCTAACAATGAGTGGTAAGAGAGCAAGAAGTCTTCTAAGCAGCTTAGTAAAAATATAAAAATGATGTATTTTTGAGATAATTTAAGAGGTGTATATAATAGTAGAAATTGGACAAAGTAAAATTGGATAGTAGACTAGTGATGATGTAAGTAGCAAACACTTCCAATAAAAACTAAAAGGCAAGTGATGAGGTAAACATATTTTCCAATCAAGACTGTGCCCCCAAAATACTTTCTGACTTGTGACACAAAGACAACTGATCTGCTGTACTCAGAGCAGGTATCCTTCATTTGCTTCTTCTAATTGAATCACTTGTCTACATAATCCCAAAATATTATATTCTCTAAATTGCCCAGGATTATCCAGATAGTTCTCTTAAGAAGAAAGTGGGGATATCAGAGCAACAACATCATTTATTAGAAATGAAGTTTCTGTTTATGCACTTCTGGTCAGCAGTGCTTATCTTACAAAAGCATGGTAAGCAGTGACCATCTGTTTAGCTGTTTAAAACACTCTTGTTTCTACCTTTAGAAGGGAAAATTTCCTCTCCGATACATGTGCAAAACTCCAATTAGAGTTAATTGGGATTATGTGTGAAAAACACAACGAAAATTATTTCCAAAGAATGAATAAACCCGCATACATTCATGACCATTTATCATCCTCTTTTAAAGGAAAATAAAAAGCCAAGCTTACATATTATAACTTACAAATATATTAGACTATCTTCAAAAGAAAAGAGGCATCTAACCTCTCTCAAAGCTAAAAATGAAATATAATGGGAGGTCAAATAAAAGCGCTTGTTAAGATCAATTCTGAAAAAGGTATCTTCTGGCTATAATTGATGGTATAAAATATATTTCATTAAACAGGAAGAACTTAAGAAGAAATGATCCCAACTACTCTTCTAATTTATGTTAAAATTGGGCCCATGAATCTAAGGATATTACTTAAGTTGTAATTTTTGCAGAGATTGAGGTTATGTTACATGGCAAACCACAGACTAATTCAGCCTTGTTAGGGTATGATACTAAATGCCAGTAGAACAAAAGGATAATTCACTTCTTGAGGTAGAGTTTGGAATTCCACAGGAAGAATTTAGCAATTTAGCCTAAAATAATGTACTACAGTGTCTTTTATTATTATATGGCTGCATCTCTGCTTGTCATAAATTTTGCTCTTAGGTAAAGCATCCCAAAGATTGCAATTATTTTGAGTAGCTTTGTTAAAATACTCTTTGGAAGGAAAAGGGGAAAATTCACACTGACAGTAAATGTTATATTAACAGCAGTGGCTTTTTGCTAACTGCAAAACTGAAAGCTGAATCCATTTGCTTTTAATTATTATGAAAATTATGTTTCATTTTTGTAAAAAATTACTTTATTCTTTTAAAATAATTATTATTGTTTATTATTTTAGGAACATAGTAGGAAGGTCTCCTGCTTATGAATTTATTACAAATTAATGAAACTTCAGTTCCAGAGGTTATGGAACAGTAAAATTATCTTAAGGAAAAGGAAAGTGCTAGAAGAAATTATTTCCTTCTGGTTTTCACCTGTTTCTTGCTACCCATCCCACAATATTTGGTAATGGGAAACCAGACCCTTGTTACTCTGAATGTCTAAAACTAGTTAAATGGCTTAGTTTAATACTTATTTTATCATCTCAACTCTGAGGAGAAAATGAGTGACTAAGAAACAGTTTTGACATCATTTTCCCTTGGTGTTTGGTTAATATTTCTTTGAGAATTGTGCTTTTAATGTTGACAAGCACATGCAGATTTTCATATTTATTCCAAGAGGTCATAGTTTTTTATAGCTCTATAAATCCTCCAGGCCAGCCTATTTTTATTATGCTTTCCAACTTTCAAGCCATTCCTCCTGCCTGTGTGAGTGGATAGGTGGCCACTGTTAACAGAGGCCAACACATTTCTGATTATTTAACAATACTTTCTCTACCTTATTAGGTTACAAATGATAAGGGAATTTTCATGAATGTGTGACACAAAATACAATATCACAGGAAATTGCAGGAAGCCTTACACAGCTGTTCATGAGACTCATATGATCCAAGGTATTTGTCTCAGAAAGGGGAAAGGAATTTTTGTGGAATGTTCAGTACATTCCACAATAGCTGGATGAATCATTTCCTGTTTGTTCCTGGGACAACTATGACCTTTATTTCCTGTAACATAATTAGGACATGGCTTTAGAATGTGCTTAAGAAAGGCGTAAGAAAAAAAAGGCATAAGAAATAATGTTAAGCAAGTTTGGTTAATTAATTTTATAAATTATTTCTATAATTCAATCTATACCCAGTACCTCTATCCTTTTCCCTCCATCCCCCTGAACAGATAATAAAAGCAGATATTTCTATGCAATTCTGTATAGACTTCTAAATATTCTGAGCAAGTAGGTTATAGTTAATTATGGTATGTTTCTTTTTATCTTCTATACTGTGATTTGTGAAATTACATAGATGTTCTTTTTTTGTCTGTTTTTTGGCTATTGGGAAGCTCAGAGGTAGATTTCAGTTTGATCTGTGGCAAATATGCAGGAGTCAATGATTTTTAATTACTTTTTTGAGATGTAATTTCTATACAACAAAGGCCACAAATCTCAGTGTATAGGTTGGGGGATTTTTTTTTTTAAGATTTATTTGACAGACAGAGATCACAAGTAGGCAGAGAGGCAGGCAGAGAGAGAGGGGGAAGCAGGCTCCCTGCTGAGCAGAGAGCCCGATGTGGGCTCGATCCCACAACCCTGGGATCATGAACAGAGCCGAAGGCAGAGGCTTTAACCCACTGAGCCACCCAGGCACCCCAGGTTGGGGAACTTTTATGTCGTGTGAGTTTTCATGCACATGAATTAACCACCTCATTCAAAAGTATCTTTTCAGCACCCCAGAATATTGCTTCCTTTCCCTATCTATACTTCACATAAGGTAACCACTATTCTGACCACTATATAATGTTACATTTGTATAAGACATGTCATACTACATGAATTATTCTTGTTTTTGGTTTGACTTTGTTTTTCTTCACCTAACTGTAAATTACATTTTCTTAACTTACTTTATTTATACCGAAAAGACATCTTGAATTCTTAACTTGGACCAAGATGGGTCATCAAATATCCTTACAAAAGTGTGAAATAATTTGCAAAACTACTCAGGAAGTGAGATTGGAATGGATATGTAAGAACTTGGGAGTTAATTATTGATACACTTGTTCAAAAGAAAATCACAGGCCAAAAATGGAGTCACTTATGTTAAGAGACCCATGTCAGTAAATCACGATTTAATACCTAACCTAACTATAGTTTCAAGTCCCCTAAGCATGTAACCGTTAACCTGTCAACCAAGAATTTCCTGATCAGCACTAGGAAATTTACTGATAGACTCATTCCATTCCCCTAAGGAAAATGACCTTGCCTAAAATAATGCATTCTTTGCTAATAATTTCCTTTTTTCCATTCCCCTCTCTGCCTTTAAAACTCTTACCTTTCCTGCAACTCAACTGAACTCCTTTCTGTTTGTTAGAGGTGATGCTGCCCAATTCATGAATCATTTAATAAAGCCTATTAGATCTTCAAATTTACTCAGTTGAATTTTGTTGTTTAACACACTTTTAACACTGCTGACTTTAAATTATGAAGCTGAAATACTAATATAATCTTGCCTTTTAAATTTCAAAAGACAACCCTTTATCCAACCTCCTCCCCTTATCTTCCTTAAAAATATTATTAGATTCAGGGACACCTGGGTGGCTCAGTTGGTTAAGCAGCTGAGGTCATGATCTTGGGGTCCTGGAATCAAGTCCCACATTGGGCTCCTTGCTCAGCAGGGAGTCTGCTTCTCCTCTGCCTGCTGCCTGCCCCCCCGCCACTTATGTGATCTTTCTCTCTGATAGATAAATAAATAAAATCTTAAAGAAGATATTATTAGATTCAATGTGTACACTAAATATGTGATTCTATAACCAAGAGTGTCCCTGATTAAACAATAAATCATTAACAATAATTCATGTGAAAGACTTTTACTTTCAACCAAGATGGAGTAACAAAGATTAGACTTACCCTCCTGTCTGAAAAAATATTAAAACAGGCAATTATATTAGAAATATCCAATGTATTGGAGGTATCTAAAAATGGAAAATCTTGGCAATAACCAAAAAACCTGGAAATAACAAAAATATAGTGTAGAGAGGGGAACCTAGGTAGAGCCCAGAAGACTCCCTGAGATGAAGAGACAGATAAGAATTTCGGGAAACCAAAGAAGCTGAAGTTCATAGGACAGATTACCTGAGAGGAGAGTTGAACAGAGAGAAGGCTGGAGATCCAGAAAGTGGCCTTCTCAACTATTTAGCTGAGGACTGATGTGCACATGTGTGAAGAAACTATACAAGGCCCTATATATTTTGTGGCTCTCTACTCTGATCTGGGCCCCAGAGAGATTCTCCTCACAGACTATATCACCCAGCCTTCTTTGCCCTTGGCTTTGGTTGCATTTAAACAACAGGAGTAACTTCTAGAATGTGGGCAGAGTAGAGAACGAGAGACTGGTGTGCTTATTCTTCCCATTTCTTCCCTGCCTCCTTGTGGTTCTATGATGATTGAGTAGCTAGGCTCTTGTTATTTTCAGTAGAGCATCAGCATCACCTGGGAACTTGTTAGAAAACACATAATCTCTGGCTCACCCCAAGCTTGCTGAATCAGAATCTGCATTTAAGTAGAATCTCTAGGTTTTTTATATGCTCATAAATAGCACCCCCTCTTCCAAGGCTCCAGATTTCAACCGAGATAACACTTTATCCTCCTCTTGTCTCTTCTGGCCCAGGAGCCATAATGGCTTTCTGTTGTCACTAGTCCCTTGTTAGGTTACTTAACTCTACACATCTCCATAAATAAACTCTTAAAACCTATTTTCCAGTTAAATGCTTTTGAGTATACAATTTGTTTCCTGCCATACCTTAATGATATAGTAATATATTATCTATATTGATATCTATGTATCTGTGCTGATAAATATATACATATAGGGGCTCCTGGATGGCTCAGTCGTTGGGTGTCTGCCTTCGGCTCGGGTCATGATCCCAGGGTCCTGGGATGGAGTCCCGCATCGGGCTCCCTGCTCTGTGGGAGGTCTGCTTCTCTCTCTCCCACTCCCCCTGCTTGTGTTCCCTCTCTCACTGTGTCTCTGTCAAATAAATAAATAAAATTACATATATATATATCTATCTACATATATATATATATATCTGTATTTTTGTACTTCTGCCTTTATTGTCTCTATCTCTAAGATTCTTTCCTAAATATCTCTTCCTAAAATTCCAGTCTTCATGCTTTTCTTAGTTACAGCTCAGTGATATCAAATTATGTACATGATTTCCCAAAAATGCAAATTCAGAGTTTTCTATGAAGAAAAATATATTATTCCTAGTTTATTAGCAAATTTTGTGAATCTGGAGAAGAAAGCGTTAGTATGCTAGTGTGGTGAGCAACCTCTAAACTGGTTCCCCAAGATTCCTGCCTCTTGGTATTCACTCTCTGGTGTAATCCTCTCTCCTTGAGACTTGCCAACTTACTGACTCACTTGTAATAAACAGAGTGTGGAGGAAGTGATAAAGTGTGATTTCTGGTATTAGGTTATTAAAAAAATGACAACTTTTGTCTTGGTGTTGCATCTCACTTTCTCTCATATTGCTTACTCTTGAGGAAGCCAGCCATCATGTTGTAAAGAAGTCCCACGGGGAGACCTAACTGGAAGGGGACTAAGGCCTACCAATATCCACATGAGTAGGTTTGGATATCCATCCCAACCCTCACACCACTTAACACTGCAGATGAGTAGCCCCAACCAAAAGCTTAACTGTAGCCTCTTAAGAAAACTTAAGCCAGAGGCAACTAGTGAAACTCTTTCTGCATTCTTTCCCCACAGAGACTCTGAGATTATAAAGTTTGTTGTTTTTAGCTGTTAAAGTTTTAGCTGCTAAATTTATGTACTAAATAGCTGGAATAATTTATTATATAATAATAGATAATTAATGTAGCTAGATTCGTTTAAAGCATAAAAATAACTTGAGAATTTTGTTAACAAAAACGAGATATTTTATTTAGTGATTTTTTTCTTTCAAAACGTACAGATTTCAAAACCTTAATTTTGAAATATATTTGGAGTCACTTTTTAATCCAAATCAAGTTTTTCAATAAACTGAAGTCCTGGAAATGAGAATTTAAATATGAATAGTTTAAGAAGGGAAAAATTAACATAGTTTTAGTTAAGATAAGATCTTCCCGAGAAAATGTTAATTTAACTGGAAGCAGTAAATGTCTCCAGGAAAACAGGGAATGACTTATGTGTCATTTAAGTACAGAGAATGGAATTTTATAAACTGGTTTTTCACTTAGATACCAAGGTTTGCTTTTCACACTTTAAGAAAGTATCTTGAGAGAAAAAAAAATGTATATGAAGGAATAAAGAGAAAATAAAAAAATGAGTGATACTAATGAGCTGACAAACATATATATGGCTGTAAAGATAGCACAGTCATACTTGCTTTAGTAGCAACAATAAAGAATACAGCTTAATCCAGTGACCTTGAAGCTCAAGTTGAAAGAACTTCAAGTATCTTTTTCAAATTCAAATAGTTTCCAAACAGTTCAAATAGTTTTTCAATATTTAAAAAACATAAAATTGAGGGGCACCTGGGTGGCTCAGTGGGTTAAAGCCTCTGCCTTCGGCTCAGGTCATGATCCCAGAGTCCTGGGATCGAGCCCCACGTCGGGCTCTCTGCTTGGCAAGGAGTCTGCTTCCCCCTCTCTCTCTGCCTGCCTCTCTGTCTGCTTGTGATCTCTGTCTCACTTGTGATCTCTTTAATTTATCTCTGGAATAAATTAAAAAAAAATCTTTAAAAAAAAACAAAAAAACAAAAACCATAAAATTGAAATGAAAATTCTATGTATGCAATAATAGGTATTCTCATTTGTGAGAACCATCAATTTTTCCTTCATTTTAAATTTCCTTTCCCCTTGCAACCACTATTCCCTTTTTAGGAGAAAAGAGAGAAGTCATTAAGAGTTGTGGAAACAAAGAAGCGTCATCTCCAGAATCATGTACTTTTAGAGGGCAACACAGACCTTTGATATATATAGAGGTCTGGACTCCAGTGTAAATAAACATTATTATTTTGAGGAGGTCTCTTGATTTCTTCTTTTCTGGATGTGTAAAATGGTAAACTGGTATACATCATAACCAAAGAGGTAAAAATAGAGTCTTAGTGCTAAGTACTCTCATGAGCACAGGTAAGATTCTCCAGACTACTGGCAAAGATGTATGAGGAGAAAGGAAAAAATGTAAGAAAAGGCTTTGAGACTTATTCTTTACCCTTTTGACATTTGAGTGCTGTTAATGCTAATCTATTGTTTAGTAGATTAAACAATAATAGATTTAAACAATAATTGAACAATAGTAGTTTTAAATAGATTAACAATAATAGTTTAATAGACTAATATATTGTTTGTTTATTTATTTATTCATTTTTTAAGATTGTATTTATTTTTTTGACAGAGAGATAGACAGCCAGAGAGGGAGCACAAGCAAGGGGAGTGGGAGAGGGAGAAGCAGGCTTCCTGCAGAGCAGGGAGCCCAATGAGGGGTTCCATCCCAGGACCCTGGGATCATGACCTGAGCTGAAGGCAGATGCTGAAGGACTGAGTCACCCAGGAGCCCCTAATCTATTGTTTAATACCAAATCTATAGTCTATTGTTTAATACCAAATAAAAACTCTCTTTAAGAGGTATGGGGTCACAAGTTGAATTCATTAGAATGTGTCTAGTACACTACCAAATAATGGAAATTCATAGCTTAAAAAAATAAAAAAAGGAAAGGTTTTGAGAAAATTACAAACACAAGTTTTGATTCAGTAGAATCCCCAGTAATAATACTGCTATTGAAAACATCTTGGTTTTCACAGGAAGCATTTTTAAAGAATAATTGGTTTACTAATATTATAAAATTGACACATGCTTTATAATATAAATACTTCTACTATATTTATTTATAAGTCATCATAATTATACATTTTTAAATTTAAAATTCAAAATTAGAATTAAATTTTAAAAATTTTAAATTTTAAATAATTAATTATAAATTACTAATTAATATAAATATAAATGTTTGTAAATAATTATTTGTAATATAAAATTGACACATGGTACATAATATATTATAAAATTGACACATGCTCAATAATGATTCAAATATTAGATAAAGATGAAAACAGAAATGTAAATTCAAATTCAATGATTCAGCAATAAACATTACCAGCATTTGGTAAAAATCATTGCTTATATTTCTATGTATATTTTGGTAAAAATCTAGATTCATAACTTTAGAAATATTGGATAATTTAATAATGCTGTTTTTAGGGATGCCTCAGTGGTTCAGTGGGTTAAGTGTCTTCCTTCAGCTTAGGTCATGACCCAGGGTCCTGGAATCAAGTCCCCCATTGGGCTCCTTGCTCACTGGGGAGCCTGTTTCTCTCACTGCCTGCCACTCTCCCTCTTTGTGTTCTCTCTCTCTCTCTCTCTGACAAATAAATAATAAAATAAAAAAATCTTTTAAAAAATGCTGTTTTTAGTTAAAAGCATTTCTGGAAGACATTCTTAACTGCCTAACATCTTTTCACCTCTTATTCATTCTTGATAAAACCCTGGCATTTTTTTTCCCCTTTATTCCAAAACTGACCCCACCAAAAAGGGGAATTAGAGACCAATAACCCTGATGAACATGGAACCAAAAATTTTCATCAAGATACTAGCTAATAGGTTCCAATAGTACATTGAAAGTATTATTTCCCATGACAAGTAGGATTTATTCCTGGGCTGCAAGGGTGAGTCAACATCTGCAAATCAATCCATGTGATCCACCACATTAATAAAAGAAAGGACAAGAACCATTTGATCCTCTCAATAGATGCAAAAAAGCATTTGACAAAATACAGCATACCTTCCTGATAAAAACCCTCAAGAAAGCAGTGACAGAAGGAACATACCTCAGTTTCATAAAAGCCACATACAAAAAAACACAGCTAATTTCATCCGCAGCAGGGAAAAGCAGAGCTTTCCCCCTAAGGTCAGGAACATGACAAAGACATCCACTCTCACCACTGTTGTTCAACATAACGGAAGTCCTAGCCTCAGCAATCAGAAAACAAAAAGAAATAAAAGGCATCCAAATCAGCAAAGAAGTCAAACTTTCGCTTTTCACAGATGACATGATACTGAATGTAGAAAACCAAAAGACTCCACCAAAAAATTGCTAGAACTGGTACAGGAATTCAGCAAAGTCGCAGGATATAAAATCAACCCACAGAAGCCAGTTGCATTTCTATACACTAACAATGAGGCAAAAGAAAGTGATATCAAGGAATTGATCCCATTTACAATTGCATCAAAACCATAAGATATCTAGGAATAAATTTAAGAAAGAGGTAAAGGATCTGTACTCTTAAAACTTTAGATCACTAATGAAAGAAATTGAGGAAGGCACAAAGAAATGGAAAAACATTTCATGCTCATGGATTGGAAGAACAAATATTGTTGAAATACATATACCACCTAAAGAAATCTACAAATCAATGCAATCTCTATCAAAATACCATCAACATTTTTCACAGAGCTGGAACAAACAATCCTAAAATTTATATGGAACCACAAAAGACCCTGAATAGCCAAAGGAACCTTGAAAAAGAAAAGCATAACAGGAGGCATCACAATTCTGGACTCCAAGGTGTATATTTCAAAATTATAATCATCAAGACAGTATGTAACTGGCATTAAAAACAGACACATAGATCAGTGGAACAGAATAGAGAACCTAGAAATGGACCCTCAACAACATCGTCAATGAATCTTCAGAAAAGGAAAGAATATCCAATGGAAAAAAAGACAGTCTCTTCAACAAATGGTGTTGGGAAAATTGGACAGCCACATGCAGACAAAAATCCATCAAAATCCTAGAGGAGAAAATAGCCACGCAACCTCTTTGATCTTGGCTGCAGCAATTTCTTCCTAGACACATCTCCAAAGGCAAGGGAAACAAAGGCAAAAATAAACTATTTGGGCTTCATCAAGATAAAAAGCTTTTGCACAGCAAAGGAAACAAAACTAAAAGGCAGCGTACAGAATGGGAGAAGATAGTTGCAAATGTCTTATCAGATAAAGGGTGAGCATTGAAAAATCTATAAAGAACTTATCAAACTCAACACCCAAAAAAACAAAAAGTCTGGTCAAGAAATGGGAAGAAGACATGAACATTTCTCTAAACAAAGTATACACATGGCCAACAGACACATGAAAAATGCTCAACATCACTCACCATCAGGGAAATACAAATCAAAACCACATTGATCTACCACTTCACGCCCATCAGAGTGGCTAAAATTAACAACTCAGGAAACAACAGATGTCTGTGAGAATGCGGAGAAAGAGGAACAGTCTTACATTGTTGATGGGAATGCAAACTGGTGTAGTCACTCTGGAAAAGAGTATGGAGGTTCCTCAAAAAGTTAAAAATAGAGCTACCTTATGACCCAATAATTACACTACTAGGTATTTATCCAAAGGATACTACATAGTGATTTGAAGGGGCACATGCAGCCCAGTGTTTATAGCAGCAATGTCCACAATAGCCAAACTATGGAAAGAGCCCAGATGTCCACTGACAGATAAATGGATAAATGTGCGCACACACACACACACACACACACACACACACACACACACACACTGGAATATTACTCAGCCATCAAAAAAAATGAGCTCTTGCCATTTGCAACAATGTGGCTGGAACTAGAGGGCACTATGCTAAATAAAATAAGTTAGTCAGAGAAAAAACAAATACTATATGATTTCATTCATATGTGTAATTTAAGAAACAAAACAGATGAACATAGGGGAAGGGAAGGAAAAATAAAATAAGAGGAAAACAGAGAGTGAGGCAAACTATAAGAGACTCTTAACTGGAGGGGAAGTAGGTAGGGGGGGGATAAGGTAACCAGGTGCTGGGCATTAAGAAGGGCACTTGATGTAATGGGCACTGGGTGTTGTATGCAACTGATGAATAACTGAATTCTACCTCTGAAATTAATAATATAGTATATATCAATTAAATGAATTTAAATAATATATATTTTTTAAAACCTGGCACTTTTTTGCACCTAGACTCAAAGAATGCTAGATACTAATTTTCTACTATCCCTTTACTAGAATAATCTTTTGGATCATGAAATCCAAGACAATATTTCTATGAGCCTTCTGAAAAGATTTTTGTCTGCTGGGTAAAATTTTTGTTTTCTCAGGGAGAAGTCCTATTACACTTTTGTATTACTTTATGTTTGCGATGCTGTTATAAGAATTTGATGCCTAGAGTTGCAGCAGCCATATGTGATTGTAAAGTGGCAAATCTGCATATGGTGAAGGTGGTAGACTGGAAGGATGAAAAAGCCATTTTCTGTGGTTATACGGTTGGCTTGCTAGCAACTCATATAACTCCTTATATCCAGACTTCTGGGTAAGAAGACAAACTTTCTTTTTTTAAAAAAGATTTTTTCAAAGATTTTTTAAATATATTTGACAGAACAAGAGAGAGCACACAAGTAGGGAGAGTGACAGGCAGAGGGAGAGGGAGAAGCAGGCTCTCTGCTCAGTAGACAGCCTCATGCAGGGCTCCATCCAAGGACCCTGAGATCATAACCTGAGCCAAAGACAGACGCTTAACTGACTGACCCACCCAGCCACCCCACAAAGAATGTTCCTAATCAGGAAAACATTTCTAATTAATACAATCTTTAATTTAATTCACTTGAATTTAATGGAGGAGGAGGAGTTAAAAAGTAGGTTGGAATAATGGCTAAATTTAAGATTATGTGTCTTTCACTATAAGGAGACAGTAGGTCTAAAAGATTTCTGAAGAGGGGTTCTTGGGTTGCTCAGTCAGTTAAGCATCAGACTTTCTTTTTTTAATAAAGTATTTTTTTAAGATTTTATTTATTTATTTGACACAGAGAAACAGATCACAAGTAGGCAAAGCAGCAGGCAGAGAGAGAGGAGGAAGCAAGCTCTCTGCTGAGCAGAGAGCCTGATGCGGGGCTAAATCCCAGGACCCTGAGATCATGACCTGAGCCAAAGGCAGAGGCTTAACCCTCTGAGCCACCCAGATGCCCCCAGACTTTTTTTTTTTTACCAAAGATTTTTGACAGAGAGAGAGCGAGCGCACAAGCAGGAGATATGGGGGGAGGGAGAAGCAGGCTCTCCGCTGAGCAGGGAGCCCAATGTGGGACTTGATTCTAGGACCCCAGGACCATGACCAGAGCCGAAGGCAGATGCTCAACCGAGCCACCCAGGCGCCCAAGCATCAGACTCTTGATCTCAACTAAGGTCTTGAGCTCATGGTTGTGAGTTTGAGTCCTGCACTGGGCTCCACATCAAGCCTGGAACCTACTTTAAAAAAAAAAAGTTTCTATAAAGAGTATTAGAGGGAGGGGAAAAGATTGTCTTTTTAGGACATTTGCATCAGTATTTAAACATATAATAAGTGTAATAAATCAGTTATAGAAGCACAAATGCTACATGATTCCACTCATACGAGGTATTTAAGTAGCCAAACTCAAAGAAGCAGAAAATAGAATGGTGGTTGCCAGGGACTAAGGGGAAAGGAAATGAGAGTTGCTGTTCAATGGGCATAAAATTTCAGTCATATAACATGAAAAGGTTCTAGAGGTCTATTGTACAACATTGAACTTACAGTTAACAATATGTTACTGTACAGATAAATATTTAAGATGGTAGATCTCATGTTATGCAGGTTTTTTTCACCACAATAAAAAAATAAACACTAAAAATTTGAGTTTTATCACATACATTTAAATCTATGACCCACTTTGAGTTAATTTTTGTGTATGGTGTGAGATAAGAGCCTAACTTCTTTTTTTTTTTTCTTTTTTCACTTGTGGATATCCCATTGTCTCAATATCATTTTTTTTCTCTTTTTAAAAATTTAAAGTATAATTCCACTACTGTGTATTTATCATCCAAAAACTAAAGTCACCAATTCAAAAAGATATATGCACTCCTACATCCTCTGCAGAATTATTTATAATAGTCAAAATATGGGAGCAGCCCAAATGTCCAAGGCCAGATGAATGGATAAAGAGATGTTGTATATATATACACAATGGAATATTACTCAGCCATAAAACAGAATGAGATCATGCCATTTGTGACCACATGGAAGAAACTAGAGGATATTACGCTAAGTGAAATTAGTTAGAGAAAGACAAATGCCCTATGATTTCATTTATATGTGAAATCTAAAAAATAAAACAAATGAATAAGCAAACAAACAAAAATCAGAGTCAGACCTACAGAGAACAAACTGATGGTTGTCACAAGGGAAGGGAATAGGTGAAATAGGTAAAGGAGAATGGGAGATACAGGCTTCCAGTCAGAGAATGAAGAAATCATAGGAATAAAAATTACAGCACAGGGAATATGGTCAATGTTATTATAATAGTCTTGCATAATAACAGATAGTAGGTACACTTGTGGTGAGCAGAGCACAACATACGGAGTTGTTGAATCACTATGTTGTATACATAAAAATAATGTAACTTTGTATGTCAAGTATACTCAAATACCAAAAAAAAAGTATAATTGACATTACATTTTATTAGTTTCAGGTCAGCATCATCTCCTAAAAAAGACTATCCTTTCCTCATTGCTTTCATTGTCACCTTTTTTGAAAATCAATTGACCATAAATGTAAAGCTTTAGTTCTAGACTGTTAACTCTTTTTCATTGAACTATATGCTTATCTGTGAAGCAATACCACACTGCCTTGATTACTATGGCTTTACATAAGTTTTGAAATTGAATAGTGTTTTATTCTTTTTCAATTGTTTTGGCTATTCTAGATCTTTTGCTTTTCCACATAAATTTGAGAATCAGCTTGCCAGTTCTAACATTAAAGCCTGCTGGAATTTTGAGAATATCAATTTCAAAAGTCAAAGAGCCAGTTATTTTACCAGCAAAATGGAATTATTTGGGAATAGCAGCAGAATTATAATTTGGGATATAAGCTATTAAAAACCACTGCCAAGTCCAGAGGTCAAAGGAGAGGAACATCAGTTTATAGAGAAAAGGAGAAAGTTGGGAAGTGCTGCTTTGAAAGAAAGTCCATTGGAGGAAAGCAAGAGCTCAAGGTGGTGATGTTTTTCTCATTGGCTGAATTGTGGTATTTTCTTATGGCTGAGCTTATTGCTGGGCAAGGAGAAACTCTTCCTTCCGCCCCCTGGAGGAGTAAAGTAGGCTTCTTTCTCTTGGTGTCTGCAACTGATGATGAGTGGTAGGGAGAGAGAGCTCTCCATTCTGGCCTCCCAACACCATTTTAAATGAGGTTTTCTTTATTTGGTTTCACAAGGAGAATTCGAAGAAATTAATAGATCAATTTGGGGAGAATTACCATCTTCACAATATTGAGTCTTCTGATCATGACTATTGCCATTAATTTACTTGTTCTTTATCTCAGAAATACTTTATACTTTTCAATATACAAATCTTATACAGCTTTTGGTAAATTTAATTCTAAGTTTTTTATCCTGTTTGATATTTTGTGAATTAAATTGCTTCTTCATTTCATTTTTGGAGTGATCATTGGTAATATATAGAAGTACAATTTATTTTCATAGTTGGATTTTGTATACTACGTAGGGAAGAAAAACAATTTCCCCTTTCCCTTTCTAGGTTTTTGGCTGAGATCCCTTATAATAAAAAATAGATTAAAAGGGGGAAAAAAGCCAGAAGTTTAATAACATGTTAAACATGGGAGAGACCCAGGAAATTGAGTAACTCCCCAAAATGGCCCAAGCTACTATCTTAAAAACCATCTCTATGTTAACACAAAACAAGATGTTGTGGGGGCAGCTAGTTATGAGAGATTATCAGGCAAAGCACAGTAATGAAGGATAAGGTTGTTGTGCAGAATTAAGTCTATGCCCTCTCCATCATCAAAGTTTCTAGAGATTTGGAGTCATTCTTCTCATTCTGGAACAGGAAGGGAGACACCCTTACAAATAAGGATTTCTCATAAATGTAAATGTCCCTTACAAAAGGATAACTTCCACTTGGTTTTCATGTTTTTTTCCAGTGTCTGCTGTTTCTTAAAAAATAACCCAGTTCAAGATAGTCCTTATGCCAAAGAGACATATTTCATAGTGGCAAATTCTCTTCCCCTTCTAGGAAAAATGGCTTATGGCCTGAAGCATACATGCTTTCCTTTAACTCTCTTCCCCTGTGGTTCTGTATTATACTCTGCAGGGACCTCTTCAACCTTTCCTGTGACATTAGATCTCAATGTGTTGTAACCAAAGGAACACTGGCAATACCTTTTAGGATATTGGTGCTTAACTTTTAATAGGTCTATGGTGGCACTGGTAACCTTCATCATTGTTTCAGTTCTGACTTCTCACTCTTGGTCATATGGAGTTGAGGAAATTATTTGTTGTATTGTTTATCCTTCATTTTGTTCTCTATATTTTCCATTTGGAGATTTGAGAGTGGATATGTAGAAAAAATTCTCCTACTTCATTACATGTTTAACCAATAGTCCTAAAGTATGTTTTATTTTCACACTTACTTTCTGAACTACTACCATCCGTAAGCTGGGAAATAAAGAATACAGAGATTAATTACCTAAGGTAATACAATTAGCCATGAGGAAAGGGAAAAAAAATGCATCTAGCTCAAGGGTCATTTTTGGCTAACCTACTAATTGCTTTATAATCTTGGACTTTAATTCTTATAGAAATGATTGCCACAACATGACAAGGAAGGCAAAGCAGAAAAAAGGAAGATGTTTGGTATCAAGAAAAATTTTTTCAACAGTCAACAGAAGCTAGAGAAAATGAGCCAAAAAGAACAGTTAATGTAAGTTTATATCAAAGTTTAAACCAGTTTTTTAAAACTTAGATTTCATCTTCCAATCTTTTCCCCACATAACACAGATACTATTTAAACTGTTGGATGCTTAGCCTAAATGTATATCCAGGGTTGCCACTCTCAGGTGGGACTTCACAATCTTAAGAAATTGCCCAGAAGAGGTAGCTAAAGTATAATAGCCCCAAAGCAATCAATGGGCTTTAGGATCTCAAGTATTTTCTTTCAGGTTAAATTGTATTGCAATGCTTTTTAAAGAAATAGTTGCCATGGTAACCTCAGTAATCCACTTTTTGAGATTTACATGATTTTTTTTTCATGCTATTCCTCTGGTGAATTTATTGTTCCTATGAAACAGACAGTGGAGGGAAGTCAGGGCTAAAAGCTATGATTTTATCTTCTTACTTGGTGGTTCCAAGTGAGACTAGAGGAAATTATCTTCTGCCATGTAGAGTTTGTTTTTTGGGGTAAAGGAGAAGTCGGCCCTTATACTCACACAGCTGCAGGCTATTAAAATCAAACAGAATGCAATCAAAATAAATTCCAACATCAGAATGCAACACTTTTAAGTTATTCTTTAGCTGTCCTATTCATACACAACTCTTGGAAAATCAAGCATGAGATAAACTGCTCTAACCAAAAGTTAGTTTTCAAACAATATGTAAGTAATTGATTGACTGTATTCTACTATTGGTTCAAAAGGACATGTGTATACTGGCCTAGACTTTGTTAATAATTCATAGAAAACAGAGAAGACTGCCTAGCTTTCTGAGTTGGTAGTTCTTAAATGGATTTTTAAAAACCTACAGAATTTCTCATAATGACTTTTATCCAGATGCTGCTTCATAAATGAATCTATGTTTCTCACCCTCTCTTCATCTCTCTTTAAAATGGTTTGTACAGCTTTTTTGTTCCTCAAAATTTTTTTGATTAAATTCATTCATTATCCCCAAAGAATTTAAAAGTGAAGATTTCCTTTATGCCATATCTAAGTGTGAAGCCCCCAAAAGTTACAACAGGTAAAGAGTGACTATGGAGTATACATATGCAGTGCTCACAAATGGAAAATGTCAGAAAATCACAAGACATTCAGGCAGTTGGATGTTTTTGTGACATGTAGCATACCTATTTTTCCTCAAAATAGCATTTTTTCTCCAATCTCTCTGTCCATAAACAGTCATGATGAGAAACAGAAAAATCTACTTCACATTCCAATTACAGTAATGTATATATCCATTTTTATATGATGTCCTTTGAGTGGATGATGTAGGGATCATTTCCACTCTTATTGCAAATATACTATAGGTCCCAAACTTTTGTACTTAGAAAATTAAATCATGTGTTTCATTTGGACTTGTGTACAGAGTCACTTGAATTTTTCTACATATTTAACTAACTATATTTTCATAAGTTGATCTCACATTTTTATTACTATTAGAGTTTAAACTGAAAACATGACCAATATCAAATTTGAAATATATGCTCATTTATATTGAAAATTTTGTTTTCAAATTCATTGGTAGGGTGAAAGGAGGGAAGGAGGAGACTATTAAGATAAATTCATATCATATTAAAATCAATTAAAAAATACTGGCATACACTATGGATATGAACTTGGTCAATTTTCATTTTATAAAGTCATAATGCAGGACTTTTTCCAACTATTCACAAGAATGTTATTCTCATTCATTTATTATTTTTTATTAATAATGTTGAAAAACATAATTATTGATATTGAGTTTTATTTTTAATGTTTTATTAATGCCCCACTTTAAAATGTTTTTATTTCTTCCCTTCTTTTTGAAAGGTACATCCATTCTTTGATTAGGAGAACTACACAATTTTCTATTATTGCAAACTTTTGTTCATTCAAAATTTTAATAAACTAACATTTGTAATTCTAAAATTTTCTATTAAGTTCTTTCATATGTGCAATCTATTTATAAGTGATTCTTATTAAGATCGTATTCACTTGTAAGCAATCAATGTTCATTTTTAAACAGGAACCAAACAACATTTCTTAATATAGGATTTTATAGTCAGTTATTATAAATATTCAGTAATGTTCTCTTCAAAATGACATTTCCTTTATGGGGAGCAAGGGTAAAATTACCCACTAAGAGATAGCAGCATTCACTAAACAATAACTGTTCTATAAAACTCTGACCTAATTTAGATATTGGAAAATAAGGACAAATATTCCTACTTACAGGCTTTGTCTATTATAGTCAGAGCTCACTACTGCTAAGAATGTAGGCCATAGTCTTTCTGAAAAGGTAAAATTGATATTTTAATAAAGTGCTTTATAGCAAGATTTTACTGTGCTGAAAAAATGCTTATGAGAGAGTTCTGAAAATGCACATCTACACTGAGCTTTAGAAAAGCAAATTTGGGGATGTGTTATATTCTCAGAAGTGCTTTGCTTATCCATTATTTAGCATGTTTCAGCTGAAGTGTCAATATTTGCTAATTCAGTGAGCTATAGATAGGTAAGGACTTATAAATTCTTTTCCTCTTCTGATTTTCGATCTCTTGGGTGGGAAAAGGCCTGCATCTCTTTTCCCATCCATTATATCATGAAGAATATTTAATTACTGGTCTAGCTACAAGGTGGAAAAAGAGGAAATTCACATGAGTTTTTTGTTTTGTTTTGTTTTTACTTAGTTTGCTAGTTTCTTTTTTTAAAATTTTTATTTATTTTTAAAATTTCTTTTCAGTGTTCCAGAATTCATTGTTTATGCACCACACCCAGTGCTCCATGCAATACGTGCCAGTTTGTTTCTTTCCTTTCCTCTCTCTCTCCTCCTCCTCCTCTTCTTCTCTTCAAAAGTATATGTATATCAAGTTCTGGATTTTAGTGGGTCCCAAAGGTTTAGGAGAAAAATAATGTGACCAAAGCATTATTTCATGGGAGTATGTCTAAGAATTGTGCAGAATTCATGAAAGATCATAATCCATAAATTCAATAAATCCAATGAATCTCAAAGCAGAGAAATGAATTTTTAAAACCCCACAAAAAATAACATCACAGTGAAACTTCAGAATTAAAGAGGCAAATATAATATAGTAAAACAACGTAGAATAAAAGATTGTCTTCAAATGAACAGCAGTTGCACTTATAGCTGATTTTTAACAGTAATTAAAGTTGGAAAAGAATATAATAATATCAAAGTGCTAAAAAATATACTACATATCAAAATCTTTGGAATGTTGTTAAAGCTGTAGTTTGATGGAAATTTAGAAACTTAAATGCATATATGAAAAAAGAAAGGTTAAAAACTAATAAACTAAATAACCACATCAATACTATGGGACAAAAATTAGCAAAATAAGTCTAAATGATTCAGAAGAATGTAAATGGTAATGATAAAATCATATATTAATAAATATAAAATAAACATATATTAGAGATCATGAACAAGCCAAAAGTTGACTCTTTGAAATGACTAACAATTTGAAAAAAATTGGTGAGGACTAAGAAATTCCATATGTAAGACAACACAAATAAGTAACCACAGGAATGAAAAAGAATGCATCTCTACAAAGTCTCCAGTTGTTAAAAAAATAAGAAAATATGTGAAAAATTTTATGCCAAAAATTTGGACAAAATTAAATAAAACTTTCATTTAAATATAGAATTGCAATCACCTAGGAATATATCTAAACAAAAGGTATCCAATATGTCTACATGTAAAACCATATAATTTCAAAATTCATTAAGGGAATAGACATAAATGGAGAGGTATACCATGTTTATGGATTGGGAAGTTCAGTAATATAAAGATACCAATTGTTCCCAAATTTATTTATAAACTCAATGTAATTCCAGTCACATTCCCTACAGAATTTTTATGGAATTTTATAAGCTGTTTCTGTAATGTACCTGGAAAAAAAGGGGATACGTACAGATAAGTGATATTGAAAGTAAAGTTATTAAGTCATTTGGACACAATGATATATTAACAGAGCAAGGGAATGGACTAAAAAGACCCAAAATGACTGTTGTATGTCAAATGGCCACTTGATTCATGATAGATATAGTTCTTGCATAAAAATGGCAAAAAGTGGTCATTTTAATAATTGGTTTGGGGAAAACTATTTATCCTTATTAAATAAAAGTAAATTGGATCTTTAATTCGCATAGTACACAAAAATCAATTCCACATAGATATATGCTCTAAAATGTGAAGTCTAAAATAATAAAGGTTTTAAAAGAAAATACAGTAGGATATTCTTCAGAATTCTGGGAAGGACATATATCTTAAGTAAGACACATTTGCACCAATGATTCAGAAACAGGACTGATAAATTTGAAAATTTCAAATTAAGAACTTTTGTTTATTAAAAGACAAAGAGCAAAAAGATATTTCCTACAGAGTAGGAAAATAGACTTATCATATAAACAACTGCAAGTGACTTAAAGAACTCTTACAAATTAATTAGAAAAAGACAGATATCTTGATAGAAGAAAAGATGGGAAAAATATTGAACAGGGGTTAATGAAAGAGTTGCTGGAGAAAAGGTAAACTTACAATGTACTTCCATATTGCACAGTTTGTTGAAACAATTAAAAACTATGACATACCCAAGTGATGAGAATGGTATAGAACAATGGAAACTCTTATAAACTGCTTATAAACTTATAAACTGCTGTGTGGAATTTAAATCATAAAACCATTTTAGAACATAATTTGTCATCAAATAGTAATTTTGAAGATGCATGTAGCTGATTCTTTTGCAATTACATGCCAAACACTTTAGAAAAACATGCACATAAGCACCAGGATTTCTGTACAATATTTATTTCAGTGTTTGTTTAATAGTTTGAAGTGAAAGTAATGTAAATGTACACTAAAACTAAAATGGATAAATTGTAGTATATTCCATATGAGAGAACAGTATCAACGATAAAATCAAACAATTTATAGCTGCATTCAACAAGCCTTATATTAAGAGAAAGAAACCAAATATAAAAGGATATGAGTTGTATTTTTTTGTTTATAAGGATTTCAAAAATAGGTAAAGAAAAGAAGTATATTTTCTAGAAATATATGATCAAACTTTAAAAAAAACAATGAAATATGAGATAGATAAGGGAGCCTCTGGGAAACTGGTCATGTTATACTTGACAGGCACTCACGTTTTCTACTTTCTGTATCTTTGTTGAATTTATCTTTTAAAATATTTTTTTAAATATTACTTAGAGACCACATGATCTTTTTTTGGCAAAATCTTCAGCTTTTAGCTGAAATCAACAGCTATGCTGCTGACATACCTTTAAATATTACTTGCTAATAACAGAAGTAGTTCTGCTAGCAGTAATGGAGGAATGAGAGAGGAGATTGTTTCTGCCCCAGTCAAGCTCAAATTTCTTTTCTAGCATTGAACTTGAGAGCAAGCAATCAACAAATTCTCTGCCTCTTTAGAAAGATGCAGACATCTGATGATGGTAACTTAGTGATCACTGTTACAACCTTTTCTTGGGAAAATATATAAAAGAATGTGACAATGATGGGCTTTTCTCAAAAATACTCAATAGAAGATCACAAAGAAAAGCTATTCAGAAAAAAAAGAGGTTATGAAAAGAGAGATAATTCAGGAAATGTGAATCATGGAATTATTTTGAACTATAGGAAGAGGTCAAATTGGTGGAATCAATATTGAATATCTGTCAAATAATTTAGGAAGGGGAGCAATATGGTATGTATTTTTAGCATGCATATAATATGTGTCAGTGAAAAAATTATATTCTGAATTGCCTATCCCAGAGTTCCCTTAAAAATCAATTATCCCCTTTTAGGAAAACATCATGATAAGGGCTCTGATGTTAGTATCACCCAAGAAAACAAAATAGATTTACTGCTTTACTTGCTAGTAAGGCAAATATGTGCATGTGTATTTGTATGTCTTCTCAGAAAATAGTAGGAAGCTAAGGACTAGGTGGAGTGAAGTAACCAGTTGAAATTCTGTGGCAGTGATATGGTGAAGGATATTTTATAAATAAGGCTGATTAATGTTTAATGCATAGTGTATTACATTGATGTAATGCATTTATTTGGTCTCCTCATGCCCAGATCTGTCTCACTCATGGATATTTTGTGTATGTTCACTAACTAAGGTCACTATGACCAAGGCCAACCATGAAAAGCTAGATTCATGGACTCTACTTGAACTAAAAACAACTTTAATATGTATTGTTAATATGACTACCACAGCAGTGTGTGCCTTCTTCATAGTATAGTCCAGAGAAGTAACTCCACTTTCTCTCTCAAGTCCTACTTACCATGAGTCACATTAGAGTCACTGCTCTTTGAATATAAGTCATCCATTTTTACCCCCATGCAAAGATCCCATGAACCATACAAGTTATAGAACAGCTTTCTGTTCTTCCACAATTTTTTTATAATGTGCAGTTCTTCATCAGTGAAGTGAATCAGAACTGCCCACTCATATTGTCTAGGCGTATGCAGGCCTGCAATTATTTGAAGCATACATATAAGGACTGTAATCCCAAATCTTCTAGGGCAGTAATTCTAAAAGTGTGATTCCTGGGCAGCAACATCAGCACCTGGCAACTTTTTAGAAATACAAAACTTTTGGCCCCACTCCAGACCTATTGAAGGAGAAACTCTCAGGAATGGAGACCAGGAATCTGTTACAAGTTCTTCAGGTGATTCTGATGTATACTTAAATTTGAGAATCACTGATCAAGGTGGTTGGTAATAATGATTAAGTTTTCTGTTCCTTCTGAGAGCCACACATTTTTGAGACCTATTTCTCAAGAGCAGCTGAACAAAAACAAGAGCAGACTTGTGCTAGCACAATGCTTACATACCAGATCATTCTCTAGTTAGGCTGCCATGACAATATAACTTAACAATAATAAAGATTTTATATCTTGGAAAGTGATTCTGGACATTTTTTCAAAGCACAGACTATGAAGCTTGTCTGTGTGGGTTTGTTTTCTAGTTCTGACTGTACTAATTGTGTTGCCTTGAGCAATTTACTTAACCTCTCTATGCCTCTTGGGCTCCCTGCTCAGTGGGGTTAACAATATAACATTATTTATAGGATTATGTGAGATTAAATAATATACATAAACTTTTTAGAACAATATCTGGATTGACAGCTTTATATAAATACTTGACATTATTAATACTAAGGAGAATGTTAGAAAGAACAGACAGCTGACATAGGAGAAAACCAGGTAGGAAATTTGTTGAAAGAACAGACAGCAGCTAACCTGGACAAAGGAAGACTAAGAAAATACATTATAACTGTCTTTACAACCTGTTGTACCCAATAACAATGTTATAAACAAAAAGTGGTCATAAGAAGGCAATCTTTGGTTCAACATGAATGTATGCCATATATTAAAGTATATTTCAGATGTTAAAATATTGAAATAGGTTAAAACTCAATGATAATGTGTACTGGATATAGCATGATTAGTGATTGCTGTCCCTGATCTCTGTCTTTTGTCTAACATGCTCTTTTTTTTTTTTTTTTTTGAGATTTCATTCATTTATTTGACAGAGAGAGAGAGTGAGAGAGGGAACACAAACAGGGGGAGTAGGAGAGGGAGAAGCCGGCTTCCTGCTGAGCAGGGAGCCTGATTCAGGGCTCAATCCCAGTACTCTGGGATCATGACTTGAGACGAAGGCAGACACTTAACGACTGAGCCATCCAGGCACCCCTATAACCTGTTCTTAAATGTAACTGGGAAAAGTTCTTATATTGGGAATGGGACGGTGTGAGAGGATTAGGAAGTGATAGCTACTGTATTTTTTGGGAGTTTCTGACTTCAGTGTACAGTCAGTTATGTAAAGCATAAGCTTCATTCTCTTTGCTTTTGTGCTTTTGACAGTACAGGCTGTTTGAAAAATGTACTCTTTTCTTACACTCACAATACAGTGACCCCACATTTTATGGAATTAAAATTTTGGATACCATACAGTATGTTATAGTGGAGTTTTAAGGAAATATTATTTAGATTACTAAAGAGATTCTATTCTAAGCCCCTCTGAGTGGACCTCAGCTGCCCGGACTTCTGAACTTCACTCCTGGAACCCCTCAAACCTTTCCATGATCAAGAAACTGCCCAGCAGGTCACCTCAAAGATGCTGCTCCAAAACAAAGTCTGTTGTTCATTTGTCTAATCTGATTTGTCAATGAATTGTTAAAGATATTGAATAGCACCCAAAGTCCCATGTACTTCTTTGTTTTTCCTTATGGCACTTCCCAAAAGATACTTACCTACTTGTTTATTTATTTAGCACCAAAAGGGCATGATCCTGTTCTGTTTGATTTATCACTGTAAACTCAGTACCAAAAAGAGATACAGCATGAACAAGTACACTAAATAGGTACTGAATTAATGAACAAGTAAATAAATGAACATATATATCTTCTAAGAACAGATGACCACGTTTAAAATAATGTACTATATCTAAAATCTGCCAGGGAATTACCAACAAAATTGAATACATACAATAAATATAGTGTTGTGTACATTTAATAACCATCATGAACAGACTTAAGATATTAATATTTGCATTTCACTGATATTAAAATTCATGTTATTTTCCTCATAAGAGATGAAAAAGCTCACTCCTTACTTTATCAATGTTAATTATAATGTAAAACACATTTTAAAGTCATAATGGATGAGAAAATTAATCTCTGCAAACTGGTGAAGCATTATTTAAATTACTAATTGGATTTCAATAAGCATTTAGTAGATTATCAATGATTTTAACTCTGTGTAATGAGTGATTGGAAGCCTTATAAAATATGGCATGTTAATATCAAAGAATCTGAATAACAAAAACAACTCAGAAGTATGAGATTTTAGGGATCTGTTAAAAAGACATTCAAAGTTTAAGGACATGGAGTTCATGTAAAACAACCAAATTCTACTTATCTAACATGTAGATAAATATTTGATTGTAATAATCATTTTTCAGAAGGCAGAAAAATGCAGAAACCTAAGGAAAATTATAACTTCAGGGAGAGAGAGCAACAGAAGGAATAATTTGCTGTGGAAATACCAGTGATAGAAATTCTAGAAGCAATATGAGTTAGCGATTTGGCATCAGCCTTGAATTCAGATTTGACTCTACCACTGACAAACTGAAAGACTTAGGCAAATTATAAAAACTTTCTAAGCCTGTCCACCCTTTTCAATACATATCTTCCTTGACTTATGATGATGTTACATCCTGATTAACCCATTCTAAATTGAAAATAACCTAAGTCGAAAATGCATCTAATACACTAACCCACCAAATATTGTAGCTTAGCTTAGCCTACCTTAAACCTGTTCAGAACACTTGCATTAGCCTACAACTGAGCAAAATCATAACAGAAAGTCTAATTTATAATAAAGTGTTGAATAACTCATGTAATTGATTGATCACTGTACTGAAAGGGAAAAGCAGAATGGTTGCTAAGTCTATCAGTTGTTTACCCTTGTGATCACACAGCTGACTGGGAGCTAGGGCTCACTACCACTGCCCAGCATAATGGGGGAGTATTGTACAATACTCTAGCCCCAGGAAAGGATTAAAATTCAAACTCTGAGGTAATATATATCATTTTCATATCATTGCTTGAAAAATCTTAAATTGAATCATTTTAAGTTGGGGATTGTCTGTATTTCTCTTTCCCCCTTTATTTTTCCTTTCTCTTTTCCTCCTTTGCCTCCCAGCCTCCCCTGCAACCACCTTCATTCATATGCCCACACATAGAATTTGTGTTTGAGAACTCCAAATTTCTTTCTTTATAAATATAGTACATTTTTTAGCAGTATTATGACAATAGAATCTCATTGCTTAATCCATGCATAATACCTATTTTCCTTCTGTGGGAGGGGGACATGTTCTCTACACAAAAGGCTGGTAAACATAAGGACAAATACAGCGAAGACCAATTTTAGTGCAGAGAAACATTTTACTCCAACTGAAATAATGGGCATAAGTGTTGTAATTTTTTTAGTCTCTCTCTCTCTCTCTCTTGATTTCTTTCTTTCTTTCTTTCTTTCTTTCTTTCTTTCTTTCTTTCTTTCTTTCTTTCTTTCAGAGGGAGATATAGAGAGAGTGAGATCAGGATAAGGAGCAGAGGGGGAAAGAGTATCAAGCAGACTTTGTGCTGAGTGTGGAGCCCAACATATGTCTCTATCTCATGACCCTGAGATCATGACCTGAGCTGAAATCAAGAGTTGGATGCTTAACCAACTGAGCCACCCAGATACCCAGTATTGTAATTAAAAGTAATGGAATAAAGTATCTTGGGGTTCAACAACAAGGATTTCTGTAACGAATATGAATATAATTAACAAGATGTAAGACACCTGAAGTTACAATTTAATGAAACATTTAACTCCTATAGTAGATTTTCATAGTCTTCCGAGAATGACATGAAAGTTTTCAAAGGTTTATTCAAGTAACCTCCCTTCCTACCCCAACAATTATCACACATTCCAAGCCAGATATTCTTTTTGCCAAGGAGAGGGATAAAAACTGTTTTGTCTCAATGGCCTTCAGTGTTTTTCTTTTTTTTTTTAAGATTTTATTTATTTACTTATTTGACAGAGAAAGAAAGAGAGCACAAGCAGGGGGAGTGGGAGAAGTGGGCTCCCCACTGAGCAGGGAGCCCAATGCTGGGCTTGATCCCAGGACCCTGGGATCATGGCCTAAGCCAAAGGCAGATGTTCAATTGACTGAGCCACCCAGGTGCCCTGGGCCTTCAATGGTTTAAAACAAGAATCGATTTCTTTAGAAAACTACCACAGCAATTGGAGCAACACTAAGCTGTACTTTTCGAAGAGCTATTTACTATACTTATGCTGGTTAGAATGAGCCACAGGAATAATTTTAAACTAAAAACTGAGGTCTGGCTTCCATTTTAGCACCGGACAAACTAGCACTGGTGCAGGAAAGAGGAGTGGGGTTTTTCTTTTCTTTTCTTTTTTTTTATCATGCCAATCATCTCAGCTCTGTTTTACAAACTATTTCTGGAAGTACAGTGAAAATTCATGGGCTCAGATAGGCCAGAAATATGAACTTACTTTAGGGAGATTTGACCAGTTGGTTGGAACTTAATAGTAATGAGACTGAATTATCTGTTATGGACCAATGGAGTATGTTCTGTTCTACAGCCTCAGGCTAATTCTTGAAATTTAGCCAATCACCTCAGCATTGCATACCAGACTGAACTGGATGAATCAGCAAAACTATATCTCCATGACTATAAAAATGTCTAAAATATATGCCCTACTCTTCTGAATTAGTATCATTATGTTAGGATTCGGAGAGAAACAAATGGATTTGATTACAAACTAATAAACTAAGCTGAGCCCATCTCCCAAACTTCCTCTGATATCAATTATCTTTAAGTTTTAAATTATACCTGTAAGTCAGAGTCAGGTCCAGCATAAAAAAAAAAAAAAAAAGGCAGGATAATACTTGATTAATAAGGTCTCCCTGTCTGGAAATGATTAATTCTAGGATGTAGCTCATGCTAGACTGAGAGCTCATATTTGTGATCAAGTCTCTCAAATCCCACCAGCATCCCTAGCAAACCCCAAGCACAAAAGAGACATTTATTCAGTGACTGATAACATGTCAAAAGACTTTGGTGAGCATTTTGTCAAGGATCAACTCCCAAAAGACCACCAGAAATAACTGTTGATCAAGCAAGTCTAAGTTTACTGGATACACTGTAATTAGAGAGAATACCTTAACAGGCAGTTAGCAGCATCTCAAAGTGAGGAAATTAAGGAAACATCTTTATAGGGTTTTGGGGCCTCGGGTAGATGATTTTAAGGCGGGTCTTGCAATGTAGGAAATCGACCAGGAATGGACAAAGTTTATAACATAATAGCCTTCAATTAATTGATAGGCACAGTGAAGCAAGGGCTTGAAATAGTCTGGATGTTAGTCTTCATAAAAAAGCTTATTAATTGGCTTATAGTTTTACCTTTGGGGAGTTGGTACTTCTTGGTGCAAAAGCTAAGGCATTTTTTCTTGCTGTTGGTATAATTTAACATAGGGAAAGAACATATGCCTGGTCCCAGTATTGTTTAACATAGAGACAGGAAATAATGACGGTTTTAGGTAATTATAAATTAAATGAAAAGTAATTAAACCTTTATAGAACCACTCAATGACAAAAATCATCTTCATGAATTAGTCACATCTACCTAATTGCAAAGAAATTACTATCGCAGTGTAAAGAATTCAGTAATATATTCTTAGTTAATTCTTTCCATGTTTACTTTATGTCTTCCTGAAAGTAATTGAACAGACTGGTAGAGTAATCACCCCTTTTCTGAGGTACTCAATGTTTTGTATCAATTTTAATTAACTATTTTTGACACTCAAGAGTTTTTGCCTCTGTACATCTGCCTAACTTATTTTTCCATACTCCATGTGGGAGGAATTAAAGGATAAGAGAAGACTTTGAATTTTTTTCATCTTTCTGGTAATTAATATTTATGGCATTTCAAATGTTGGTATTTTATCATGTATAGGTAAAACTTTCATTTTTTGAGTTAATTATTTCAGGTTTTGATTGGAAGATTAATCTCTTTGGCTACTTTAGCTTCCATGAATATTCTAGATTTTTGCTTCCTCCACTTTGCTTCACTAGCCCATAGCATTCTATCCTGCAGGAAACTTGTAGAAATCCCTTTATTTCCACTTTCTCTAAAATATAATTTTCCTATTCCTTTCTTGCTTTACTGTTATTTAATGCAGTTTTAGAAGGAAAAGGAGAAAAAAGTGCATACTTGGTCTGTCATTTTTACCTAAAGACTTTTTAGTTGATTTTGTGCCCTAATTTGAATATTTGTTTTTAAATGGTTATTAGGTAATGAAATCTTACTTCTCTAAAATATACATCTTAGGGAAAGCAAAATAGAATGGTGAAAAATAACTGTAGATTGAGTTAATCCAGTTCTAGTTCCAGTTTTGATGATTCTAGCTTTATGAAGTTGAACAAGTCACTTAACCTTTTTGATTTCAATACCTTCATCTGTGAAACAATTGAGTTGTTTTGCATGCCCTTCTAAGTTTCTTCTAATGCTAATATGCTGATTCTATTTAATACCAAGACAGAATACAGAACAATTTGATTATTTTAGCACAAATTTTATGACCATTACATCTCAAATCCCAGCTTTTTGGTCTCAAGTCTCAGGTCTCCATGCATTAAAATATTTGAATACATTTGTCAATATAGACATAGGGCAACTAAATATACTACAATTCAATTCAATTCTGATACTATCTGATGTTAGTATCAGACTTCACAGGTATGAGAGCTCAGTCCCACAAGACTGACTCCACTTCAGATGCCAGTCACAAGTATCAGGTCCTGAGGTTATCCTCATTTCTGTCACTTGGCTACAAAGTTTGAGGTTCTCATCACCTACTTCAAGTTTGATAATTTGCTTGAATGAATCACATAACTCAAAAGTTGTACTTACTATTATTTTTGTTATGAAAGATATAAATGAACAGCCAGATAAGAGGTACATAGGGCAAGGCCTGGAAGTATCCTGAGTGCAGGAGCTTCGGTCTTGTGAAGTTGGGATATGCTATTCTCCCAGCACATGGATGTGTTCTCCAATCCAAAAACTTCCCAAACTCCTTCATTTAGGGGTTGTTAAGGAGGATTCAAGGCATAGGCATAATTTTGGTCAGTGGCAATTAACTCAATCTCCAGCCCCTCTCCACTCTCCAGAGGCTGTGTGTAAGGGTGAAATTTCCAAGGTTCATCAAGGCTTGATTCATTCTGGAATCAGTCCCCAACCTATAACTATTTATTGGCCCATCATGACTTGCCTCATTAGAACAAAAGATATTCCTATCACCTTTATCATAGGAAATTCCAGTGGTTTTAGGAGCTCTGTGCCAGGAAACAGGAACAAAGATAAAATATTTTTCTTATTATAATATACAATATGTATGTATATTTACATATACAGAGAGAAATTTAATGCCTATTTCCTTCCCATTTTAAAAATCAGTAAAAATATCTCTTAAAAATGTCTTGGATTTTGATTCATTTCTTTATTAAAGAAACTTTTACGAAACTGATTAGACTACACAAGCAAACAATACATAGAATTTTACCCACATCCTCAATTTGTTTCATCAGGGGCATAACTACTCCCTTGTGGTATATTAGATACTTAAGGAAGCTACGTAAGCTCTTCAAGTCACAAGAGCACCATTCTGTAAATTGCAACTTCAATGGATTATTAACTTTTTACATAATATATTTCAATTAAAACAAAACTGGATCTCAATGAAATCAAATGGTTGATGCTACGTTTAGTCTATGAGCAGGAGAGTGAGCACTGGAAATGTTGCTTGAAGACATATTACCTACAAGAAATCCAATCACTTTAGAAGTGGGCTCACTCATATTTGACTGCAGGCAACCACACAAAATGAGTGGATATATATCTTAACACTTCATCTTCCTCAGAAATTCTCCCAGATATTATCTCTAATATAAAGTAATCATCTGAATACTACAAAAATAACCACTTTTAAAAATCCAGCTTGAAAGGTCTTGGTAGTAATTTCCCCTCACACAGTTATTTTGAATAAGTTAGAACTCTTCAAACCTACTATATTTATAAACCTAGATTGTTTCTGTGCACTTAAATTATACTCTGATAATGACAGACTCATTTTTGAAAGTAGAATTAACTATTTATTGCCCACCAAGGGCACATCTGAGTGCACTGAAGAACAGTTATTAAAACCCACATCGCCTGCACTTTCATAAACTGGCTTATTTTTGAATTATAATTTAAGGCCTTAGTAGAGTCACTGAATTCTATAGAAAGAAGAGACATTTTGACATATTTATTTGTAGTATTTCTGATTTATTGATTTTTGTTATACTACTTTGTAAGGTTTTTCACTATCCACCCCTGTTAGTGTTCCAATTGGCCTATATACACAACCCACTGAGAAATGAGTCCATTAAACTGCGTTCCTATTAGTATAATGCAAGTTCTGTATCATGCCAGCTTAGAGTAAATATTTGATGGAACATTTTTCTCTCTCTTGAGATCTTTTGACTTTATCCTCCACCCACACACATCTGTACTTCTAATTTAAATAAGTTGGCTTAGTACTTCCTTATTCTGACTGAATTAAGTCTTTTGTGATACCTATTTCTAATGTAGCCAAGTTTTTAGTTCCATCCTTTAAAAGTATATCTCCTGGTTCTGTTTGTAAGCAAATTTTGATAGTAGGAATATTTCTAAGTTCCTAAGGATAATATTCCCTCTTTCCTTCCTTTCTCCCGCTCTGTTAAAAAAAAAAAACCCACAAGTGAAATTTTTATTTAAAAATTACTGCTTTGGGGCACCTGCGTGGCTCAGTGGGTTAAAGCCTCCACCTTTGGCTCGGGTCATGATCCCAGGGTCCTGGGATCGAGTCCCACATCAGCCTCTCTGCTCAGCAGGGACCCTGCTTCCCCTCCTCTCTCTCTCACTACCTCTCTGCCTACTTGAGATCTCTGTCAAATAAATAAATAAAATATTTTTAAAAAATAAAAAAATAAAAAAAATAAAAATACTGCTTCATCATTTGACCATTGTGGGTATATTGCAATTTTTCTGACTTCATGGAGTAAATGAACTAGTTTATAAAACATGATGAACTTGAAAAAACTCAAGTAGTTTAATATAACTTTACTAGATGAAAAAGGCCTTTCAGATATGGGATACCATCTGATCATTTGTAGCTAGCACCTCCTGTGGCATAGCTTTTCTAATGTAATGGAGAACACCCATGTTATATAAATGAGCCAAAATGGTTTCTGTATGTTGTTTATTTCTTCACTACAGGTTGAGATCCATTAGTTTAAAGGGCCCTGAAGCCCACCTCAAATATTTCCACATTCCGGTTATTATTCTTTTCATTAGGATATAATTGACATGTAACACCATCTATGTTTGAGGAATACAACATGTTAATTTAATACATTTACATATTACAATCCAGGGGAAGGAGTCAAGTTGGCAGAGGAGTAGCAGGCTGAGATGACACCAGGTAGCAGGAGATCAGCTAGATAGTTTATCAAACCATTCCGAACACCTACAGATCCAACAGGAGATCAAAGAGAAGAAGAGCAGCAATTCTAGAAACAGAAAATCAACCACTTTCTGAAAGGTAGGACTGGCGGAGAAGTGAATCCAAAGCGACGGGAAGATAGACCGCGGGGGGAGGGGCCGGCTCCCGGCAAGCAGCAGAGCAACAGAGTACAAAATCAGAACTTTTAAAAATCTGCTCCACTGAGGCATATCGCTCCAGAGCCTAAGCTGGGGTGAAGCCCACACAGGGACAGCATGGTCTCAGGTCCCGGGGGGTCACAGAAGGATCAGGGGTGTCTGAGTGTAGCAGAGCTCACAGGTATTAGAGCAGGGAAGCTGGCTACAGAGATGGAGCCGAGGAGTGAGCTCTCAATTTGGGATTACCTTAAACTGTAATCCATGGCACAGTCAGGCCACTGCTCTGTGATCAGGGACCCCACAAGTGGCAGATCTGGGGAGACCCCCCGCCCCCGGAAGAGCAGTAGGGATCTGCTGGGTTAGGAGACTCCAGGTGGGGCTGCATGCCAGAGACAGAGACGCTCAGTCACGGGCCGGGTGATCTCGGAGCGCAGCTGGAGGCCAGGGAGATGGGAATGATTGAGTGCTTTTCTCTGAGTGCACATTGAGGAGTGGGGCTCCCAAGCTCTCGGCTCCTCTGGGCTAGAGATTGGGAGACCACCATTTTCATTCCCATCCTCCAGAACTCCACGGAAAGTGTTCAGGGAACAAAAGCTCCCGAAAGCAAACCCAAGCAGATTACTTAGCCCGGCCCCTGGCAAGGGTGGTGCAATTCCACTTGGGTAAAGATACTTGAGAATCACAGCAACAGGCCCCTCCCCCAGAAGATCAGCAAGAAATCCAGCCAAGACCAAGCTCACTTATCAAGGAGAACAGCGGGATTCCAGGAGGAGAAAGCAAAGCATGGAATTCATGGCTTTCTCCCCATGATTCTTTAGTCTTACAAAGTTAATTAATTAAAAAAAAAATTTTTTTCTTATTCTAATTTTTTTAAACTAACAATTTTTTTTAAAGATTTTATTTATTTATTTGACTGACAGAGATCACAAGTAGGCAGAGAGGCAGGCAGAGAGAGAGGAAGGGAAGCAGGCTCCCTGCTGAGCAGAGAGCCCCATGCGGGGCTCGATCCCAGGACCCTGGGATCATGTCCTGAGCTGAAGGCAGAGGCTTTAACCCATTGAGCCACACAGGCGCCTCTTATTCTAATTTTTTTAAACTTTTATTCTTTCCTCTTTTAACGTTTTTTAACTAGTTTATCTTAACGATACCTTTCATAAAAAAATCTTTTTGAACATTCATTATTATAGTCATTTTTATCCTTCACTGTATCTAACTTTATTTTTTTGTATACACATAGGGTTTTTTTCTTCAAAAATTTGGGATACAACTTCTTCATCAAAATATATCAAAATATACCCTAAATCTAGCACAGGGCTTTGTTCTAGTCTCCAGCCTGAGCAAATTCTCTCCACTTTCTTTTTCTTCCTTTTCCCAACCAACTTATCAACTCCTTTTTTAGAATTTTTTTTAATTTTCATTTTTATAGTCATATTCCATCCCTTCATCATGTTTACCCTTATTTGTGTGTGTGTGTGTGTGTGTGTGTGTGTGTGTATGTTTTTCTTTCTTTAAAATTTTGGGAGGTAGTTTCTTCTAAGAGACCAAAATACTCCCAAAATTAAGTGGGTGGCTCTGTTCTATTCACCAGACTAATATATATATATTTTCTTTTTTTTTTAATTTTTTTAAATTTCTTTTACATATTACAATCCAAACAAGCAGATTTTCAACTTTTTAGAGCGTGCTTGGTTTGCATATTTCACAAAACCACACCCAACATATGCCAGCCATAGGTAAGGGAAGCCTTGTTAAAAGATCCAAGTTGCTGCTATCCATTGGAACTCTCTGACCCAGGGACTTCCTGCTGTGCTGTTGAATGACATCACCTTGATATTTAGACACCTTTTCTGAGAGCTCCTGGGAGTTCTCATGCTTTCTGTCCCTTCTGAGTAAGGACAATGCAGGTAGCCTCTAGATAGCCCAGGACCCTGGGATTATGCCCTGAGCCGAAGGCAGTGGCTTAACCGACTGAGCCACCCCGGTGTCCCTTTTTCTTCCATCATTTTAATGTGTCCTGCCTTTCTTCTATTTTTTTTCTCTCTATGAAATTTACTATGCATATTCTATGTAAGTAGCACTATGTCAAGAGCCATGGGGTATACACAGATTAAAAATATACAATTCACATTCTCAAATTTTCAGTATAAATCATTTTAAAATCTTTTATTTACATAAGATATATGAAAGGATTATAGTTTCATTTACTCAAACATAATGGTTCTAAGAAATTTATTTTATTTGAAGCAGTGGCTATAAAAAGAAGTAACATTTTTATTATTTGAAGAAATATCTACCAAACAAATGGAAAAAGGCCCAAATACTTAATTTATAAAGAACAATGATTTTGGAAATTGAAAAGATATTTGAAATTTACATTATTTCAGGAAAAAAAGGACAAAATAGAGAAGAAGAAACAAACATCTCTTCAACTCTATGTCAATTTTGGTTTACTTCTACACTTAGATTAACTTACACATTCATATATTGCAAAATATATATGTGCACATTGGCATTTGATTTTGTAAATTGAAAACTTCTGCTACCTTCTGAAATTTAAATTCATCTTTAGCAACATTTGAGTGTCTCCCATGTGCCAAGCAGAGTTCTAAAAAGCAGGTTATGTTAAACCAGGGCAATGACAGTTTTGCAGGTCTCCAGAGAAAACAAGAGAAAGTGTCAGTATAATCGGAGTCTCTGACATTCCTTGTAAAATAAGGACATCCCCCCCACAAAATAAAACCTCAGCATCCATTCAAAGTGCCTTTGTGGGAGCTGTGGGATTCCAGACCATATACCAAGGAACCTGGGAGGAGGCCTGCCTAGCTGTGTTGGGTAATAGGCAGACAGATCTCAGTCACAGCTGTGGAACCTTCAGCCCCTCTCAGTCAGAGTGTAGGCACCCCTAGGAAACACTCTTAAGACAGTTGCCTATGGACAAGAGAACATTTGCAGAAATTCAGGTTTCCAGAAGAGAAATCCCAGCACATTGCTGGAACAAAAACATATCTATTTGGACATAATGGAACGGGTAAGAGAAATGGCTTGACTTTGCATCATCCCTACCCTAAGGCAACACAGCTATGGCCAAGAAAGGTCTCCTAGCCCATCGTTTCTCTTGCAGAGGAAAAGGAGAGTGTGTACATGAGCACCTGGCTTTCCCGCTGGTATGGGAACTGCCAAAGGAGTTCATTTCTCTCTTACCCCATCCAAAGTACTAAATTGTGAGCCACATGACTAGAGGATGAAAAGAAGCTGTGAGAGCTGCAAATAGGACTCTCAGAAAGCATTCAAGGTACACAGATCCTCCTAAGTGCTTCACAGATTTCATCAAGGAGCCCATCCATGGACAGGTAGGAATGCCTCACTTATGGATCTCCCCCATCCCAGCTGGCCCACAGGGAAGCCCAGTGTGCAGTATACCTCATGCACACACCATTCCACCCTGTGACTGGCTCTCTGTGCAAGCTCCTGATGGTGGTGCTGAGAACAAGCTTTGGCAGATGGAAAAACTGAAAGCTGGCCCAAATCTGCAGGCCGGAGAGAGAACATAATTGTGAGCTTTAGCTTCATCTTTGAGAAAACTAGAGAGGTTGTCAGCACTTGTCCTGGTGCCTAGCAGGATACTGAGAAAGCATACAAGCTTAAGAATTCTGCCACAAGAGGGAGCAAAGAGCATGGAACACGTGTGCCCACAGAAAGTTTGAGCTATTGGTGCCTGGGTGGCTCAGTGGGTTAAATCCTCTGCTTTTGGCTCAGATCATGATCCCAGCGTTCTGGAATTGAGCCCTGCATCAGGATCTCTGCTCAGCAGGAAGCCTGCTTCCCCCACCCCTCTCTCTCTGCCTGCCTCTCTGCCTACTTGTGATCTCTCTCTGTCAAATAAATAAATAAAAATTTAAAAAAGAAAAAAAAAGTTTGAGATAGTCTCAGAATCTCGAGAAGGGCTGACAGAAGTTATCTCTCTCCCAAAAGCAGATGGTAAAGACTTGAGGAAGTGATGGCTACTTCAAATGGAAAGAGTAACACAAATTTCATGAGAAATCAAGGTAATATGACACCACCTAAGATCACAATAAATTCTAGTAATTGAACCCAAAGATGTGAAGAACTGTAATTTACTTGACAAGGAATCCAAAATAGCTGTCTTTTTTTTTTCCACCTTTAAAAATACATATTTGCAGGAAAAATTGCCCATTCTCTAAGACTCTTAGAAAAAAAGGATCCATTTTGGGGGAAGTAAAACAAACAGTGGACAAGAATGTAGCACCATCCCCCAAGTCACCAGCCCCCAGGTCCCCAGGCCCCGGGCTTGGCCAGTGCTGACAGGAGGTGAGCCCAGGAGTCCACTGAACCTACTCTCTCCAGCCTAGAATTCATACAGGACAGGCTTTATGTCTACCATTCCTCTCTCCAAACTCCAGAAACACTTAAAGGGTCCTTTGTACCCACCCACAGGAAACTGGGAAGTTGGGAAGGGTGAGCTGAAAACACACATTTGGTATCAAAAATAGCTGTTTTGAGAAAACTCAGTGAGCTACAAGAAAACACAGAAAGACAATGCAAGGAAACCAGGAAAACAATACACAAAAAGAGAAGTTAAGCAAAGAGATAAAAACCATATAAAAGAACCACACAGAGATTCTGGAGCTGAAGAATACAATGAAATAAATGAAAAATGTAACACAGACCATGAAGATCAGGATGAATAAAGCAGAAGAAAGAATCTGTGAGTTACAAGGAATTTTGAAATTATCCATTCAGAGGAGAACAAAGAAAAAAGATCTGTGTGATACCATCAAAAGTACCAATCTGCAAATTATTAGAGTTCCAGAAGGAGAAGAGAAGAAAGAGGGCAGAAAGATTTTTTAAATGAATAACGGCTAAGAACTTGCAAAATGTGGGGAGAGATTTGGATATCTAAGTTCATGAAGCTCATAGTCAACAAAAAAATCTGCTTGAGGAGATCCTCTTCAAGACACATTAAAATAAAATTGTCTACCAAAAACTCACTTCAACTTTAAGGACACACATAGGTCTAAAGAAAAGGGATGGAAAAAGATATTACAAGAAAACAGAAACCAAAGAGAGCAGGTAAATTATACTTACATCAGTCAAAATAGACTTTAAGCTAAAAAGAGTAACAAGAAACAAAGGTCATTATATAATGATAAAGAGGTCAATTCACCAAGAGGATAAAACAACTATAAATTTAAATGCACCCAACACAGGAGCACCAAAATGTATTAAGCAAATATTAGCAGATATGAAGAAAGAAATAGACAACAATGTAAAACTACTAGGTGATTTCAATACCCTACTTTCAGCAATGGATAGATCATCCAGACAGAAAATCAATAAGGAGACTTTGGACTTGAACTATACTTTTAACTAAATACAACTAACAGATATAATATAGAACATTCCATACAACAGCACAGAATACACATCTCAAGTGCACATGAATATTCTCAAGAATAGATCATACGGTAAGCCACAAACAAGTCTTAATAAATTTAAGAAGACTGAAAGAATACCAAATTTTTAATATTTTGGTTTTGACCAAACTTTTTATCTAGTAATCTATAGTTGCTTAACACACATTTAAATGGTTTTATTGAGGGAAGGGAAAAGGGAGGTTCCTGTAGATTTCTAGGAAATGTCAGAAAGGCAAAATACGGCCATCATTATCCATTTGCTTTATTGACTTTACTGGGCCAAATAGTACTCTCCTTATGTAAGCATCTACTCTCGGGTTTTTTATACCAAGAACACTGAGATATCAGTTTGAAGACACTCTGAAATCCTACTCCTACCACCCTCTAATAGCTAGCTTGTGGGTATAGGCAGAAGGATTTCCCTCTCCATTTTAGATAGCTAGATGTTTGTGGAAGGTCTCAAAATTGTTTGCATCATTTACTGGGAAAAATCAGATATAGAAAGTGGCCTTTGGGACACTTTTATTTGGAAAATTTAAACACTAGTACACAAGTCAAGTCTTAACACATTTAACATTTGGTTGTCAAAGGCAAAGTCATAAAGTCCAGTAGGGTTAAACAGGTTTTACTCTTTTCCCCTCACAAGAACATAAAAATTATGGTGGGGGAACTTAACAGGAAATTTTTAAAAGGTAACACAATTTTTCCTTTAGTAGTCCTTGGGTCTGACAGAAAATGTTTAATTTTTTGGTTTTTTGGTTTGTTTCCTTGAATGGGGATTCTGGTCCAAAGTTTTGTTTGTTTTTCTATCTGCTTCTGCCTCTCCTCTGTCAGATCAGCTTTCTCCACAGCTTCCACCTCTGGGTGCTCTGTGACCTGAAGTATTGTAGGAATCACATGGAGGAGGATACCTTCTTTTCCATAGAAGGGGGTAGGCCTCTTTCTTGTCTGCCAGCCAGATCACGACCACTTGAGTAGAGATCACTTCCACTGCCTGAGTAACTGTCTTGACTTCCACCATACCCATCATATGAGCTGCTGTAATCATCACAGTCACTGTTTCCCCTACAAAATGGCAGGGGTCCTCATGTAGTTAGAGCACTAAGTGAGTTACCATAACTCTGATATGAATCTCTGTAGGAACTTCCGCTTGTATGATCTAAATAGTTAAGATCAGGACTATAGTCATCTCTAATACTACAGCCTCTTGATGGGTAATCATCATGTGAACTGGAATGACCATAATCACAGTAAGTATAATCTTCTTGGTGGTGGTACTTAATCTCTGGTATCACAAGAACTTGGGAAATCTCTCCTTGAATAACTGTCTTTAGTAGAATACACATCATCTTTTGGGGACAAATAAACATCCCTATGAGAGGGCAGGGGTTTCTTTCAAGGTTTGCCTCCCTAACTATCTCTTCCATGTTGTACAGGAGCTTTACCTTCCATTCCATTGCTGCTATGAACTGGTCCTGAAGGGGCAGATCTTTTAGGAGGAGGACAGCCACTTTGGGGTAGTGGTCCCCTTTTTATTGGAAGTGGTCCCTTGGAAGAATTTATATTAAAAATCATGGAATAGCCACCATGATCCATGGGCCCTTTGCATGAGGGAGGTCCCCTGGTTCTTCCACTTCGTCTTCTTCCACCTCTAAGATCTTTTGGAGGGCTTCTGCTTCTTAGAGGTGAAGGTGGTCCATATCTACCACTTCCAAATGATGGTTCAGTGGCTTGTTCTACCTTAATGGCTTTTCCATCTAAGGACTTTCTGTTCACATCTTTGGCTGTATCCTTAGCTTCAGCTGGTCTTTCAAACATGACAAAAGCAAATACTCTTGATTTGTTAGTTTCATGATCTTTCATCAATAGAACTTCTACTATTTGTCCATATTGGCCAAATATGACTTCAAGTGCTTCCTTATTTGTTTTTGTATTCAGGCCACCAATGCAGAGCTTTCCTGGGTGATCTGGTTCAACTATTTTCATTCCCTGATGAGAGTCGGAGGGGTGGTTGTAGTTTCAAGCTCTTATGAGCTTACCATCAGGGGCTTTGTAGCAACTCAGCATGAGAGAGAGCTGATGGTTCTGAGAATGGAAGAGGGAAGCTTCTACTGCTATTAAACAACAAGGGTGAACCTCATACCAAATTTTAATTCAGTAAGTTAATTGACTATCTATTTGACTTTATGACACTGCTTTCAATAAGCAGATGTTAAGTGTGTGTTAAGACTTGACTTGTGTACTAGTGTTCTAATTTTCTAAGTTAAAGATGAAAACTCTCCTATAACAACATAGTAATTTCATCTGTTATAACATAGGAGAAAACAAAAACACTTTGGCTCCAAGTACAATACTTGCAATATTTTATTTAATTGCGATATTTCTTTCAAGTTAAATTTATTAGAGTCTAGATATAAAGATAATTTATTTAATGTCATACTATCATTTTCTCATATGGACTATAATGTATGGATGTATATTGTATATGGAATGACCAAAATACTCTTCAAAAATGATTGATTTTTATGGAGAAAAAATATGTTCATACCTCAAACAAAATACTGGAAATGAAAATGGTCTGTCATATTATGCTGGCATATGGCCATGTAAAGACATCAGGCTTTTCCTATTTTATCAAGGTACCCAATACTTTTAGGTAAATTTATCTTATAAAAGTCATTTGGTGAGTATTAAATATTACACATAAGCCCTGTGAAATTTTTTCTTGTAGGTGAGGTTATGGCTTTATAAATAATTAATACAAGTTGCATTCTATCAGGGTGTTCGAAGCATAATTGGGGAGATTAGTTGGTCTTTCATATGTTACTCAGAAAAGATATTTTTCTTTCTTTATTTTTAAAATGTAATATATGAAATATACTGTAATAACCAACACCCAAGATGGCTCCCAATACTCCACATTTTAGATATTTATGCCCTTGTGTGGTTTCCTCCCATACTGAATAGGTGTCTGATGGTGTATGACTTTCAAAGCTAGGTCATAATAGGCTTTACAGTTTCCACCTTATTTTTTCTTGGATCACTTCTTCTGTGAGAAGCCAGCTGACACATGGTAAAATACTGAAGCAGCCAATGGATAGGCAAAGTAGGGAAGAACCGAGTCCTCCTTCCAAAAGCCAGCATAGGCATGTGAATGAGGCACCACAGAAGTAGATTCTCAGCTTTAGTCAATTCTTAAGATGTTGGTAGCCCTGGCTAACATCTGAACATCATGAAAGACCCTAAGCCAGGGGCGCCTGGGTGGCTCAGTGGGTTAAAGCCTCTGCCTTCAGCTCAGGTCATGATCTCAGGGTCCTGGGATTGAGCCCTGCATTGGGCTCTCTGCTCAGTGGGGAGCCTGATTCTTCCTCTCTCTCTCTGCCTGCCTGTGATCTCTGTTTGTCAAATAAATAAATAAAATCTTTAAAAAAAAAAAAAAAGAAAGAAAGAAAGACCCTAAGCCATATCCATCCTGCTAGGCTGCTCTGGAATTTCTGCCCAGCTAAGATTTGAAGTAATGTGCACCACAGATAGACAATATGCCATAAAAAAAGAATATATGTAATGTATACTTTATTATAAAACATATAATAAAATAAGCATCTATGACACCACCCCCCCAAATTTATAAAATCTAACATTATTAAATGGTTGCATCCATCTCCACTTGTTGGCTTCTATGTTAGTATAGTACTTTAAAATGACTACTGATTGGTATTATTTCATTTTCTAGTAGAGTATGTGCCTCCTCCAGCTTTTGTTTCCTCTTTTAAGAATGGCTTGGCTATTTCTTTTGCCATTTCCTATACAGATTATTTTCAAGTTACCATAAGCTCAAGATCTCAGGATCCATGAAAGGCAACAGAGATATTTGTTTGAATGGCATTTCGGACAATTGAGTATTTGACACTGAATCCGCCTATCCATTACCTCTATTTGTTTAGATCTTACAGTAAATTTTCATAATATTCCTCATACACATTTCACACAAATTTTGTTTGATTTTTTTCTTGGCCACCTTATATAGCCATAAAAGTTGCTCTTCATTAGCTTATTCCATTTACATTTAATTCCTAATTTTCATTGGCTTAATTGCCCCAAAAGTAGGAACATAAATATCATTATTTAATTTTTTTTAAGAAAAACAAAAGCATTTATTCAACATTTTATTTTCTTAGCCAAAACATATTCCATGTGACTCATGTCCCCCCGCCAAGGTGAGCTTAAAATAATGTAATGTATGATGTTTCTGACACATTGCCAGATATGATGGTTAAAATATAGTAATAAAATACATAAGCTAGGGGGGCCTGGGTGGCTTAGTCGGTTAAGCATCTGATCTTGGCTCAGGTCATGATGCCAGGGTCCTGAGATAGAGCCCTGCATTGGGATCCCTACTTTTCACGCTCCCTCTGCTCCTCCTCCTCCTGTTTATGCTTTCTCACTCTGTCAAACAAAAAAATAAAAATCTTTAAAAAACCCCTACATAATCTAAATCAGAAGGAATCAACCAAAGTAATACATAAAATATTATGTATTACTGAAAACAGCATTTCAGTGGCTTTGTTCGATATGCTTTACCATCTATTTCATTATTGTCCTGGTACATTTAGTTATTTACTACTGAAAAGAGAGATAAATACCATTCAGTCAACTTGTGGATACTACCTGTAGAATACGCACGTATCTTATCTATATTTTGCTTAAGAAAAAAAAATGGTTCACTTATATAACAATTGCTCTGTGCAGAGTTAATAATAGTCAACCTGAAGTTCAATTCTATTTTCAGACCAACCATGAATATTTCGATGAGAGTACACATGAAATATTGCCTCATAATCTTTAAATTTGTAATAAATGATTTATTAACAATAAATATTATGAAACTGGTAAGAAGCTAAGTAATATCCTAAGACAAACAAGGTATGAAACCTAAACAAAAGATTCCTTAGTTTCTGACCTTTAAGCAATATAAGCAATAGCTTTATAGATGACTAATACAATAAATCTAAAGGTAAGTTTAATAAACTGCATGTTCCTCCTTTTTTATTTTTTTTTTGAAAGAGGACATGTGCACAAGCAGTGTTGGGGAGGAGGAGAGGGACAGAGAGAATCTATAGTAGGCTCCATGAGCATGGAGCCTGGAGTGGGGCTCAAACTCTCAACTGTGAGATCATAACCTGAGCTGAAACCAAGAGTCCAAGGCTTAACTGACTGAGACACCCAGGTGCCCCTCTGCCATTCTTGAAGTCAGTAATTCTTGAGAAATAATCTAGTAGCACTTGTTTTTTAATATCACAATAAAGGCTGCACATGGTATTAAAGTCTTGATTCTGGGTGATTCATAGACCTGTACCCCTGGGGATAAAAATATATTATATGTCTATAAAAAATAAAAAAATAAATTGTGGGTCCCCCCCAAAAAAATTTAAATAAATAAATAAATAAATAAAAAATAATAAAGTCTTGATTCTGAATCACTCTGGGAGTGATCAAGAGTCATTTCCTTTTCAGAATCCTCATTATTGAATTTAAACAAGTATGTGTGAGCACTATCTTCTCTTTCTACTCTGCAATATTTTCCTGTAGAGAGGTCCACTGTGATTCTCCAACTCAGATACACTTACTATGACTTTTGTTTTTAAGAACTAGCATACCAGAAGGAAGGTAGAAGTGACATTTCAAAGCAACCAGGGAAGCACTAATGAATGAAAATGGAAACCACTGGGAAAGATTATAGCTACTGCCTTTGAGTGAAATTTCAACATCCTGTGGCGAAGGAAAAACAATTTTTACTCTACCCTTCTAGGTTCTTGGCTGAAACCCTCCTATAAAAAAAAAAATAAAATAACAGGAGAAAAACAAACAGAAGTTTAATAACATTTTAACCTCACGTATACAAAGTGAAGACCCAGAAAAACTGAGTTTTTCCTCCAAATGGCCCAAACCACCATCATTTTCTTAAAAGACTTTATTTATTTGTTTGAGAGAGAGAGAGAGAGAGAGAGAGATAATGAGAACACAAGCAGGGGGAGGGGCAGAGGGAGAAGCAGTTTCCCTGTTGATCAGGGAGCCCAATTGGGGCTTGATCCCAGGACCCTGGAATCATGGCCTAAGCTGAAGGTAGATCCTTAACAAACTGAGCCACCCAGGCACCCCCAACCAAGCCAACATCTTAAATCTCATCTCCAGCTAAAGACAAAAGATGTTGTAGGTGAGGAGTCAGTTATGAGAGGCTACCAGAAAAAAGACAGTAAACAGTAGTAAGGTTGTTATGCAGATTTAAGTCATTGCCTTCCATATCAATCAGTTTCTAGAGGTTCAGAGTCAACCTTCTCTTCCTGATACAGGGAAAGAGTGACCTTTACAAGTGGGGATTTCCCTTATAAATGTAACTATTTATTTTATTTTTTTAATAAAGATTTTTATTTATTTATTTGACAGACAGAGATCACAAGTAGGCAGAGAGGCAGGCAGAGAGAGAGGAAGGGAAGCAGGCTCCCTGCTGAGCAGAGAGCCCCATGCGGGGCTCGATCCCAGGACCCTGGGATCATGTCCTGAGCTGAAGGCAGAGGCTTTAACCCACTGAGCCACACAGGCGCCCCAAATGTAACTATTTCTTATAAAAGATTAAGGTCTACTCAGTTTTCAGAGCTTCACCTGTGTCTACTGTTTCTTAAAAATAACTAGCTTAAAATAATTAATATGCTAGTGGCACCTGGGTGGCTCAGTGGTTAAGCCTCTGCCTTCAGCTAAGGTCATGATCTCAGGGTCCTGGGATCGAGCCCCACATCGGGCTCTCTGCTCAGCAGGGGGCCTGCTTCCTCCTCTCTCTCTCTCTCTCTGCTTGCCTCTCCACCCACTTGTGATCTCTCTCTGTCAAATAAATAAAATCTAAAAAAAAAAAAAAAAAAAAAAAAATAATTAATATGCTAAAGAGACATATTTTAGGGTTGTACATTTTGCTTTCTTTCAGTCCAATATAAGGGGGTTTCCCAAAGGATATTATCTCTTATTCTTCTTAGAATGCAACCAAGGTTTTGGCTTCTCAGCCCCCTGTCCTGCAGGACCCAGTGGTCTTTATCATCTGCTAGTCCCACTCCATGAAAGTTATAAAAGAAAGTTTGACAATTGCATTCTTAGTCACACCATCAAAAAAGTCACCCTGTTGCAACTTAGCATAGCACCAAAAATGTCTTTTGATACCTGAAAAGGTACATTTTTATGTGTCTACATTTATTTTTGACTTATGGCTGAAGTAGAGAAATGAAGCTATAAGCTCTCTTACTGCTGGGGTGTCTAACTGAGAAGAGCCTCTTGTAATCTGAAATATTTTTCTATCTCCAGAGGGAATTAATGAATTAGGTCACAGAGTCTCCAAAATTAATGGAGCTTTATTTTAATGGGTTTATAGAGATTTATAAATGTGTTTCTATATCTAACATTTCCAAATGTTTACAGGAAATAAAGAAGCTGAAACTTTAAATATGCTAGTCTCTTAAGAGAAGAACATTTTTCTTACAGAAACTGAACATGTTTATGTTCATGTTTTCAAAATGAATCTTCGTACAAATTAGACTGGTTTCAAAACAATTTTATGACTTTTCTCAAATTTTTATGTGTTAAATATAATGCAATGTATTTTATTTTTTATTATATTGTTTGTTTTTTCATGAAGAGACTAATAACCTGAAATTCACAAACTTTTTTTATTTTTTTTATTGATCAGGTAGCAAATTTATTTCTACATACTGATTATAATTGTGAAAAATTTAAAACTATATTGATAATTCTTACAAAATTCTTTTTTTAAAGATTTTACTTATTTATTTGACAGAGAGAGGTCACAAGTAGGCAGCGAAGCAGGCAGAGAGAGAGAGAGAAAGAGAGGAGGAAGCAGGCTCCCTGCTGAGCAGAGAGCCTGATGCGGCACTCGATCCAAGGACCCTTAAGTCATGACCTGAGCTGAAGGCAGAGGCTTATCCCACTGAGCTACCCAGGTGCCCTAATTCTGACAAAATTCTCATACAGTAGTGATTACGTACAAAGTAGTATGGATGAATATACATGATTTTCTAAGATTTTTATATGGATTCATGAGTTTTGCTCATCTGTTAATTATTTTGTATGATAGATGTTTACTTTGTGAAAATGAAGTTAATTTGGTTAAAAGTTACTGTGGGTAACTGAGACTCTATTACAGTAATAATAGCAGAAAAGCACAGATGTGTCTGCAAGGTAATGGAATATATATATATATATTTTTTTTTGCAATGTATTTTATCAAAAAAAAAAGAAGAAAAGAAAAAAGAAGTTTGTAAAATAAGGTGTCTGTTTCAAAAGATAAATCCTGGATCCATAGAGGAAGCTGTGGAATCTTTGCAGTAAGGAAATTTAGTCTTGGTTTGTATAACTACAAATAATGGGACTGAAAAGAAGAGTTGAAATGTATTAACATTTTGACAAATTTTGCTCAATGTTGATGAGCTTATTCACAAGATAATTTATAAAAAAGGAGCTGTGAATCTTTTAGTTGGTTTTCTTTTTGTTAAAATGACAATTGATCTTAAAATTTTAAGTCTTAACAAGGAGGAGTAAAAAGCTGACTCTGTAATCTGCTCAGAGAGCAGAATTCAGTATCTCACTCAAAAAAATTCAGTGCTTGGTACATCTGGGTGGCTCAGTTGGTTAAGCAGATGCCTTCAGCTCAGGTCACGATCCTAGGGTCCTGGGATGGAGTCCCACTTCAGGCTCCTCGCTTGGCAGGGAGCCTGCTGCTCCCTCTGCGGGCTCTGCCTGCTGTTCTCGTGCTTGTGCTCTCTTTCTCCCTCTCTGTTAAATAAATACATGAAATCTGTAAAAAAAAAATTTTTCCGTGCTTTGTGTTGACTATCGAGTTCTAGAACAGTAGTCAGCAATTATTTTTTCTGTAAAGGGCCATCTATTAAATATTTCAGGCTTTGAGGTCTATAAAGACTATAAGATCTGTCACAACTACTCTGCCACTGTAGTGGAAAAGCAGCCATTGACAATATGTGGAGGGGAGAAATGTGCCACCCTAAAATGTATCTCTTTGGCATATTGATTATTTTAGATTGATTGATTATTTATTTATTTATTTATTTATAGAGAGGGAGAGAGAGACTCTTAAGCAGGCTCCATGCCCAGCACAGAGCCTGATGTGCTCAATCTCAAAACTGAAATCAAGAATCAGACGCTTAATCAACTGAGTCTCCAAGGTGCCCCTTAGGTTATTTTGAAGAAACATAAGGTCCAATAAGTTTTTCTTTTTTGCCTCTCCACTAACTGCCTAAAAGAATAGAAGACTTCCTCCAGGAAAGAGCTACCACTATAAATAATGATGCTATAATATGCATTAGGTGTGGTAGACAGAGAAACATAGCAAAGGATGTTTGATAAAATTCCTCTCTGTGTCCATTGTTTCGGCATAGCCAGCAAACATTTTTTTTTATTACTAAACATTTACTCTTTTTCATTTTCCTTTGAATTCTCTTACTTAACTTTGAATCCCCAGACCCCTATCCTGTTCTTCTTGGCTCTGGATGATGCATAAGTCTCAACTGCCTGATAGTCCATGGGCCTTATATTCTTCTGTAGCTCTCATATGTACAGAATTAAATTAGATTTTCTTCTTTCAATCTATCTTATGTCAACTTAATTCTTACAACAGCCAAGAGAATCTTAAAAGGTAGAGAAAAATTTTTCCTCCCCGATGGTATAAAGAATCAAGTATAGTTGTATTCAATAATATTATAAGCATTGAATTTTCATATCTCACAGAATGTTTTCCCTATTTTAAATTTTTTCAAACATTTGAAAATACAAAAACTATTCTTAGTTTATGAACTGTACCCATGAACTCATAACTAGGCCTATAGGCCATGGTTTTATAGATTAAATTAAAAGCTAAAAGAACAAAAAGTGCTCATTTTTAAAGAGCTAAAATTCTTACAACCATTGTCACCTTTTTCCGGTTTATTTTAAGACATTATATTGCCATTTGGATCAAATAAATAAGCAAATATTATAAATCAGGTACCCATCATCCTATCTTAATCAAGCATCTAAATCTCCTTTGATAACTGTTTTGCTTTTGTCTTCCCAAGATCAGACCCTTAATTTAAAAAAATTAAGATATCTTTACACCAAAAAATATCTTTGAGATTTCCCAGCAGGCCCTAAAAAAAAATCACAAAGATTTCTTCTTTCTGCTTATTAACAACAAGAAAAAATACTATAAAAATTAAGGCTATTTGGTCTGTTCCATGCTTATTAATACTATTATAAGATGAATAAAAAGAATAATCAAAAAAATAAAGAAGCTCATCCTTACCTAAGTTACTTCTCCACATAAAATGACTTATATATAAAATTTAAGAGATTTTACATTTCACAGCAAGGCCCTGGGTATTTGTCAATGTGCTCATTATTTATAATATTTCGTTACTATCTTCAAATGACAATGGATTGGGATCTCATGAAGTAGTATTGGGCTGTACACTCTAATAGCTCACTTCCATTTTCATACTCTTGATTACTGTAATAAATTAACAACAGCCATTTATTCTCATCTGTAGGTGAACTTTACTTTCCTCTGATTTTTACTTTAAGACGCACAGGTTAGAACTCTTGTATTCAACAAAGAAGGTTAGTCTCTGTGACCCAAGGACTCTACCAAATATCTTAACTATTGATATAGGAAAGAAAAGACTCTTAACTAAAGATTGTCAAGCTTATATCACTTAGAAGTCTTTCCAAGAGGATAGCTTTGCTAGAGGACTGAATTAGGCTTAAGACTATTTCACAAGAAGATTACTTCATGGAGGAAGACTACTGATCCAAGGTCCAAGAGAACAAGAATAATTACACAGGACTGACTAAACTGATGAGAAAATCTGATTAGTGGTTATTTGTCTGGAATATTGCTGATGTTGTTTTAATTCTCTATTTACTGATGAATATACAAGGAATCACTTTTTTTTCCTTCTAGATCTCTTACCCTCAGTTTAGAATTTTTTTACCCTTTTATAAAAAGAGATGAAGCATTTTTTATTAACATATAAGATCTCTTACCCTCAATTTTTTTACCCTTTTATAAAAAGAAATGAAGCAATTTTTTTTTTTCTGCCCAGTTTGTTTCCTGAGATTAAGAGTCTCTTATGGTTTTTCTCCCTCTTTGGTTTCCTCTTGTTTCATTTCTCCCTCCCTTCACCTATGATCCTCCGCCTTGTTCAAAAATTCCTCATATCAGTGAAAACATATGATAATTGTCTTTCTCGGATTGACTTATTTTGCTTAGCATAATACCCTCTAGTTCCATGTCATTGCAAATGGCAAGATTTCATTTTTTGATGGCTACATAATATTCCATTGTGTGTGTTTGTGTGTGTGTGTGTGTGTACACAAATATATACACATACATCTTCTTTATCCATTCATCTGTTGAAGGACTTCTAGGCTCTTTCCAGTTTGGCTATTGTGGACATTGCTGTTATAAACATTGGGGTGCAGGTACCCCTTTGGATCGCTACACTTGTATCCTTCGGGTAAATACCCAGTAGTGTGATTGCTGGGTCATAGGGTAGCTCTATTTTAAACTTTTGACCCATTCATTCTTTAGTAGGATAATCCTTAGCCTCCATGTATTTGAGTTCTTTCTAACTTCCTCTTGTGGTTGAGTTCTAGTTTCAAAGCATTATGGTCTGAGAATATGCAGGGAATGATCCCAATCTTTTGATACCGGTTGAGACCTGATTTGTGACCCAGGATGTGATCTATTCTGGAGGATGTTCTATGTGCACTAGAGAAGAATGTGTATTCTGTTGCTTTGGGATGGAATGTTCTAAATATATCTGTGATGTCCATCTGGTCCAGTGTGTCATTTAAAGTCTTTATTTCCTTGTTGATCTTTTGCTTAGATGATCTGTCCATTTCTGTGAGGGGGGGGTATTAAAGTCCCCTACTATTATTGTATCATTGTTGATGTGTTTCTTTGATTTTATTAATTGGTTTATATAATTGGCTGCTCCCATGTTAGGGGCATAGATATTTAAAATTGTTAGATTTTCTTGTCGGACAGACCTTTAAGTATGGTATAGCGTCCTTTCTCATCTCTTATTATAGTCTTTGGCTTAAAATCTAATTTGTCTGATGTAAGGATTGCCACCATTCTTTTGATGTCCATTAGCGTGGTGAATAGTTTTTCAGCCACCTACTTTCAATCTGGAGGTGTCTTTGGGTATAAAATGAGTCTTCTAAAAATTTTTAAAAAATTAACTTTGAAAGAATAAAGAATCATGGGGAAAAAAACCAAGAATTCTATGTGCTGCATTCTTCTATTGCTAGAGTGTTACAGTTCTCATTGAGTGGTAAACTTGGTCTTGGCTGGATGTTCTTGTTGATCTGTTGGGGGAAGGGTCTGTTGCAGTGATTCTCAAATGCCTTTGCCTGAGGCAGAATTATACCACCCTTGCCAGGGGACAGGCTAAGTAATCTGCTTGGGTTTGCTCTGAGTAGCTTTTGTTCCCTGAACATTTTCAGTACAGCTTTGAAGGACAAGAATGAAAATGGCGGCCTACCAATCTTTGGCCCCAGAGGAGCCGAGAACTCAGGACCCCACTCCTCAGTGAGCCCTCAGAGAAAAACAGTCAATCACTTTTGTCTTCCTGGTCCCGGCTGCACTCTGTGCTCATCTGGCCTATGACCAAGCATTTCTATCTCTGGCACAAGACCCTGCTTGGAATCTCCAAACCCAGCAGATTCCTGCATTGCACTCCCATGCAGCTCCTCCTGGGGAAAAAAGGGAAGTCTCCCAGATCTGCTGCTTGTTAGGTTCCTGCTCCAAGAGTAGTGGCCCAGCTATGCTGTGGATCATGTTTTAAGGCAGACCTGAGCTGAGATTCCACTCCTCATCTCTGTCTTTGCAGCCAGCTTCCCCACTCTGATACTTGGAGCTGTGGCACACTCAGGCACCCCTGGGCTTTCTGTGACCGTGAGGGTCCTGAGACCACACTGTCCCAGCAAGGGTTCTACCCCCCCAACCTCCAACCCCCGCTTAGCCACTGGAGTGACATCCTGCAGTAGAATAGATTTCTAAATGTTCTGACTTTGTGCTCCGTTGCTCTATCACTTGCCGGTAGCCAGCTGACAGAGGATCCCTCCCCATGTGGTCTATCTTCCCAGATATCACCTCTGATTCACTTCTCCACATGTCCTACCTTCCAGGAAGTAGTTGCTTTCTGTTCATAAAATTGCTACTATTCTTTTCTTTGATCTTCTGTTGAGTTTGTAGGTGTGCAGAACAGTTTGATAACTATCTAGTTGAAATAGGTCTCCTATTGCTCTGCCATCTTGCTCCCAACCCTTGAAATGAAGCATTTTAATAATGGAATCTTATTCTCAGTGAAGTCTCATAATTCAGAAACAAATATTTTTAGAGTTTTCTTATTTTTGTGGTAATAGTTAACATCATAAGAATCTCTCCATTTTACCTCAGATTGGAAAAGTTGATCGTGTAACCAAAAACCAACTGCTGTGTTATACTTGGGAATGAATCACTTTTAATCAGGTACAGCAAGCTCACCATTAAAGAACAAGGCACTCATGCCTACAAAACCTTCATAGGAAACTGGCCTGGTACCTAGCTTATACAGCTTCAACCTTACAAGTGATATAGTCACTTCCTGGCAGGCCAAGTATCAGAGCATATTTCGGGGACTTTGAGGAAAGAGGAATTTACTTATTCTACGGATTCAACAGTAAAATCTAGGGGAGAGATTTTCTTGGCCTTGACTTCCTAGCCTAGATTTTACAGAAACCTTTAAATGGTTCAATCTTGGATTCTTTTAAAAAATTTACAAACAAAAGGTAATAGTTTTACTTCAGTATGTGTTAAATACTACATGATCAAGAAATCTTATGGGGTTATTTAACATTTCATTGCATTTGTGAAAATAAAAAGTCTAAACTATAACGAGGCCAACTTTTTTTTCTGATCAGTATTTGGAGACTATTTATGGCCAAAACAGGGAATGCTTTGGACTGAATGTTTGTGTACTCCCAAAATTCATATGTTGAAACCCTAATTCCAGTGGGTTTGGAGATGAGACTTTTGTAATGCAAAAGGTGAAGGTGGAGCTTTCATTAATGGAATTAGAGCCTTTATAAGAAGAAACATGAGGGAGATAATCTCTCTCTTCCTGCCACATAAAGACACAGCAAGAAGATGGTCAATTGCAAACTAGAAAAGGATCCTCATGAGAACCTAATCATGCTATACCTTGATGTTGGTCTTTTCTACCTTCAAAACTGTGAGAAATAAATGTTTAAGCTATCCAGTCTTTCATTTGTTATACTGGCCCAAACTAAGACAGGGAGATTGTTAAGAAAATTATTAATACTTAAAAAAAGGCAGTAAAGGTGGGCAGCATGTCTTTTCAATGTGATTCTAACACTGTTTAATAAATTCAACCTAGAATTATACAGTTTTCTAGGGGAATGTATCTGTGTTTGAGTTTACTATTTACTATTTGATTAGAGCCTAGACACTATGAAGTTACTCGCTAAAATGTAAGTTTCTCTCTGATAGAAAAGATAATCCTAATGGTTATGGTTTGACTGTCCCATAGGACAATAATGACTCAGTAGCCTTACTTTGACAAATTTTAGATGGTTTTCTTATTAGACTATATAAACTTCTTTTCATGAAATGCTCTTGGAGCCAGTTTACTATCTTAGTGGTTTTCTTCATTAGTTAATGAGTTGAATAAAATGTTTATTTTATATTTCTATTAGTCATTTTTAACTTTTTAAAAGTCATAATTTGACCCATATAATGTATTCATGATTACAGAAACTTGCATTTGAATATAAATATAAGAATTCATATGGGTATTCTCATAAGGCTTCAATATCATAAAGAAGAAAATAAGGCCAAAATTTAGTCTTCTTTTACCTTGGGTTATATTTAAATTTTCTGATGCGGACTTTAAATTAATTAGATGTGTATCCTGTAATAACAAAGAGGATGATAGGCATTCTGAACATACATTAAATGGTCTTAATGTCAGGAACCAGAAATTGTTTCTAGAAATAACTGATCCTCTTTTCCAATTACTTTCAGAAATGACAGAATAATAGTAAATCTGCCAAAACCAAAATTGTGTTTGGTAGATATTTTCCAAAGGTCATATTGTAAATACTAATGAAGCCAATGCAACAATTTGTTTAGTTATTTCAATGTATATTTAGTAGCTGACCCAAACCCCACAGGCCGTTGAGAAATGGTATTGCACAAAAATCAGAATTTTTTTACCTCCACAGAAACAATACTGAAATTTTCCTCTGACCAAGGTGAATCACTAAATACACATGTACTTAAAACTTTACTATGGAAAGTATGTATACTGTATTGTGTAAAGTAGAACTCTGGGGTCTTCATCAGCCATTTGCTAAGGCATGTGAAATAATGCAAGGGTGAACTAATGGTTACATAACTAATTACATTCTAATTTCTGGGAGGCTTTGCCTTCTATATAGTGAAGGGTTGTCTACAGGCAAAATTATTTGGAGGTGAGAAAGTATTTTGTCACTTCATCTGGGTGAGAATAAAATTCTCTGGTATCTTAATTTGAAAACTCACACTCCCCCCCACCCCAGCCTATAGTCCTCAAACTGACCAAAAATTACCAACATATAACATGTATCTTACTTTTTATTTGTTAATTTTTTTTCTCTCTCTCTTTTTTTTTTTAAATTTAAAGATTTTATTTACTTTATTTACAGAGACAGAGAGATCACAAGTAGGCAGAGAGGCAGGCAGAGAGAAAGAGAGGGAAGCGGGCTTCCTGCTGAGCAGAGAGCCTGATGCGAGGCTCCATCCCAGGACCCTGAGATCATGACCTGAGCTGAAAGCAGAGGCTTAACCCACTGAGCCACCCAGGCACCCCAATTTTCTCTTTTCCTTACTAAATTATAAACTTTGTGATGTCAAAGATATTTATCTGTATTCCATTTTCCTGCTATAACATATCAGTTAATAAATGTGTCTGGTACATAGTAATTGCTCAGTACATATATTTTTAATAAACTGAATGAAGTACATGAATGAATGAATAGATGGGACTTGTTTAAGTCCATTTAACACTATGATAATATAAGATTTATTTTTTTTTTTTTTTAGAGAGGGAGAGATGGCCGGATGGGAGGGACAAAGTGAGAGGGAGAGATAGAATCTTAAGCAGGCTCCATGCCCAGGGCATTCATATGTTCTGAATCTTACTATTTTTATATTAGATTCAACTTAGATTTTATGTTTTTATTTTGCTTTAGCAAAGTTTAACATTTAATAAATAACAAAAACTGTTACCCCCTGTCATTATTATATATTACCTCCTTACAAATTCAATAACATAAAATTTTTTCTTTCCATTTTGGTACTTTTCTTGTGTATTTTTATAGGTCCTTTCAAATTCTTTTGTTAATCAGATAAAGTATACATTTAAAAAATATCATTTACTTCTAACCCATGAAAAATCTATTTTTAAAAACTCTGAAATTATTGTTAATATATTATTCATATATCTAGTCTATCAAAACACTTCAGAAAACAAAATAAGTTTGCAAGAAATGCTTCTATCTACTTTGTATCAGTGGGCAATTATGAATTTTCAATAATTAAATAATTTCCACAAAACTGTTGCATACATTTAAGTTAATTATTAAAGTAATGGGAGTTTTGTTTTAGGATATGTGCTGTAACAACATTGGTAAGAGAATTGCAACATTTTCTATTGAGAAAAATATAATCAAAGGTAGTTTGTTAGTGTAGGAAAATCACTAAATATATATAAAAATTACATTCTAATTTCTCGGAGTTTTTGCCTTCAATATAGTCAATTCAAATAAAAAATTACCTGCACAAAAATAAGTTACTAGGTTGTATTACCTCACCATTAATTTACATTGAATCAAACATACTCATTTTCCCACAAATGTTAACTAATCAGTGTACAGTTGATTAAATGAAACAAAAGATCTGATATTGCCTATGAATATATATTTTGTCACCTATAGTACATGTTAACATTCTAATTGCTATTTTGAACAGTAAATATAAACATAAAGATATTATTGGAGTTTAAAATTTAGTTGAAAGTACAAAAAAAGACAAAAATTCAAATACTGATAGGTAGTCTAAACATGACATTTTTTTACATACCAGAGGCTTTGTCAGTTAGTCTTTAGAATCTGTAATCATGTTCTCTGTAAGAATGCTGTAGATATTAAGTAGGGATTTTCAAATTATAATGGCAGATAATGACCACTACTTTGCTCTCCAACCACTGGAATACACATTAAATATTCCAAAATGTTTCAAACTTTTAACAGCATTGAAAACTAAGAATCTTTAATCGCAAGGCTCAAAGAAGTATTTTTATTTACTAAAGCATAAGTGAGGTCATGAAGCAGAAGGTAGTAGACAACTGAGATAAGGAGGGACCATAAAAACTTCCATTCATCTATCTGTTAAACTGACTCACTCTTCCCCTCAAAAAGAAAGAACGGCGTCATCTGTTCTCCCAAATCTGCCTCATTCGTGCCTCTCCTTTTACAATCAATCCCATTCTGAGTTGAAAGAACTATAGGAAGGTGCCCTTTGGAGAATATAGTTATTTACCGTACCTGCTAATCAAAGAAGGAAAGGATTTCTAAGAATATCCAGAAACAGTTATCTACCTCATGGGCATATCAGGCAGTGAAACCAAGATATCCTTCCTTAGACCAGAAAACTTAAACATTACAAACAGCATTACATTACAAAAACAAAACTTAAAATTAAAAAACAGCCAACAATAAAAACTATTTTGCACCAGCTGCTGTATGGGCCAATCAGTTATCTATCTCTTTGTTTTACAAATTAAGAAAATAATTTTAATCGTAATCTCATAGCTATTATAAGAAAGGAGAATTTACTGATTTAGACCTGAAACTGATATAACAGCAGATAAAGTTTTATATCTTCTATTTCATAGATGTCACAAGTCACAAAAACAACAATCACAAAACAAACCAAAAACTCAATCTTTAGGAGAAAGATGTACCACATGAGTGGAAATTAGTTTTAAGAAACTGATACTGTATTATGTTCTCAGTAAGACTGTTGAAAGCTATGTGAAAACATGATCAAAATTGAGTTGATTTCAGTCAGGAAGAAAGGAATTAAGAGTTCAGTGAGACGAGGCAACCTGGCAAAGATTTAATACTGCAGACTAAAATTCAGTCTTGAAAACAATGAAGTATAGTGATCGTGTTGGAAAAACTGATCCACCCTCCGGAGGACAAACCTAGGACACTTTCCCTGAACACAAAATAACAAAAAAGAGGAAGACAATCACAAACTACAGGATAAGACATGGGGAAGGTAGAATGAGAAAATTTATCTTCCCAGGGAGGAAATCAAAACCAAAGGGTAATGAAAGAAAATCAATATGAGATATAATTTAAGAAAACAATATACAACTGAAGAAAGGTTTGACTTAAAAGACAAAGTGCTTAGCAAGAAAAATAGTTTTCCTAGTGAATTTATAAAAGTCAAAAGTATAAAAGTATTAAAATTCTTATCCTAGTGAATTTATAAAAGTTTTCAAGAAAAATTAGTAATTCTAAAATCAAGGAGGCAGAAAATCAGTCTTACTCCAAGGAATAAAAAAAACTGACTTTGAAACTTCTGCAATAATAAATGCAGAAGATAATAGAGTAAAATCCACAGTATTCTGAGGAAGAAAGTAAAAAAATACTTAATATGCTAGGTGGTTTGTCAGTCATGTTATGTGCATAGAACAGAGAAAGTGAACCACTCACATTCTCTTAAAAGAAACATGTAAAGATATATTCTAGCCAGCACAAATATAGGTTATTAATTTAGTTATCAAATACTTAATGATAGCTATGTGTGTACCACTGTTACAATAGATACTATATGTGACACTAAGGACAGTACTAGAAGGTGATACTTGTAATTACACATTGCTAGAGAGAAAACCAGGAGATACAACCCAGAGATGGAATCAAAAAAGATCCCAAAGTTTTTGTTGTGTTGAGAAGTAAAAAATGAGCGGTAGTAATCAGAGTCATTGGGATGAAGGGGAAAGTATTTTCAAAGATCCTGGGAAGAAACTAACCATGACATGGCTATGGAACGGAAAGAAGCCACTATGGCTATAGAGGAGAAAAGAGGATCATAGTGCCACATGATGCATGGGAAGTAGTAGGGACCAGAACATGCACGGCCTTATAGGCCATATTAACAATTTTGATCTTTATCTGAAAATCATGGGAAACCACTGACTGATTTACAGTGTGTGTGTATGTGTTGTTTGTGTATTAGGTACATGTACCAATTTACATTTTTAAAAGTTCACACTGGTTGAAGTATTTAGGAATAGATTAAAAGGGGACAATTTAGGTATAGGGATAACATCTCTGACACCATTTTATTTGTGCACCTTCAGAGATGATGAATTACAGTGGTGGTGATGAATACAGAGAAAGTATACATCTTAAAGATATACCAGACTGAAAACTAGGTTTTTGATGTATGCAATTCATTGCACATTAATATCACTTCACGAAGATAAAACATGTTAGAAGAGGAGGGCTTAGTGTTGGGGAGAAGGTTACGTGTACAGGGTTGGGAAATTCTAAGTGTGAGTATCCTTTGAGATGTTTAAATGATAATCTCAGATTTCAAGAAAGCAGTTGGGTCTGGATTTCTGAAGAGAGTTCTTATACAGAAATACAAGTCTGTGAGTCCTTACATGTGGGATTTATTAAAAACTTTGGAACTGGATAAGACAGAGAAAAGAGCTCACAAATATACAAGCCTGGTAAAGATGAACTGAAAGAAGTTAAAGTTAAACTAAGAATAAATATTTTTGTAAACATAATTTTTAAAAAGGATACCTAAGAGAACATATATAATAAATGACTTTAATAAGATAGAGGTTTATTTCTTTCTCATCTAAAATAACATACATGAGGGGCGCCTGGGTGGCTCAGTGGGTTAAGCTGCTGCCTTTGGCTCAGGTCATGATCTCGGGGTCCAGGGATCGAGGCCTGCATCGGGCTCTTTGCTCAGCAGGGAGCCTGCTTCCCTCTCTCTCTCTCTCTGCCTGCCTCTCCGTCTACTTGTGATCTCTCTCTGTCAAATAAATAAATAAATAAAATCTTTTAAAAAAATAAATAAAATAATAAAATAAAATAACATACATGTGTAGCAATCCAGGCCTTAACTGGTACTCCCAAGGTTATCATCATCCTCAGCAAGTAATTTTGATTCTCATGTTCTCCTTTAGCTCCAAGATTCCTTCTATAGCCCTATTTTATGTCCTTATTCCAAGCAGGAAAAGGAGGAGGAAGAATGTAGAAAATCCAGAAGATTTACCTCATTTATGCTTCAACTGGTTGATCACTCTCGGGTGCAATGTCACTGGGAAATGTAGTTTTGGGATGAAATGTGCTTTCTGTTAGTAAAGAAGAGGATAGGCATTTGGGGAGGGAATGGTAGGAAATCACTCTTATACACAACTGTTTATGGTGTGTATTACTATAAAATTTCTGAATGAAATTTTGGCAACCTTTATTCAAATATTTAAATTTGTATACTCTTTGGATAGAGTGTTTTCACTTTTACAAAGGTATTCTAATGAAACAGAAATTCTGCCTCACCAAGCAGATTTGGGATGTTTACAAATATGGTCATCCTGGTATTTAGATTGGAAACAATCCAAATGTCAAGAAAAGCTGTCAAAGTTGTACGTTTTGGATATCAACTAATTAATTCTTGAGTGAGGCATGGGATACAGTTGTGCCCCTTAAGATAATGGAAACTGGAGTTGCTGTTCCCATTATTTTAATATTAAAGCTTTAGTAATTATATCAAACTTAACAATAATCCTTGCATTATCCCAGCTACCTTTGAAATCCTCCTCATTTTTGGGCAGTCATAATATATTCCAGGTCAAAAGATCAGCTATTACCTAAGAAGTGCTCGTTCTTTTCTTACAAAGGAAGAGAAAATGTTTCAGAAAGTAAATTCTGGGCATTGGGTGTTGTGCATCAGATTTTTACACATGAGTAAATCTGGTAGAGAGGATGATATTAATGGTGGGTCAAATTCAAGCTAGAACTAGAAAAGTTACTACTTTTAAAAGGCCACAAGTTCATAATATTTCTTGTTTCGTGTTATTAAATCTTTTTTTATGTGAAGCTGAGTTTATCAGTAACATGCACACTTAAATTATTAATCCGTCCCTAAAGTTTTAAAAGTGCCCTTTTTTTTCAGTAATTCATGTACCTCATTGACTTCCATTTTAGAGTCACTTTATTGTCTTTCACTATTGGTTACAATAAGAGAAAGAAATGTTCTCTAACGTGTTTATTCTTTTTATTGATAGGTAGTGAAATAAAATACATAGAAATAAAAGTTCATTTTATTTTCAAATTGTAGAAATGAAGTTGCAGATAATCAGATGTTGAAATAATTATTTTTATAGCAAAATGTTAGAGTGTGTGCTGTTAAAATTATGTTTTGTAACATATATCAATTTAGATTTTACGTGAAAAAAAAACTCATTCTATGTCGTTGTTTTTTGTAAATAATTAGTGATACCTTTTTGGGTGCTGTTACGAAGCACAGCACTTGTTATTTTGTAGGTCTCAATAATACTTGTGTAAATATGAAGTGTAAATACAGAATTAGCTCATTTGTTAACCATTCATTTAAAATATTATGTACTCTGTGTCAAATATTCTTCAAGGTCTAGGGATACGATTATAAACAAGATACTTACATATCTTTCCGCCCTTAAGTTACAAAAACAGTTGAGAAAACATCCAGTTAAATAAATGATTATAATGCAGCTTGATGAATACCTAGCTGCTCTCCCACCTCTGCCTCTTCTCCCTTGTCAGTCTCCTCTCAACATGGAAGCCAGAGTACTGTTATGAAAACAATCTTGAAAATCTCTAAAAACCTCAACTGGCCATGATGTATTATATGTTTTACAGTGCTTGTTTAATTTGCTAATATTGTGTTTAGGATCTTTGCATTTATGTTAATGAGTGCTTTGGTTTCCAGTTTCCCTTTCTCCTTCTCAATCTACCAGCCGTCAGGTTTTGTTTTTGACGTTAAAGTGTCATCATTAATGAATTAGAGAGGGGTCCCTGGGTGGCTCAGTGGGCTAAGCCTCTGCCTTCGGCTTGGGTCATGATTTCAGGAGTCCTAGGATTGAGCCCCGCCTTGGACTCTGCTCCGTAGGGAGCCTGCTTTTCCCCTCTCTCTCTGCCTGCCTCTCTGCCTACTTGTGATCTCTGTCAAATAAATAAAATCTTTAAAAAAAAATGAATTAGGGAGTAACCCTTTTTTCCTGTATTCTTTGAAAATGTGTTTATAAGATTAGATTTATCTTTTCTTTGCAATTTGGTAGAATCTGGCAAAAACAACTTGGGCCTTGTGTTTGTTATTCTACATTTAAAAATACTGATTCAGGGGAGTCTGGGTGGCTCAGTCATTAAGCCTTTGCCTTCGTTGCAGGTTGGTTCAGGTCATGCTCCCAGGGTCCTGGGATCAAGCCCCACATTGGGCTCCCCGATCAGCAGGGAAGCCTGTTTTTCCTTCTCTCACTCACCCTACTTCTCTCTTTCCCACTCCCCCTGTTCATGTTCCCTCTCTGGCTGTGTCTCTCTCAGTCAAATAAATAAAATCTTTTTTAAAAAATTGATTCAATTTATTTGTGATAAGAATGTTTTTGAGTCAATTTTTATAACATTGTTTTCCAGGAAATTGACTACTTTTTCTACATTTTCAAGCTCATTGTCATAAAATTCTTTATTGCTTTTTCTTCCCGTAATCTAAGTTTTATCTGCACTTATGGTTTTTTTGCCTTTTTCATCCCTCATATTATTTATATGTTATGCTGTTCTTAATTTTACCAGTGTTTTTATTTATGTTTTAAAAATAAACAACTTTTATCTTGTTGATTTTCTCCATTGTGTATTTGCTTTGAATTTCAGATTTCTTTTTTAATTTCATAAATTTCTGATCTTATACTATTTCCTAATTTCTATACTCTTTGGTTTATTGTATTTTCATATACTATTCTGTCTTGTGTTTTTAAAATGCTCATGTATTTTATTTTTTTGTCAAAATTTCATGTAACTGTTAGATCTAGATGTCCAATTGATTCAATTTATTTTATTTCATCTTATTTCATTTTATTTTGGCAAGAATATTTCTTAAGTAGTGCTATGCAAGTCTCATTGGTTGTTTTATCTTATATTTGAATTTCCGGAATAATGAGCTCTTGCCTAAGTAAAATCTCAAGAGATGAACAATGATGGATTAACTATAATTGTTATTAAGTGTAATTATCAATTTTAATATATTTGTTACAACAGAATGTTGGGGTCTGTTATCAAAGAAACAAGACTGAGACAAAGTGAAAGTTATGCAGAGCTTTATTCTATGCCAAGCATTAGAAGTCAGACTGACCGGCCAGGGCCGCCTCCGAAGAGAGCGACCCCCTCCCAATCTCACAGGCTGGTTTTATAGGGCGTAACCGAAGACCCAAGGTACGTGGCTTCTATTGTTAAGGCGCTTACTCCCGAAATCGATACCCGGAACCATATATATATATATTTTAAAGATTTTATTTATTTATTTGAAAGTGAGGCAGTGAGAGAGAGCATGAGCGAGGAGAAGGTCAGAGGGAGAAGCAGACTCCCTGTGGAGCTGGGAGCCCCATGAGGGACTCAATCCCGGGACTCCGGGATCATGACCTGAGCCGAAAGCAGTCATCCAACCACCTGAGCCACCCAGGCGTCCCCGGAACCATATTTTTGATCACAGTTTAGAATCAGATATATCTTCAAGGAGCCCTGGTACTTCCTTTCAGTGGAAAATAATATTTGGAAATTATATCTCGGTGGTAAGTTTGCATTTTCTACTGGGCTATCACAGTTTTTGAGCATTTTAGTAGGGGCCTAAGAGATATGCATTTAATTTATCTTAGAAAAAAAAAGAAGTAAATTTTACCTTTTCCTGCTGCTCAGAGAGGAGTCCATACAACATTGTCCTAGGTGCCTGTGAGAAAGGGAAATGTTTGCTATGTCCGGACCCCGTGACATCCTGAAAATTAAGAAGGAGAATGTCCTTAAATTCCTTGCAGCAGGAACCCACTGAGGTGTCACCAAGCTTGACATCCAAATGAAATAGGCTATGTACAAAAGGAAAAGTGATGGCATCTACTTCACAGATCTGAAGAGAACCAGGAAGAACCTTCTTTCGGCAGTTTCTTCCGCTGTTGCCGCTGAAAATCCAGCTGATGCTCAGTATCATATCCTTCAAGAATACTGGCCAGTGGGCTGTGCTTAAATTGTAGTTGCCGGTGGGGCCACTTCTATTGCTGGCCACGTTACTCCTGGAAACTTCACTAATCAGGTCCAGGCCTCTTTCTGGGAGCTGCAACTTCCAGAAGTTACTACATCCCAGAGCTGAGCACAAGCTTCTTACCGTGGCGTCTTAAGTTAACTTGCCAACCATTAGTCTGTTAACACAGATTCTCCTCTGTGCTACGTTGATTTGGTGCCCTCACACAACAACAATAAGCACCTTCTCAGTGGGTCAGGTGCGGCGAATTCTGGGCGCGGAGATTCTACGCATGTGCGGTACCATCTTCCGGGAGCACACTCCCTCGGTCCTATTGAATCTCTACTTCCGCAGAGATCCTGAGATTGAAGGGAGTACTGCTGCTAAAAATCTGTGAACCAGGAGGAATTTCAGGGTGAAAGGACCTCTCTAGCACCTGAATTACTGCACCTAAACTTCAGGTTGCAGCCCTTTCTGAAGGCACACAGGTGCCCTTTGTACCTGCCGGTGGTTCCCTCCTGAAGACTGGAGCATGCAGCCCACCATCCCCACTGAAGACTGGTCTGCAGCCTCCACTGCTCGTGCCACGGAATGAACATCCCGGGAGTGGTCTTAGGCTATTCTTTCATGGGCTCCTAAATAGAAGATGGAATATAAAGTTGGCGGAAAAAGTTTCTTAAAAAGTAAGTAAATAAACTACAAATTCATAAAACTGCAAATTTAAATTGAAGTTATAGGATTTTATTTAATTTGTTTGATTTATATCTTGATCTTGTCTTTTATACTGAAAATCTTGGCTCCTAGTGATACTAGTATAATAACACATATACTGTAATCTATTTTGTGTGTAGTGGAGTATGTGTATATGCTCATAATAGTTTTAAAATTATACTAACATTAAACTTAATAACAAGCCCCGTAGCTGCAATTAAAGATCTAGTGATCTTTATTTTTGGTTCCACTTAGGAGTATATTCAGTCAAAATTCTATTTTTAAATTAATTGAGATAAATGTCCATGCCATTATGCTACCAATTTTATATAAAATAACATTAGTGAGTTTCAATTTGGTTTTTATTTTAGGGATTGTCTCTCTTTTTAAAATTTAATGTTACCTTCCAAATACATAAAACATTAACAAGGTTCTAAGTTAAAAACTATAAACAAGACACATTAGAAAATATCTGGCTTTCGGGGCACCTGGGTGGCTCAGTGGGTTAAGCTGCTGCCCTCAGCTCAGGTCATGATCCTAGGGTCCTGGGGTGGAGCCCCACATCGGGCTCTCTGCTCCGCGGGGAGCCTGCTTCCTCCTCTCTCTCTGCCTGCCTCTCTGCCTACTTGTGATCTCTGTCTGTCAAATAAATAAATAAAATCTTAAAAAAAAAAAAAGAAAATATCTAGCTTTCATTCTTATTCTTTCCAGCACCTCTCTTTTGTCCTCTTCCTATCTAGAGTTTACTATTTCTTCTAATTAATACTTGGTTTATCCCCTCACTGTTTCTTTTTGAAAATATTAGCATATATGTGCATATGTGTATGAGCGTGTGTATGAATTCTTACACCTTTGTTACCCAAAAGGTACCCAAAGAGGTGTAACGTTTTTTCATTCGTTCCTACAACTCTTGTGCTTTTGCAAATAGTAGGAAAATAAGGAGCTTGTGCATTAGTCACTTAATATTTCTGTGAGTGTATCTTAAAGGCAGATTCCTAGAAATGAAATTTCTGGGTCAAAGGATAAATGCCCGTTTATTTTTGCTAATTAATAATTTGCTAATATCAAATCTTAGAGGTGGTATGGTTTTGAATTTCTACTAGCAGTATATGAAAGTGATTGTTGGGTTCCTGGGTGGCTCAGTTCGTTAAGTCTCTGTGTTTGGTTCAGGTCATGATCCCAGGGTAGTGGCATCGAGTCCCAAATCAGGCTCCTTACTCAGCAGGGAGTCTAATCTCCCTCAGCCCCTCCCCACAGCTCCTGTCACTTTCTCTCTTTCTGAAAAAAACACCCCCCAAAAAACAAAACAAAACAAAAAGCCTTAAAAAAAAGGGAAGTGGTTGTTTTCTCACAGCCTTAACAACAGAATGTTTTTTCAAAGTGTGATATGATGCCTCACTGTAGTTTCAGTGTGTATTTCTCTTATTATATATGTGCTTAAGGGCCATTGCTGGTTCTTCTTCTGTGAACTGTGTTTTTTTTTTAATTTTGTTTTTATTTATTTGACACAGAGTGAGTGAGATAGAGAGGGAGGGAATACAAGTAGGGGGAGTGGGATAGGGAGGATCCGGCTTCGCGGAGCAGGGAGCCCTATGTGGCGCTCCATCCCAGAATGCTGGGATCGTGACCTGAACTGAAGGTGGATGCTTAAATGACTGAGCCACCCAGGTGCCCCTGTGAACTGTTTTCTATGTCATTTACCTATTTATTTTTCCTAAAGCTTTTGGACTTTTTCTGCTTATTTCTTAGATTTTTTTTTTTTTAAGTAGCAATGTTTGCCCATGGTGTGTGTGATTTAGGATGCAAATACTATATCATTTATCCTTCTCTCTCCTACCCTCCCTCCCTCCCTTCCTTTCTCTTCTTTATTAATACTATGCACATTTTTAGTATCTGAATGATCAGGAATTTCCTTTTTTATTTTAGATTTTGAATCACAGCAAGACATTTTTTACCTTTCCTAAATAATAAAGGAAGTCACCTATATAATTCACTAGTACGATTCTATTTTAGTATTTAGATATCTGATATATTTTAATAAGTTTTCGTGGTCTGTAATGCATCTTTTGATAGACAGCATTTTATTATTGGTTAATTATAAATATTTTAAAAATCTCTCTTATGATTTTTTTTTTTAGATGAGTGAGTTGTTTAAAAGTCTGTATAGGGGCTCCAGGGTGACTCAGTTAAGTATCTAACTCTTTATCTCATGGTTGTAAGTTTAAGTTTTGCATTGAACTTTTGCTGGGTATGGAGCCTACTTAAAAAAAAATAATAAAAGTAGTCTGTATAATACCACTTCTTTGACAATTTTTGAGACTTGCTTTATGAATTAGGTGGTAATTTTCTAAATGTTCAGTATGTACTTAAGTACTCTCCACATGTTGCTCCAGAGTTCTGCTTATGACAATTGAGTAAATTGTGTAGACATTTGGTTCAAATTTTCTGTATCTTAGCTATTTTGTCTGCTTGGCTTGTAAGAAATTGAGTTACATCAAAATCTTCTATGTTGTTGGATTTGTCTATTTCAACTTGTAGTTCCGGCCAGTTTAGCTTCACATATTATAAGAGTGTCTTTTATATATTATAAGAATATTTTACCCCATACAGGAATTAGCATTTTTATATATTCTTAGAGAACTGACACTTTTCTCTATATAAATATACTATGTGTATTTAATATATACTAAATCCATCCTGCTTAGGTCCATTTTTTTTCTGATGTTAGAATAATAGACTTAACTGTAATTTCATTAGCATTTTCTTGGTATATATTTATAAATTATTTTAATTTCAATTTTTACTTGACCTTGGGTTTTGGGTGCATGTATTATAAAGACCATATAGCCAAAATTGGTATTTTTATATAACCTGAAAATAATGTCTTAATTAATAAGTTTAGTTCATATATTACTGAGAAGTAAGGGTTAGTTATCCCAGATTGGTCGACTGCATGTTGGTTTCTGGAAAGATTTGAGTTCATAAATTCCTATAAAGCTCTGTGGAGATGAGTTATGGTGTGGTGACTAAGAAAACTACTCCTGGTATACATTAAGGTTTGGGCCCCAGCCCCAGGTTATATGAAGAGAGCATGTCAAATCTTGCTGCTATGTTGACAAATCAAATGGCTGCTGTCACATGGCTTGAACCAGAAGGGGCAGGTAATGCTACCTATACTACAAATGCTGAGATTGCAGGTCAGGGTCAAAACCAAGGTTCTGCCTTGTCAAATTGCTAATTAGTCTGGCTCCTGATCTAACTATGGAGAGACTTAATGCTTTCCACGGATTAATGATACTTAAAAGCGCCACAGCTCATATGTGAGGACTTTTTTCCAGTCTGAAACCTACCTTGAAATTCTCTTCATTCCCCTAGAATTGAAAGGGTAATGTAGGATATACACACCAGTTATTGTTTTTGTTTTTATGAGTTTTCCCCCAAAAACACTACTCTAGAAATGTCTGGTGTCTGGACTTCTAGCCATATAAACTTTACATATGAGAACACATAAAATAAATACTGAATACCTGATTAGTTTCTATACATTCCCTTTTCCTTTTAAGTTTGTTTTATATTCTCTGAGCTACTTTTTTTTTTTTTAATTTGGGGATTATTTGAGCTATTTTTGTTTGTTTTCACATATCCTTTTTCCATCTAATGGTTTTGAATGTATATAACAATTTTATTTATAATTGATATTTCATTCTGAATATTTAACACAATTTAAAGTGGATAATTCAAACACCTACTGACCAGTACGAAGACCCTAGAACTCTTCAACTTTTATCATCCCAATTTTTACATGTATTAAGTATGTTTTATTTGCCCTCTTTTGAGCTCCATAGATTAAACTTATTGTTGCTATTGCTATTATTCTTATTTTACACAGAAAATATTTGTTAGAGATGCTTACTTTTTTTTTTCCTCACTGCAAAGCATTTTCATCAGTAAGTAGATTATTCAGAAGTGTCTTCCGTGTAGACTTACTTGTGGTAAAATCTCTCCATTTTTAAATATCGTAAAGATTTTTTTTCCCCATTTTTCTCTCCTTTTTGAAAGACAGCTTTGCTAGGCACACACTATTAGGTTAACAATAATTTTACTGAACAATTAGAAAATAGTATTCTACCATCTTTTGGCTTCCATGCTTGCTATTGAGTTTTTATTTGTTTTTCTAAGTGCTTTGTAAGTTTTTCTATTCATATTTGGGATTCTTCAGCATTACTCTTAGTATATCTAGGGATTGATTTTTTTTTTAACTCTGCTGTATTTAGTATCTGTGCTTTCCAGTCACCCATTCATTCTTCATTTCCTTGCAGTTCCATCACTCTTCCCATACACTCTTATTCCATCACTGCCAAATTAGCCCACTCAAAAGTCACCATGCCCTACCAGATTGATAATACAGTGTCTTTTACTTAGTTCTTGACCTCCCTTAGGCTGCCATAATTCTTTATACTTGATTTATTCATTTGTTAGAGTCTTTTTTCTTGGGCGTTTGGATGTGGTAGGCAAAACTCTAAAGATGTCTCCATCCCAAGATTTCTGCTCTTTGATTATTCAAACACTCATCTGGGAACTATCGTGAAGGGATCTTGCAGATATAATCAGAGTTCCATGTCAGTTGCCCTTAAAATAAGGAGATTATCCACCTGGCCTGACCCAATCAAGTGAGTCCTTTGAAAGTAGGGTTTTCTCCAGCTGGTTACATAAAGGGAAGTCAGAGAGATTCCAAGTGCAAGAAGGAAATCACTCACCAATGCTGGTTTAAAGATGGACTGAAGAGTAGGGTAGTGGTGCGAATGAATGTGGGCAGCCTTTACTTGCTGAGAGAGGCCCCTGACCAACAGCCAGCAAGAAAATGTGGACCTCAGTCCTATAGTCCTGTAGCTGTGGTTGAATTCTTCCAACAACTTCAGTGGGTTTAAACATAGATTCTTCTCTGGAGTCTCCAGATAATAGACCAACTTGGCTGATACTTTGATTTTAAGACTGTGAGAACTTGTGCCCAAACCAAGATAACTGTGATAGGATAAATAGATAATGGCTTAAGCTGCTAAACTTGTGGTAATTTGTGATGCAGCACTTGTATGCATAAAAATTTGCTAAGAGGACAGATCTTGTATTAAGTGTTTCAAAAACAGAAGTATTTTGAAAAGAACAGAAAATTAATATACTGGGACTCCATATTCCTGGCTCTTCTCTAATCATTATGACCACTCTGTCTCTGGCTTATTTTCTGGATTTTCTTCCTTTGTCCAATACTTAAAAGCTGGGGTTTTCCACTGATCTTCAGTCAGTCACTACCTTTATAATTTTGTCACCCAAAACAAGAGAGTGCATCAATCTATGCAAAAGTTCTCTCTTTCTCTTTCTTTCTTCTTTATGAAGGAATTGATCTTATGTCTTTGTGTTTAAATAGCATTTGCAAATCTTGAGTATTCTCTTGTGATTATTCAGCTTAAAGAAAAAGGTAAGGATAAATATAAAGAAAACAACCCTATACAATATTTTAAATTTGACACTAAAACTTCACTTACAATTTAATTGAATCCATAATTTTTTAAGCTGTTCTGTTTTCTGTGATTTCTTTTCTAGTCCCATTCTGCCCTTATTGTCTATGTGATAATGTGTTGAATTTAATATTTTTATTAGGATTGTTTGCTAGTTGTTTCAAGTATATGTGTCTCCTCTCCCCAAAGGTGAGGAATTCTTAGGCTTTTGCAAGTTGGGACTCTACCTTATTTTGGAACTCCACCCCAAAGAGAGCACAATTATGGGAACACTAAATATGTTTAATGCAAATTTTCAGACTTACAGAGAAAATGAGAACTGAAAAGAGGACTTCTATAATAAAGGGAGAGATGGGGATGCACTTGCTTTAGTTCCTACCACCACATTATCTTGAATTTCTCTCTACTGTCAACATTTTAACTCAGAAATACCAATACCACAATGCCACAACAGAGAAAGATAAAGACCATATTCAATTATTTTACTTTCCTTACCAAAAAAATGCACAAGTTCCTGTCCAGCATCTTCTGTATATAGCACTCTAGCTATTTTCTTTTGGCCGTCTTAAAACACAAGGTTTTTCAAAGCAGAACCCTTGATTTATTTTGACAGAGACAGCAAGGGGACATTTGACAAATGCTAAATAATCAACACCTAAAGATGTCTGACAGAGCAGATTATGCCTATTTAACTTGCTTTCTATAATGTTTAGCCTAGTCTTAAGCACAGCTGAGATCTAATAAACTCTTTCTCATGATAGATGATACCCTGAGGGCCATGGACTGTAGAGTTCTCAGGTCATGTCTGACCACTGTGCTTCTCCTTGGCCGAAATCTGAATTTATTCATGATTAGTTCTGCTTGCTACAGCAATCAGAAAATCTAAGAAGGTTGTATGGAGACTAAAGGGAAAAGGTGTGATGGATGTAGAAACAGTAGGAAATGATGAATGGTCCTACAGCCTCTCTGGGCAAGAGGTTTCAAAAGAGCACATACAAAAGAATAGATTTTCCTGTGCTCTGAATATATTGTCAAGAAATAAACTACTTAAAATTCACCTTTTTAATGTACTCATTTGTCTTTTCTACATATCTCAACACACTCTTTTGTAAAAGCAAAATACCACAGCCTGATTAAATATTAAAAATACCCACACAGAGTCTGTGATAAAATGTCATAAGTGTCATCAGAGGCATTTCAGAATATTAGAATGTAAGTTAAGTGAAAACAAAGGCCAAGAACTAAAAGAATGCAATGGTTATTGATAATAAGATGGTAATACTAGCTACTATTTATTAAACATTTTCTACCTGCTAGGCACATTGCTAAGCAGTTTATATAAATTAGCTCATTCAATATTTTTTAGAAGTATGGTTATGTAGACAAATGATAAAACAGAGGAAAGACTTGTCAAAAGTTATATAGCAAATATAGAGTCAGGATTTTTATCCATTGGTGTCTTGCTCAGATTCTTAAAATCCATGATATATGGCCTCTCAAAAAGATTTATCATTGATTTTTAATGTATTTTTAGAAATTGAGGGGCTTTTGTTACAGATTTATATTTTATCTGATGCTGTTTTCCTTGTGTCATCCTAAAAATCACTGTTTCAGAAAGAGAGATGTGCTTCTGAACTACATTATTATGCATTTACCTCCCATATCTTATGTCAAATGATGCTAATGGATAAATTTTGAGAGGATAATGTGAGGTGTATTTAAGCAAGTAATGTGTCTTCATCAGGTTAGACTGTAAGTGAAGATGACATAGATTAAGGGAATTAGTGTGAAAAAGGCTTCATTTTTCTGGACAATAATATGTTTAAGCACAAGTTGAAAATGTGAATCAAATTCAACTTAACCCTTAATTTTAAAATCTATTGATGTTGAAAGAAGCAAGTACAAAGTCCTACTTTTCCTTTCTAATTCTGATGGTTTTTTCGTCTCTGTAGTTCATGTACTAATTTGAATGTCATGCTAATGGAGGTACTAGTTTTCTTTTGTGGTGTTTAAATTGCTACCTTTTACATGACAAGCTTATAATGACTCATTTAAATAGGTAACATGTTTTAATAGATTAAACAGAAATGTTACTGTACTTTTTCTGATAGATATATTTTACATGTAAAATAAAGAGTTTTAAAGAATGTGCATATTTAATCTAAATTTTTGTAGCTCTTATGTCTACTGGATTTTGGAGATGTGAATCTGTAATTTTCGGAGAGAAGAAAAGATTTGCAGAAAGTTCTGATCAAATATCTGGTATATAATATTAAATGGTTTTTTAAAAAATATTTTATTTATTTATTTAAGAGAGAAAGAAGAGCCAGAGAGCACAAGCAGGGGGAATGGCAGAGGGAAAGGGATAAGCTCCCTGCTGAGCCTGGAGCCTGATGACAGGCCTCCATCCCAGAACCCTGGGATCAGGACCTGAGCTGAAGGCCGATGTTTAATTTCTGCACCATCCAGGTGCCTCTAATATTAAACGATGTGATAACCATCTTCAAAAAGATCTTGGAGTAGGTAGTTTTAACCAACATGGAAGATTTCAGTTTTCTCTGTAGATTGGGTCTCCACAGAAGGTTTGATTGCAAGACAGGGGGCCAGTCCTAGAGAGTTTGGACCTGGAACTAGATGTACTCACCAGAGAAGACGCTAGTGAGTTGAGAAAGTCCAGACAGACAGGAAAAGTCAGTTATCTTGAGAGAAACTGACAAGTAACCAGTCAGTCTGAGAAGCTACAGTAATAGCTGGTGTACAAGACAAAAAGCCAGGAATCTACAGGGAAGGAATATATTAAGATGTGGTAAGCAGACAGGTCAGTTACTTGTCAACAGATCTGAGGAAACAGGTTAGCCCTAAGGCATGGAGTTTGAGGTTCAGAATCAGGTCTTAACTGGCAAGGATGAGGGGATGAGAAAATCAGAATCTCAATCCTGAAGAATCCCTTGCTGTGCTGTGTTGCTTATCAAGGTCAGGACAAATTGCAGAGTTCAAACAGGAGACAGAATCATTGGGTGAGGACTTGAGCCCTGGGAGGAATCAAGTTACTAGAACTGAAACATAAAGAACTACAGGAGCAACCAGATCAACTGAGTATCATGACCTCTCTCCAGCAAGGCTTCAAATCTTTTTTAAAAATAAGACAGGGCCTGTATGTTGGCATTAGTGACTATAGGCAGAAGATCACGTGAGACATTTTCCAAGTCTTCTGATCATAATAAACCAGAGCCATTAGAGTAAGTTTTCACTTTAGAACTGATACTTAAGGCAATAGACACATCATTCACTTTGGTTTAGACTGAAGTGGTTGAGCCATTTTCACTATTAGCAACGAATATGTGATAGAAGGAAAACATGGCTAGAAAGAGCTACAGCTCAACAAACTAAATTAGAGGAGTTATAAAGAGGAGAGATACAAGAAGGCCCAAAAGGTTACATTGAAACACCCTTCAGAAATGATGCTCCAGAATCATAATACACTAGTGATTTGATCAGCCTGATAGTTTGCTGCTTTAAGAAAAACATTTGTCAACTTTGTAGTTGGCTGGGGGAAGGGAGATTTTACTTTTACATCTGATTTATTCACTGTCTAGATATGAGAATTCTCTGGGCATTTAGTTGCTTCCTGAACAATAAATAAAAGAAATGAGATCTCTTAGAAATATCTAATTAAGTAGTTCTCTATTTAAGAAAATTTTTGTAATAATATACACTTATTAATAGAACAAAACTTTGAAAATGTTGTTAGTTAAAAAGTTAAATTACGGCCTTAAAATTCTGATCACATATTTGCTTCTCAATCACACCCAGACACAAAGATATAATCACCATCAGAAGAGACATCTTTGAACATGAAGTCCAGTGATAAATAGCTATAATTTCACAAATATCACCCCATTCTTCAAACTGTAATAATAATTTCAGTTCCCACTGTGGACTTCAGATTTTAATTTATATTTTATATTAAATATATTAGTCTCTTCTAACAAAAATGAGATAAGCATAATTGTCACAAAGTAAGAGCGATGACATAAATTTGCACATTTTGTAACTTTAGTATACAAACCAACTTACTCCGTTTGATAAGCATGTGTGGATTTTTTTTTTTTTTACTTCAACCAATACAGAATTTTATGTCCCTTTAAAAAAGAAAAGTATATCAGTAGCACTTGGGAATTTTGTATACCTGGGGAAAGAAATGCTGACACAACAAGCATTGAGAATTTGGTGCTGGAATAATGTTTGCACAAATATACATCACTTTCTTTCCACCACTCAGAGCCATGGATTTGCTGCTGCTTGGCCTGGCATCTTGATTATTTCCCATGCTGGCACCTACTGTTCTATACCTTGATGGACTTAACCACCCAAGGCAAAAGTATACATTTGTTTTCCAGATGACTTCATGGAATCTTTTGAAGGCAAGTTAGGACCAATTCCCGAACTTCTTGCCTTCTTTAAATAACTCATAATACATTGTATATACTTCCTTTATTCTTTTTCCCTCAGGTCCCAAATCAGCTGAATCATGTTTTTTGTTTGTTTTTCTTTTTGTTTTTTTAACACACTTTAAACTGGCTTTGCTCAAACCTGAGATATATGCTCATAGTCAAATTTTCCAGTTCTAAAAATATCTTAACAGCTTACTATCTAACACCTTGACCTCCTCACGTTTCACATTCTTAAGATGTTTTGGTAATACATGTCTATCCTCACATGAGCAGAAGTCTAGGGCTTTACCTCTGAAGAGGCCTCTGAACTGCAAAATACCAGGCACATAACCTAATACTTAATTAAACTTAGCCCTAACCCCAACTGTAAATCTAAATTTAACCTTAACCCTAACCCTCTGAAGAAGTCTCTGAATGGCAAAATACAAGGCACGTACACTATCCCTAACCCTAGATCTGAAGAAAGTGTCTTCCTGAACACAGCTGAGAAGAAGCAAAAAAAAAAAAAAAAAATAGTTTTGACATAGAAGGCAAAATATCTAAATGAATTTTGCAATTATAATAACAAAGGGCTCTATGTAAGGTGAAAATTAGAAAAAGTGACCACCATGGTATCACATTATAAAGTGCTATGGAAATGTAGTTAATTTTTTTTTCATTATTTTAGGTCTTGGCATCCTTGGCAGACATGAAATTCAGAACACAAAGCAGATCACCTAGATGTACAGAAAAGAGCCCATGTTGATGCTAGTGACACTTTTGACAGCCTCTTTGCTCAGTTCCTAGACCTTATTAACTCCAGTAACCTCCACTTTTCTCCCTTCTATTCACAATCAGGTTCACACTTTCTGACAGCAGAGTACCTCCTCTAAAGTTTCAGTGAATCTTTTTTTTACCTTTCCATCTTTCTTGTTCTTCACTCCCTTTATCCTCTCTAGTCTCTTATCTTATCTTTCAGCACAGTCCTAGAAACACACTCTTTCTACCTTGTCTGAACCTGAAACAGTTTCAATGATCTCTTTAGTGAAATCCTAAATTTGTTCACCCCCCTTTGCCTGGCTTGCCAATTCCCTTCTTTAAAGTACACACTTGTTTTCTCTGGTAGAAAAGAAAAGGTTTAGGTGCATTCTTAGAGAAAGTACTTTAAGTATGTGGATGTATCCTATCATAAATTCATCCTCTCCTTCTTGGCTAATAATGACTCTTGGGACCTGCTTTCCCACTTTATGATATTTAGAACCAGAAGAGCAAACTTTGGAGGAATATAGCAAAAAGAGGCACCATTTTTAGTACTCTATTAGAGGCCTCTAGAGCAAAGGGATTGAAAATCTTTTTTCAAATGTGAGATTCATGGGGCACCTGGGTGGCTCAGTGGTTAAGCCTCTGCCTTCGGCTCGGGTCATGATCTCAGGGTCCTGGGATCGAGTCCCACGTTGGGCTCTCTGCTCTGCAGGGAGCCTGCTTCCTCCTCTCTCTCTCTCTCTGCTTGCCTCTCCGCCCACTTGTGATCTCTCTCTGTCAAATAAATAAAATCTTAAAAAAAAATGTGAGATTCAGATTGGTATCAATAGAGTAATTATACTCTGTTAGTTATCAGAGAATGTTGCATTGGGGGGGCACCTGGGTGGCACAGTCGGTTAAGCAACCAACTCTTGGTTTTGCTCAGGTTGTGATCTCAGTGTTGTGAGATCAAGCTCCATGATGGGCTCCATGCTCAGCACTTGGAGTCTGCTTGTGTCTCTGTCCCTCTCCCTCTACCCTTCACCCCACCCCCTTGCATATGCTCACTCTCTCTCAAAAATAAATTTTAAAAAATGTTGGATTGGAAAATCAATGCTCATTCATGTAATTTTTATTTCTTACTAAGTATTATGTTGATTGACTAAATATGCTCACTCTAATAGCCATTTGAAATAATCACTTCCTATTTGCATTTAATTTTTCTTTTTTTTTCTTTAAAGATTTTATTTATTCACTTGACAGACAGAGATCACAAGTAGGAAGAGAGGTAGGCAGAGAGAGAGAGGGAAGCAGGCTCCCTGCTGAGCAAAGAGCCTGATGTGGGGCTCGATCCCAGAACTCTGGGACCATGACCAAAGGCAGAGGCTTTAACCCACTGAGCCACCCAGGTGCATTTAATTTTTCTATTTTTATTTCCTATCTCCAAGAATTTCTTTAGAAAATCCCAGCAACTGACTTCTGCCCAGTCACAGCCAGGGTTCACTTTTTTGGATTTGTGCAGTTATATTAATACAAAATGGAAGGCTCTGTGTACAAATTTACTATCCTTTGAATAATTGCAGAAGTCTCTTTGACTTTTGAGACCAGAGGCTGTCAGTTTGTATTATTGGTACTTAACTGTTTAATCTGTTATAGGTGTGTCCTGCTGGGTTGTGACTTCTGTAAGTACAATCAGGCTTATAGGATCTCTTCCCTACTAATTTCTCACAGCAAACTTTGTCACATTATCATAACTCATAGGACTTGTAAGATTCTCATTTAGTTATTACCATATAGACTAATGGTTAAGTGCCTAGGTCTTCAAGTTAGGCTATGTGTGTTCAAATTCAAGTTTAGCCATTTATTGTGAGATCTCAGAGAATTAATATATCTCTGAATTCACTGTGATCATCTATAAAATGGGGATAACAATAGCACTGTGTCTTGTGTGGTCGTGAAGCAGAAATGAGGTAGTTCATGTAAATATCATAACTTGATGCCTGATAAATGGCAAACTCAATAAGTGTAAGCAGTGTTTATTAATGGATGCAAGTAATGATGTTGTAAAAAATACAAGTATGTGTGTTTTTTTCTTATATTAAGACCTGCCATTAAGGCTGCCCTAAATCTTTTTAGGTTATCTTTACCTATAGATTTCTCACATATTCAAATCTACAGTGAAAATGGTTTTTTTCTTTAACTTTGAAGATATTTTTGAAGCAGTCCATAAGAAGACTCCTCTGTGGGGGAGCCTGGGTGGCTCACTGGGTTAAGCCTCTGCCTTTGACTCAGGTCATGATCTCAGGGTCCTGGGATGGAGCTCCGCATCAGGCTCTCTGCTCAGCAGGGAGCCTGCTTCCCCCTCTCTCTCTCTGCCTGCCTCTCTGCCTACTTGTGATCTCTCTCTCTCTGTCAAATAAATAAATGAAATCTTTAAAAAAAAAAAAAAAAAGAAGACTCCTCTGTGATTGATCCACACTAGTAAAATATACCTTCATGTGCCTCCTCTCTCTCCAGGCAACAATCGCTAAAATATGTAAACAAACAAGTAACCTTATTTGCTAAAATTTAATCTGTTATTCATGTTACATTATTGCTCTTCTTCTCTTCATCAAAGTTTCTGTCCCCCTCAGGTAACATCCCTCATCATCAGAAAGAGGAAATTTCTTAACATGTTATTTTGACAACATAATTTACCTAGATGATTATCATTATGATGATGTTTTAGATTTGTTTAGTCCACTGTTCTGAGCAGAAGAATAGCTGGCTTATATTTTTCTTCATACATTTTTTGAAAAATGCTACATTGTCATTTGTGAAATTTTGCTGAATGATTGTGTAGCATACCTCTTTGTGGAGAGTGATAAATGAAAACACTCTCTGCCTATACTCCTGATTTAATTATTAAAATAATCTCATAATGGACTTGTATTTTACTCTTAGAAAATTGGCAAAATGCTAATACATTTGGTTTAACTAGGCCACGTTCATGTCTTGTTTAACTTTGATTCCCTTGCATGAACTCATTTATTAAGAATAAATGCTTGTTGAATTAAATTACGTAGCCAAACAGGAGACAAATGAAAGTCATGGTTAATAAGATGGGCCAGACTGAGATACTGTTCTTGTTGATAAGCTTACTTTAATCACCTTGTTATTTTCTAGCATAATATAATCATTTATTAAAATGATAGAATATTTTCCATATATAGAAGATAATAGTTTTGTATTATGTTGAATCTGCCTGAGAATAAAATAGGTAACCAAATTCATTGGCAGTGTCATGAGGCTTGATACCTAAAGCTAGTGAGAACAAATTTAACTTAAAAAATCTGCAAGAGTTCACATTTAGATCTTGCCTCATGCCCACTTTTGTTTGGGAATAATGGAGTTTCAATTTATAGAATTGCATTATGTACTTTAGGGCTGGAGAGAAACTTGATAGGTCTTCCATTGAACCTAAAGAGGAACACACTGCAATGGGATGTTAATGATCTCTATTGAAGGAAAAATGTGGTGGTGTAAGATGCTACACACTAAGCACATTACTCATTTGTATGTATTTAACAATTCTGGACTTGACTATAAAAATGCTTTGTAGCATATATGCCTTATTTTTTTTTCTCCAAATGAACTGTCTGAATTTTGAGGAATTTTAGCATGCTTTGGTGAGAGGAATAGACAAGTTATTTCCAGAAAATTCAGGCACCAACTGCTTTTCACCAAAAGTTATATTATTGACTAAAATTTGGCAGTCTATTCTGGAAAATCAAAATGAAGAATTCTACTACTGGTGAGAGGAATACATAGGTAGAAAGAGGTGAAGAATATAAGTTACTTAGCAGCGTTGGACCTTCTCTCAACGTAGATTTAAATATTGGAGAAATATCAGTGTTATCATTTCCAAAAGCCATTCTTTTAGAAACAGAAATTAGAATATGATGGAAAATGCAGTGTTGGGAGTTATCCAACAGGGAAACAAATGGAAGGTATATGTATAATATCTATCCACCCTCATGGTGAGGGCTCTGTGTTACACTTCTGCCTTAAAACTTATTATGCTGGAAACTTGATAGCAAATATTCCAGTTTTTAATAATGGTGTTTTAGTGGAAGTGAGTGGGGTTTAGGTGGCATATATATGCTTCTCAAACAACAGACAATGAGATCTTTTAACGTTGTTTCCAAAGCTATTTTCTTTGGAATACTGTTCTGTGAGATTTGGTAGAAAAAGGATCCTATGATGGAATATTTGGGAAACAATATTATATCCCCTTGTTATAAATTCGCTATATATATATATATTTTTACATTAAAGACTTAAAATTCCTAGAGTAAACAAAAACTGAAAAATAAAAAATCCTGCTAATTCAATGAATACAAATATTGTATATATTCATGCATATATATACATATGTGTGTGTTTATAAATATCCTTGAATTCATTTTTCACTGAATATACCTGCTAATATTTTGTGGCACTGGCTGATACTGAACATGGTCTTGGAAAGGCTGGTCTAAGAAATTAAAACCTATAAATTATAAAGGAAATACTTTCAGTTGAAAGGGATGCCTGTGTTAGCAGTCTTCAGCTGCTCCGTATTTCCATCCATGTAACTTAAAATATTTTATTCCTTTCAGTGAACTCTGTCCTAGGGATAAGGAAAAAATGCCACTTAGCACTCTAGAGGAGCTATTTACTGCAAATAATTACAGTGGGGCCTGGTAAAGGTGTAATGATAGTAAGAAGACATATTAGCTTAGATTTTTTTGGTAGCAAGTAACAAAAGCTAATCACAGTTGGATTCATGAAACCCAAAGGCAGAAGTATAACTGGGTTCAGGAAAGGTCTAGAAAGTAGCTATATCATTTCTAATAATGCAGAGCTTTTTAACAAAGAGTGTTTTCCTAAGCAAACATTCAGGATCTTGTCTAGAGATTCACAATGAACTCTGCTGTTGGTTGGAGCATATACATATACAGATATACATAGGATACATATTAAAGAAAACATACTTATGTGGTTGTTTTGTAACTGCAACATGTATGCCAGGCATTGGTAACCACAGTAAGTTCCTGCCAGTGTGTGTGTGGAAGCTGGCCTAAGACTTGTTTCCTATTATCACTGTTGCCCAGCATGAGGTTGTGAGAGATACTCTAACATTCTGACTTCCAAGATCTTCATCTTGCTATGCAGACTTAACCATTAGTATTTGAAGAATTTAATGAACATAAACATTTCAGATAAAGCCAGGATCCCATTTAATTTAATCCCTGCCCAATGCCTTTCCCTTTCCTTCTTCCCAAGACACAACTGCAGTCTTGATCTTCAGGCCATGTTCTATACTTTCACTATTCACATGCACTTAACCAGGGCCCTACCTCACCCCACTCCACCCCCATTCTCATATACCCACATCGTTTATAAGGGGAAGATTGATACTGTATTTTCCAGGGTCCCATGGAATACCTTCTCCCTTCCTCTTCAGAGAATCTGAGCTGCATGTGGATGGGGCATGTGTGGGTAGAAGGACTACTGGTTACCTATTTTAAAACTTAAAAGGTGAGAGATTTGTGCACATGAATCAACCAGAGACCTTTATTTATTTAGGAACCAAATAACTTTATTGGATGAAAGGCAAGACTGGAAGAAAAAAACTGGAACCTTTTGCAGACGCAATACTGCAATACGTATTCTCGGCATGGTGATCAGGGAAAGTCACCATGCGCCCTGGGGCTATAGGGAAAACAGTCCCAACTCAATTCTTTTTGTCGCTGTCGCCCAGGGTGAGCTTGTCAAACAGGTACTCTGCCAGGTCGGCTTCGGGGGCCCCCATCTTGCGCAGGTCGGTGACATAGCCCCCCAGCTCTTTGATGGCCTCGACTTGCTGGTGCAGGTAGTGGCTCTCCAGGAAGTCGCAGAGCTGGGCGTCGTTCTTGTCGGTGGCCAGCTGGTGCAGGTCGAGCAGGCTCTGGTTCACGCTCTTCTCCAGGTGCAGGGCGCACTCCATGGCCTTCAGGCCGCCCTCCCAGTCGTCGCGGTCCGGCCTCTTGATGTCGCGGAGGCGGATGTGGCCCCCGCGCTGGTTCTGCAGCTCCATCAGCTTCTCGGCATGCTGGGTCTCCTCGCGGGACTGGCGCAGGAAGAAGCGGGCGAAGTTCTTCAAGGCCACGTCGTCGCGGTCGAAGTAGAAGGCCATGGACAGGTACACGTAGGAGGCGTGGAGCTCCAGGTTGATCTGGCTGTTGATGGCGGCCTCGCAGTCGGGGTGGTAGTTCTGGCGCACTTGGGAGAGCTGCGGGGTGGCCATGGCTGGCGGCCCCGGGCACCAAGGCGAAGGCGAAGGCGGTGCGGAAGCGAGGGCTGCGGAGCCAAAGTCCGTGGGGGCAGATGCTTTTCAGGGTGGGCGCTGAGGGAGGCTGGAGATGGGCAGGCTCCTGGGCTGGCAGCTCACGAGCTCTGGGCTGGAACCGGAAGGTATGTCCGTTACCCAGTGTTGGGGGGTGGGGTGAGGATCCGTTAGCAGGTCATTGGGGTCAGAGTGGAGGGGGCCCTAGGCTCTGGAGGGACTAGGGGGTGTGGCTGGGGGCGTGGCTGGGGGGCGTGGCTGGAGGCGGAGCGGAATGAGAGCACTGTTCCGGGTTCAGAGGAGCCGGGTGACACAGTGTGACTCTGCTGAGCATGTAGCCTAAATATTTTTAACTGTTAGTCATGAATATAAGTGCAACTGTTTTGAGTTAGTCACATGCGTGGTTTCTTTGAGCAATCCCCTTGAGTACTGTCATGATGGGATTGTTCACCAAATATAGTGCTTTTGTGGTGTCATTGGAATATTTAGTATCACAAGCTTTATTTGGATGGCAGCTATCCTCAGTGACTCAACATCCATATTAACGACACTTCTGATAGCCTCCTCACTCAGTTCCTAGACCTTATTGTTTCACAGACCTCCACTTCTCTCCTATTCACGATCAGGTTCAGTCCCTTCCAACAGCAGAGCAGCACCTCCAAAGTCTCAGCAAATCTTTCCACCTCTCAATCTTCCACTCTTTGCATTTCTTCCTCACTCCCTTGATTCCCTCTCATCTCTTACTATTTCAACGCAGTCCTAGGAACACATTCCTTCTGCCCTATCTGGACCCCAAAATGGACAGCGTCAGTGATCTCTTCACTGACACCCTACATTTGCTCACCGCCTCTCACTTGGCTCGCCGATTCCCTTCCTCTTGGGGAAATGCCGATGTCTCTTTCCTCTCGCAGAAAACAAAAGTTTTTAGGTGCATTCTTACAGAAAGCACTGCTAACCATGTGGATGTATTCCTCCCTCCAGCCTCATCTGTACTTTCAGTGCCACTCAGCAAGACTGTTTTTATTTTTTAACTCCTTAAATTATATTCTGTGAAATGAACCATTTGACAGGGAATACCACCGATCTCAAATCGCCTTTTATTTATTCATTGATTAATTCAACAAATATTTATTGATAACCTAATATGGCCAAGGAGCTAGTCTGTAATTTGGGCATATATTAATAACAAAGAGACAAATCTCTGTTCCCATGATGTTTGCATTTTAATGGAGAACCAGATCAAACTAAACAAACATAAAACTGCCATCCCCCCCACACTTATTGTTGTAAGTGCACACGTACAAGATATGTATATGGAAATTTAAAAGGCAATTTATCCTCAGAATTCAAGGATATTATAATAGAAGACATAAAACCAACCTAGGTATTTATGATTCATTTATTTGTGCATGAATGCAGCAACCATTTAGATACTCCAAATATGTGTCAGACACTGTGTTTGATTCTGGAGATACACAGAAGAATTCAATGTGGTCTATGTTCTCAGATAGAGTTAGAATAAAATACCTGTTTTTATTGAAAGATTTAATCCCATGGCTCTAATTAACACACCTTTGGTTTTGTTGTTGTTGTTTTGGTCTCTATTTCTCTTTGCAAGTTTACACTATTTTATAATCACTGTTCATGATAAAAGCAAAGGATCAAATATCAAATGTCATGATGTAAACTTACCCAGGCAGTTTTAGAGGCATTTAATTGTTGATTCTGTAAATAAATAGACATCTATTTGAGAAGTTGATTTTAATGATAAAATCACATACTACAGATGGAAAAGTACCACATGATCAATTTCTCAATGAGAAAATTTTGTTCCTTATTTGCTTAACACCAGTGTTTAGTCTTAAAATAATTGTAGACTTTCAAAATTTCCTTGGGACATTCCATTGTAGTCCTCATTATAAGAATCCATTTAAGCAAAAGAGATCTGGATTTTGTAGAACTTTTTTTCATTATGTCTCAAGATTATTTAATAATTTATCACTATAATTATATTCCTCAAATACTTAAAAGTAATAATACCATTGAATGGTTACTAAAGGGTGATAATGGTGTTTCTCAAATATTTCATTCCTTATCATTAATTCCTAGGAGAGATGGTAATGATAAAATATATATAATAAATAAGAAAAACCCAAGACTTAAAAACCAGCTTTCTAAGGGAAATCAATAAAGAAGCATGGACTGGAACTTCAAATTTCCACAAGGGAAATATATATATAAATAGAAACAAAAGCAGCTTTCTAAGGGAAATCAATAAAGAAGCATGGACTGGAACTTCAAATTTCCACAAGGGAAATATATATATAAATAGAAACAAAAGCATTACATTCAGTTTTCTAAAATGAGGAATATAAAACTAAGTATAAAGATAGAATGAGGAAACTTCAAAGCAGATGATGGGTCTTAAAAACATCAGTATAGGACTATTAGATAAAGGCTTCCTTGAAATATTTGTGGTCACTGTTTGTATTGTATTAGTGTTCTACAGAGAAACAGAACCAGTAGTATATATACATATATACACATATATACAAAAATGTGTGTATACATATAAATGTGTGTATATGTATATAAAAATAAGGCATTTGTTTACATGATTATGGAGGCTGACAAGTCCTCAAATCTGCATTTGGCAAATTGGAGACCTAGGAGAGGTGATGGTATAGCTCAAAGACCAGCAGGCTGGAAACCCAGAAAGTTCAAGTCAAAGGTAGGAAAACAATCAGTGTCCCAGGTCAAAGCCAGTCAGTCAGGGAGGGTTCTCTCTTACTCAATGGTAGTCAGCCTTCTGTTTTCTTCAGGCCTTCAACCGATTGCAAGAGGCTTACCTATACTAGGAAGGGCAGTCTGCTTTACTCACTCCACTACTTAAAATGTTAATTTCATGGAAAAACACCCTCACAGGCATACACATAATAATAATTGACTAAATATCTAGGTACCCCTGGCCTAGTCAAGTTGACATGTAAAATTAACCATCATAGCATTATTTGTAGTAAGTGCAGAGTCAACAAACAAAACTTAGAGTGCCGTAAATGTGAAAACTCTTTGATTTTTCACTTCTATTCATCATTTAAAAATGTTACAGAACTAAGAGTTAGACAATAAGTTCTGACACAGTGTCAGTAATTAACTCATATTCATTCCTTCAGTATATTTCTATTGAGTACCTATTATATGCTGGGTATTTTTATAGATACTAACATAAAACTTGTTCTGTAAATTCATATTTGCATTTTTTGCAGTGATGTCCTATTCAATGTTCCATATAATCCCTTCTTTAGAAATTAATACATGCAGGGGGAGGAGGGGCAAGATGGTGGAGAAGTAGGAGACCCTGTTTCAACTGGTCCCCTAAAGTGAGCTAATTATCTACCAGAACCCTCTGAACACCCATAAAACCAGCCTGAGATGTAGGATTATACACTTCTGGATCTCTACGGGGGCAGAAGACAACAGTGGACAGGTTAAGCATACTGGGAATGATGGGACTGATATTGGATGATAAACAGAAAGGGCAGGGAGCCACCAGAAGCAACCCATTGGAAAGTAATACCCCAATACGAAATTGCCCTGTGATTGGGGACCAGCATTAACTTGGAGTCTGGTTAAAATCACTCACAAAGGACAAAAGATCTTAAGGGGCAACTGGTGGAATCAGGCGGTCACGGGCACGGGCCTGAGCCCATGGACCCAGGACAGCCACTGCTGGCAACCACCCATGCCAGAGTGTGGTGGTACAGCTTCCATTTCCTGGTTCCGGAGCCCCCAGGGTTGTGCAGCTTGAGGGAGTCTGGTAGACACTCTCTAGATCCACAGCCTTTTGCACTCTGCACTCACTGCAACAACCGGGGTCTGAACCATGCTCCCCACCCATGCTTGAGAGTGCTCCCTGCGGGTGCTGGCTGGTGATCCTAGGATTGGCCGAGAGTCTGAACACTCCCAGCCCAGACTTGAAGGAACTACCCCAGACAGTCCTGGCAAAGGCAGCCACCAGAAGTGGGCTCCCTGGACCATTATCGCTCATGGTTTTGGCAGAGGGGTGCAGGGACAGGCAGGCGCTTCGGCAACCCCTGAGACAGTGGCGGGGGACGTGCGCTGCCTATGGGAGGTTACATGACTCAGCGGAGATTGTAGAGGGGGAGTCTGTGTGTTCTGGACCACCCAGACTGGAGCAGACTAAAGCTTCTCTCTGAGACAGTTCTGGGTGCAGTCTGATTACCACTAAACCTCCTAAAAGCCACAAAAATCTGCCAAAGAACAAAAACCTCCAGAGAACAAAAGCCTGAAAAATCAATTTCTACAGAGCCCAGCCCCTATCAAGGAGGACTCAACCCAAGGAAAACTGACTGAAAAACAATGCAGCAAGCCCCTCCACCAGAAAGCCAGCCAAAAGAATGAGAGGACAACTACCACAGGGTCCCCATAAAACTGTAAAACCCCAATATCAGGGGAAAACAATATATTAAGCTCCTGGTATGGCCCTAAAACCAGTATATTTCACAGATACAACTTTTATTTTTAATTTGTTCTCACTATTCCTGTTCTTTTTAATTTTTTAACCTACTTACCATTACAACTAGAGGTTTAATACAACATATTCCAGGGGCGCCTGGGTGGCTCAGTGGGTTAAGCCGCTGCCTTCGGCTCAGGTTGTGATCTCGGGGTCCTGGGAACGAGTCCCGCATTGGGCTCTCTGCTCGGCGGGGGGCCTGCTTCCCTCCCTCCCTCTCTCTCTCTCTCTCTCTCTCTCTGCCTGCCTCTCTGTCTACTTGTGATCTCTCTCTGTCAAATAAATAAATAAGGTCTTTGGGAAAAAAAAACATATTCCATAATAATCTTTTAACTTAAAGTTTTTTCATACATGTACCTGTATTTTTCTTTTTCTTTTCTATTTTATTTTTAAAAATATACATATAGACATAAGCTTCAAGGTACTCCTCTTTCCCTAATCAATACTACCCCTATATGTAAACCAATTTTAATCTTCCTGTATCTCTGGAAAGTTGAGTCCTTTAACAAAGATATCAAGATACACCCAGGAAGAATGAAAATAACGTTCCTTGCCCACATCAAGGATTTATAACCACCCTCCCATCTTTTTCTTCTGTCAGTGTGTCTATGTATTTGTTTTTTTTTTTTTTTGGTGTTATATAAATCTTATCCTTGGGGTTCATTTTGTCTGGTTTTTTTTTTTTCTTGTCATTTACTTTTCTTGGTCTTTTTGTTTGTCCATTTTTGTTTGTTTACCTTATAAAGCTTACCTTTGGGGCTCTTTCTGGCTGGGTCCTCTCTTACTCTCTCTCTCTTTCTCTCTATTTTTTCTTTCTCTTTAGTGGTGACTTCGATTGCTCAGAAGCATTCCAGGGTGCACTTTGTCTGGACTGCAGCTGATACATTCAGTTATACATCCCCTCAGCCACCTCTCACCAAAATGAATAGGAAGAGAAACACTCAACAGAGGAAAAATTCAGAGACTGTGCCCTATCCATCAGAAGTATTGGATATGGACATAAACAGTATGTTGGAAAGGGAATTCAGGATAACAATTATCCAAGCAATGGCTAGGTTGGAGAAAACCATTAGTGACAACAAAGAATTTCTAAGGGCAGAAGTGAGAGCCAACCTGGCAGAAGTTAAAAATGCTATCAGTGACATCCAATCTAATCTAAATATGCTAACAGCTAGGGTAACTGAGGCAGAAGATAGAATTAGTGATCTAGAGGACAAACTGATAGAGAAAAAAGATCAGGAGGAGGCATGGAACAAACAGCTTAGAAGTCATGAAAACAGAATTAGGGAAATAAGTGATGCCATGAATCTTTCCAGTGTCAGAATTATTGGGATCTCTGAGGGGGTGGAGAAAGAGAGAAGACTGGAAGATATAGTTGAACAAATTCTGGATGAAAATTTTTACCAATGTGGGGAATTGACCCAGAGTTCATGTCCTAGAGGCAGAAAGAATATCCACCCCCCCAAGATCAATGAATCTAGAAAGACCTCGAGGCACTTGATTGTGAGACTGATGAATCATAATTTTAGATAAGAGCTTCTGAGGGGAAGAGATTCCTTACATACAGACGAAGGTCCATCAGAATAACATCAGACCTGTCCACAGAAACCTGGCAAGCCAGAAAGGGCTGGCAAGACATATTCAGGGCACTTAATGAGAAGAACATGCAGCCAAGAATACTTTATCCAGCAAGGTTGACATTCAAAATGGATGGAAAGATAAAGAGCTTCTAAGACCCGCAAGGTTTGAAAGAGTATGTGACCACCAAGCCAGAACTACAAGAAATATTAAGGGTGGGGGGGCTCTGTAAAAGAAGAAAGAACCCAAGAGTGACATAGAAAAGAAATTTACAGAGACAATCTATAGAAACAAGGACTTCATAGGCAACATGATATCAATAAAAATGTATCTTTCAATAATCACTCTCAATGTAAATGGCCTAAACTTTCCCATAAAATGGCACAGGGTTGCAGATTGTATAAAACGACACAACCCATCCATATGTTGTCTATAAGAGATGCATTTGGAACCTAAAGATGCACCCAGACTAAAAGTGAAAGGATGGAGAAACATCTTTCATGCCAATGAGCCTCTAAAGAAAGCTGGGATAGTGATTCTTACATCAGATAAATTATATTTTAAACTAAAGACTGTAGTCAGAGATAAAGAAGGACACTACATCATTCTTAAAGGGTCTATCCACCAAGAAGATCTAATAATTGTAAATATTTATTCCCCCAATGTGGGAGAAGCCAACTACATAAGACAACTGTTAATCAATATAAAGAGTTATATTGATATGAATATATTAATAGTAGGGGATCTTAACATGCCACCCTCAGTAATAGATCATCCAAGCAGAAAATCAATAAATAAGAGCATTGAATGACACATTGGATGAGATGGACCTCATAGATATATACAGAACATTCCACCCTAAAACAACAGAATACTCATTCTTCTCGAGTGCACATGGAACTTTCTCCAAAACAGACCACATATTGGGTCAGAAATCAGGGATCAACTGATACCAAAAGATTGAGATTATTCCTTGCATATTCTCAGACCACAATGCTTTGAAACGAACTCAGCCACAAGAAAAAGTTGGGAAGGAATTCAAACACTTAGAAGTGAAAGAGCACCCTGCTCAAGAATGTTTGGATCAACCAGGAAATCAAAGAAGAACTTAAACAATTCATGGAAACCAATGAGAATGAAGACACTTCAGTCCAAAACCTATGGGATATGGCAAAGGCGGTCCTAAGGGGGAAATACATAGCCATCCAAGCCTCCCTCAAAAAAAAAATTGAAAAATCCAGAATACACCAGCTCTCTTTATGCCTTAAAGAACTGGAGAATCAACAACAAATTAAGTCAGCCTCACACACAAGGAGGGAAATAATCAAGATTAGAGCAAAGATCAATGAGCTAGACACTAGGGATACAGTAGAACACATCAATGAAACTAGAAGCTGGTTTTTTGAAAGAATCAATAAGATCAGTAAACCATTGGCCAAACTAATCCAAAGGAAAAGAGAGGACCCAGATTAATAAAATTATGAATGAAAAGCGAGAGATCATGACTAACACCAAGGAAATAGAAACAATCATCAGAAATTATTATCTACAGTTACATGCCAGTAAGTTAAGCAACCTAGACGAAATGGATGCATTCCTGGATACCTATAAACTTCCAAAACTGAATCATGAAGAAAGTGGCAACCTGAATAGACCAATATCTGGTAATAAGATTGAAGCATTGATCAAAAACCTCCCCAAAAACAAGAGCCCAGAACCTGACAGATTCTCTGGAGAATTCTACCAAACATTCAAAGAAGAAATAATACCTATTCTCCTGAAGCTGTTTCAAAAGATAGAAACAAAAGGAAAACTTCCAGACTCTTTTAATGAAGCCAGCATTACCCTGATCCCCAAACCAGGCAAAGACCCCACCAAAAAGGAGAATTTCAGACCAATGTCCCTCATGAATATGGATGCCAAGATTCTCAACAAGATACTAGCTAATAGGATACAACAGTACATTAAAAAGATTATCCACCATGACCAGGTGGGATTTATCCATGGGACGCAAGGGTGGTTCAACATTCGCAAATCAATCAATGTGATAGAACAAATCTATAAGAGAAGAGAGAAGAACCACATGGTTCTCTCAATTGATGCAGAAAAAGCATTTGACAAGATACAACATCTGTTCCTGATTAAAATGATTCAAAGTACAGGGATAGAGGGAACATTCCTCAACTTCATAAAATCTATCTATGAAAAACCCACAGCGAATATCATCCTCAATGGGGAAAAGCTCACAGCCTTCCCTGTGAGATCAGGAACATGACAAGGATGTCCATTCTTGCTATGGTTGTTCAACATAGTTCTAGAAGTCCTAGCAACAGCAATCAGACAACAAAAAGAAATAAAATGTATTCAAATGAGCAAAGAAGAAGTCAAACTCTCTTCGCAGATGACATGATACCTTATATGGAAAACCCAAAAGACTCCACCCCCAAACTATTAGAACTCATACAGCAATTCAGTAATGTGGGAGGATACAAAATCAATGCACAGAAATCAGTTGCTTTCTTATACACTAACAATGAAAAAATAGAAAGGGAAATGAGAGAATTGATTGCATTTACTATAGCACCAAGAACTGTAAAATACCTGGGAAAAAAACCTAACCAAAGAGATAAATGATCTATACTTGAAGAAGTACAGAACACTCATGATAGAAATTGAAGAAGACACAGAAAGATGGAAGAGCAGTCCATGCTCATGGATCAGAAGAATAAACATTGTTAAAATGTCTATACTACCTAGAGCAATCTATACTTTCAATGCCATCCTGATCAAAATTCCACCAGCATTTTTCAAAGAGCTGGAGCAAACAATCCTAAAATTTGTATGGAACCAGAAGAGACCCTGAATTGCTAAGGAAATGTTGAAAAAGAAAAAGAAAACTGGGGGAGGGCATCACGTTGCCTGATTTCAAGCTTTACTACAAAGCTGTGACCACCAAGACAGCAGGGCACTGGCACAAAAACAGACACATAGACCAGTGGAACAGAGTAGAGAGCCCAGATATGGACCCTCAACTCTATGGTCAAATAATCTTTGACAAAACAGGAAAAAATATCCAGTGGAAAAAAAAAGACAGTCTTTTCAATAAATGGTGCTGGGAAAATTGGACAGCTATGTGTAGAAGAATGAAACTGTATCATTCTCTCACACCATGCACAAAGATAAACTCGAAATGGATAAAAGACCTCAACATGAGGCAGGAATCTATCAGAATCCTAGAGGAGAACATAGGCAGTAACCTCTTCGACATCGGCCACAGCACCTTCTTTCAAGATATGTCTCTAAAGGCAAAGGAAAGAACAGAGAAAATGAACTTTTGGGACTTCATCAAGATCAAAAGTTTCTGCACAGCAAAGGAAACAGTCAACAAAACAAAGAGGCAACCCACGGAATGGAAGATATTTGCAAATCACACTACAAAGGGCTGATATCCAAAATCTATAAAGAACTCTTCAAAATCAACACACACAAAACAGATAATCACGTCAAAAAATTGGGCAGAATACATGAACAGATACTTCTCCAAAGAAGACATACAAATGGCTAACAGACACATGAAAAAATATTCATCATTATTAGCCATCAGGGAGATTCAAATGGAAACCACATTGAGATACCACCTTACACCAGCTAGAATGGCCAAAATTAGCAAGACAGTAAACAAGTGTTGGAGAGGATGTGGAGAAAGGGGAACCCTCTTACACTGTTGGTGGGAATGCAAGTTGGTACAGCCACTTTGGGTTTGGAGATTCCTTAAGAAATTAAAAATAGAGTGTCCCTATGACCCTGCAGTTGCTCTACTGGGTATTTACCCCAAAGATACAGATGCACTGAAGAGAAGGGCCACCTGTACTCCAGTGTTCATAGCGGCAATGGCTACAGTCGCCAAACTGTGGAAAGAACCAAGATGCCCTTCAACAGACAAATGGATAAAGAATATATGGTCTATATATTCTGTGGAGTATTATGCCTCCATCAGAAAGGATGAATACTCAACTTTTGTAGCAACATGGATGGGGCTGGAAGAGATTATGCTGAGTGAAATAAGTCAAGCAGAGAGAGTCAATTATCATATGGTTTCACTTATTTGTGGAGCATAAGGAATAATGCGGAGGAGATTGGGAGATGGAGAGAAGTGAGTTGGAGGAAATTGGAGGGGGAGACAAACCATGAGAGACTGTGGACTCTGAGAGACAAACTGAGGGTTTTGGAGTGGGGAGTGGGAGCATGGGGGGTGGGGCTAACCTTGTGGTGGGTATTGTGGAAGGCACATATTGCATGGAGCACTGGGTGTGGTGCATAAACAATTTTGGAACACTGAAAAAAAATTAACGAAACATTAATACATGCAGTAAGTAGACCATAACTAGCAGCAGTTGGTGACTTATGTCACTCTCTGTTAATAAATATGTGTATATGTTTATATATGTATATATGCATATATGTAAACTTTGTGTGTGTGTACACGAACATGTACAAAAAATCATTTAATAAGGGGTAATGAAAAGTGATGTATCAATCCAGAGTCAATATAAATCTGTCTCTGGGCTGTTTACTCTGTATTATCTCACTATTACAGGTACTCTCTGAGTTAATTTTTATAATTATCACTCATATTTTACAGATAAAGAAATTGTGAATTAGAAAGTATGCTCAAGCACACATTTTGTAAAAGCAGATAGTGACACTCTGAACTGATTTTTCTCTAGGTAGTTTAGAAAGTTTGGCTGGACCATCATGATGAGTTCTGTTAAGACAAAGACTATTTAACTTGTTTGATGGTAAATTTCACATAGTAGGGGCTCAAAAACATGAATGAAAAGATTGAGAGGCCTATTAAAAGCTTTAGTCTCATTATTTTTCTAAATTAAAACAATGAGTGGGAATGGATTTTGAATATTTAAACTATGTTTCTTTTAGAAAGAAAAAAATCACAGATACCCAATAGTGACAAATTACTATTATAATTTTAATTTGGTATGCATAAACACAAAACGAGGTATAAAAATCTCTATGCTTAAAGGTATGTTTTTATAACTGCAAATATATACAAATAAATATTTATATTTAATATTTTTATATTGTTTACTTATAGTATAAATTAATAAAATTAAAATTAAGAAATTCCAATTATGTATCACACTATGCTTTTTGTCTTAAACACAATCAGTTTTCACTGAGACTAAATTTAGTTGCCAAGATGCAAGTTTTCTTATGAGTGTGCTGTGCCTCTATGCCCCGATATACATTCATCATCGCAGTTCTTGGCCACTCTTCTTTACTGAAATGATTGACATTTGCTTTCAGTTCGTGGAAGTCATCATTTAAATATTGTCCATCTACATTATTCTTTTATTAACTCATATAAAATAAGGTGATACTTTATTCCAATGTGGCTTATTTCATGAAGTATTAGAAGTCTCAACTTCAGTAACTGACGGTGCTGAAGTTCCATTCTATTAAACTATTGTGCATTTCCTGGTCATCACTTTAAAAGGAAGTTTTAGCCCTTGCAGCTGGTAGAACAAGTCAACATGACCATAAGGGTGGACATGGGACAGTTGTCATTTTTACACTAGGATATGCCAGTCATATAGCAGTCACATTCAACATGATTCAGAGCACACAGGCAAATGTGGACCATCAAGTTTGTGTGGCCATATTGAGCTATGAGGAAATCAAGATGGTCCTGAAAATGGTTCTATTAATTTTTAATTTAGTTGTAAACACAAGAACAGATCTATGGAATTCACAAATACAGCTAGAGAACACTGAGTTAGATGGCATGAACACACCATGGATCTAATCAGTAAGTATTTAGGATTTAATAAATGTCCAGGTTTGTGAAAAGTACTGAATGATTACAGCAGACATTGACATTAATTTCATAAGAGTCTGTTTCAGTTCACTTTGTTCACCAATAAAATGCAAATATGGCCAATATAAAATTAGTAGCTAATGAGTTGATAATTAATAGAATACATATTTATTTAGTTTGAAATATTCACATGTATTCAAAAATATTTTGTTTCAAATTTTTACTTCTGTTGTCACAGATATAGAAATTGTTAAAGAAGTTCTCATACCTTTTCCTACATAGCAATTATGTTTAGGGAAAATACAGTGAAATTATTTTAGTTAACTTTGTCAACCTTAAAATGAAATGGGCAGTTATTTTACCAGCACAGTGAATTTATATGGGAATAACAGGGGAATTGCAATTCAAGACAGACAAACTATGACAAACCGTAGGCGATTCTGGAGAGCAAAAGAGGGGGGGCTTGCTTTTATTGATAAAAGAAGGAAATTGGGAGGGGTGATGTAGAACGAAAGTCCATTAGAGGAATGTGAAAGTTCAGACTTCTAATTGGTTGAGTGTGGGAGTTTCTCATTGGCTGTTGTTGTTGATGGGCAAGAAGAAAATTTTCCTTCCTCCTGCTGGGGTGGTAGACTACGTTTTTTTCTGATGAGGAATGTGAGCTCAGATTCTTCCAGTTGGAGTCTGCAATCCACAGTGAGTGGTATTGTATGAGAGGTCCCCCCCTTCAGGGCTTTCCAACTCCATTTTAGATGAGATTTCCTTAGTTTTCCCAACCTAAAGATCCAGAATGTCTTAGTTAAAGCTATAGATATTTTGTTTTACTAAACACAGGTGTATGTTTTTCCGGACTAGTTAAGGAAAAGCATAATCCTTTAAATTTTCCCATTATTCCATACCTTACGGTAGTATTAACCCAGAGTGATAATAGGATAAGCTTATATTTAATGTGATCACTATTCTTCATAATTTGACATGAATAACTGATTTACTCTCATTTTTGAATTTTCAAAATTTTTCTTCCACATTGTGAATGGCTTATTTGATGTTTTCCTCTTTTATAAAAATGTCATTACTTCAACAAGCAAATATAAAAACTCAGTGAAAATCACAACTTAGAAAAGAAGTTTTTTTGTAAAGTGCTTCCTGTGTATGATTCACATTTATTATCTTCCCTTTGAGCTTTTAATTCTTCAGTTCTTGCTTATATAGGAAAATAAACCGTGTCCTTTTGACTTATTTTCTGAAGACTTTGCCATATTCCAAAAACATCTCTGAATATTTAAGGTCATGTCAGCCTATTTAGGGGATTTCAAATTCCTAGGAAATATCTGATTCTTAGTAGCTTTCTGCCAAAATGATTCTAAACCTCATTTATTTAAGTATGAGTCAATGGATTAGGATATATTCTTTAAGTAAGAAAGATTATTTAACATTTCACTTTTACTTATGTAGATGGTGCTCTTAAGTTATGATATCTTACATGATAAACAACTCATGAGGAAAGGCTCATTAATAATCTGCCAAATACTTTTGCCTTTATACTCAGTTGCCCATTAGTAATGTTACCCCTTGATTTTCTCCTGCCAGAAAAGTGCTGATTCTTCGAAATTATTGGCAGGGACATGAATTTATACAGTGTGTGTGTGTGTGTGTGTGTGTGTTGGAAGAGAGATTGGGTGCAAAGACAAAACCCAGCATTCCTTTTCAGGACATGAATTAAAGATGGGCTGTGGAGGAACTGGGGGATTTGGGAAGGAAGGTGAGGCCAAAGTCAGCCTTCTTGAAAGGATAGAGGCTGTTGCAATTGAGAGGGAGAGAAATCTATTGAAAAGAATTCCTGAGCGGTAACATTTTGACTGCGTGTGTGGTAAAGTCCCTGGCCTGGAGTAGAAGGGGAAAGTTGGGCTGAGAGCAGCTTCTGGTGGCAGGGAATATTATTTTCTTTTACCTGCTGCTATTCATACATTCCTTAGCATTCCTTAGATCCTAGCAAACTGTAAAAGACTAAAACCATTAATGGTAACTGGAAATATCAGTTCCATGTCCAAATAATATATTTATAATGCTTCCTTCCCTATTTTACCATGTTTCTGTCAATTATCAATGCTTTTATTCCCTCCTAAAACATTACTTTGGTCCTTAATCAAATGTATTCCTCGATTATGCTGCAGAGAAATGCAGTTTTCCCATTGTGGCCCTTTTCCCTTAATTCTTTTTTCTTTTTCACATTAACAGTCCCTAATTTTTAGGGAGAAAAGATTTATAAATGAATCAAGGTACACAATTCCCCAAAATACGAAAATCAATTCTTACATTATTACAGATTGGTGAACACATTGATCACATCAGAGTATTTCAGTTAACGTTTTGTCATCAGAGATCCCAGGTACAAGATGAAAAAAAATTCAGTTTATTCAGTTGTTAACAAATGTAGGAGGGGAAATGGAGATAGAAATAATAAGATTCTATGCAGAACCAGAAGTCCACTTTCTTTTCTCCCAGGGACAGTTTTATAAACCATGGTGGTGATTCTCTTAGCCATCCTGTTAAATATATTTGGTTAGATTACGTTCTAAATTAAGCCAGTTCATTGGAGTAAATCTCTGTAGGACACGTGGTTTTATAAAACTGTTTAATAGCTGAATGATGTGGAACATCTCTAAGACCATCTTCTTGCAAAGGAGTGTTGTTAGGTCAAATGAACAAGAGAAAACAGGTAATAATATAACAAAAGGACTATTTTTACTAAATAGCAATTCATTTCATAATTTGTGATAGGTTCAACATCGTAGAAAATATTGAATGCATATATTCGTATGTACATATTATGATTTAATAGCTAATGTTAATATTAGCTAAAATTTGGGCCTTAATATGTATTTGGTATGAGCATTTGTTATTCTAAAGAGATATGATTAACATGAATTAATAGCCTATATTTCATAATTTTGGTTAGAGTGATATAATTTATAAATAGTAATAATATGGAATTTTTTTCCACCCTTCCCAAGCTGGACATTCATCAGGTAAAGCAGAGTTACTAGGAATATGTATTTTAGCTGATTATATGGGTATGTTTTCTGTGAATTTTTGATTATTTAAAAAAATAGAAATGTTGTTTTTGAAGCTATGGAGTAAGACTAAGCCAGTAGAGAACTGAGTTTATTGATTATTCTGCATTTTTCTTATCCATAATATGAAGTGATTCTGAAAAATTTTTTGCTAGCTATTAGAAAATAAGCTTAGATTTATGGTAGTTCTTTGAATGCTTCTATCAAAGTTCTATCAATAGGAATGTGCGGTCAGCCTTCTTTTGATTAAATCAGTAGACATAATGTAGTAACACTTATATGTCCTCAGACAGTTTTATTACTTTAACAACACAAAAAAATGGCCAAGATTTTAGCCACTTGAGAGGTCTTCTAATTATATACCAGAGAATTTCATGTGTACTTGGCTTGAACCACCTTATAAAATAGAACTTCATCAGCTTATTACCTATGTATTACAATCTATATTAGTGAATTAGAGATATGGACCAGGTAATCAAATATGTATACACTGAGATAGAAACACCCTTCATATTTTTTCCTGGAATTTATCTATATAAGAAAATAAATCGAACCCGTTAAAAATATGGAAAAAAATTCGCCTGATGTTCATTCTTATTAAGAATTTGAGTAAAGCATTTGTTCTCCCTTAGTCTCAAGTTCTTTAAAAAAAAAGTGATCTTGGAGTATATTCTGTCTGAGATATTCTGGTCAAATGATTATATGCCCAGGGATTTCAACCCTTGGTTGTGAATCAAAATCAACTGAGGGAATTTCGATTGAGCAGATTCAGGATGAAACTTTTGCATACATACCTTTAAGAAGTGCCACAAATGATTGTAATACTCAGCCAGGATGTAGGATGGTGATTCTGTGCTATTTGATGCAAAGAACAAAATGGAAATCTCTAAGTCTACATATTGCTTATAATCTATTTTAATTTCACGTCTTGTGAAAAAATGTCAGTGGGTATAGCATTGGTAAAATAGCATTTTATCTCATTAAAAGAAAAGATGCTCACAGTATTATTGGTAGAAAAAATGATCAGAATGGACAGTGTATTAGGGTTCTCCAAAGAAACAGAACTAATATATATTTGTGCGTGTGTGTATGTATACGTATATGTATATGTATATATATGTATACACACACGAACACTTATATATGACTTACATATGATGTTTCTTTTTCCTTCCTGTGTATGTCGAATTTTAAGTTTCTCCAGATTTTGCTACCTTGGGTAATACCATTACTACTTTGTTTTTTAAAGCCTTTGAAAGTCTCTTGGGCCTATAAAAGGCACAGGACTGTCATAAAGTAGTACTCACGTTTTGATGTGCATAAGAATAATTGAAAGACCATGTAAAATGCATATTTTTGGCTTCATTCCTAGAAAATTGTGTCAAGTTTATATAGGGAGAGGGTGCCCACAAAATCTCCATTTTAAAGGACTACCAGTTTCTCTCTAGTTTGCTCAGTAGTTATCCTATATTCACCCATCATAATGGAATATGCACTTAAAAAAAAAAAAACTAAACATTTGGGGTGCCGCCGTGGCTTAGTTAACTAGCTGACTCTTGATTTCAGCTTAGGTCATGATATCAAGGTTGTAAGATTGAGCCCTGCATCAGGGTCTATGCTGAGCATGGAGCCTGCTTAAGATTCTCTCTCTCCCTCTGCTCCTCTGCCTTGCCTGCAACTAGCATACTTGCTCACTCTCTCTCTCTCTCTCAAAAAAACCAAACCACTCCCCCCCAAAAACTAAACCTTTTATTTTGGAGTATTAGGTTTATAAAACATTTGCAGCGATTGTGTGGAGAGTTCCATGTATTCTCTTCACCCAACTTTCCCTAATGTTAATATTTTATTGTAACACATACGGTAAAACTTAAAAAAAAAAACCTGGTAATTGCTGGGCTGCCTGAGTGGCTCAGTTGGTTGTGTCCTATTCTTGGTTTTGGCTCAGGTCATGATCTGACGGTTGTGAGATCTAGCCCCACATCAGGGTTGTGAGACCGAGTTCTGTGTTGGGCTTGTGCTCAGCATGGAGTCTGCTTGAGATTATTTCCCCCTCTCTCCCTTCCCCTCTGCTCCTCCCCCTACACGCTCTCTCTCCCTCTAAAATAAACAAATCTGTTAAAAATGGTGTATTGCTTTTAGCTTCTCTCAAGAAGGTTCTTAACCTTTCCATGTTTCCCTATGACCTTTCAGAAGAATAATTTTGAGAATTATTGGGCCAAGTATTTTGTAGAGTGATCCTAAATTTGAGTTTTTCGGGTGTTTTTGTCATGAGAGACCAGGATTCTGAGTTTTAGGGAAGAATACCATAAAAGCGAAATGTGTTTCTCATCACATTGTTTCGAGGGGGTACATGATACTAGCATGACTAACTGGTGATGTTAACCTTGATTACTTAGTTAAGGTGAAGTCAGTCAGATTTCTTCCCTGTAAAGTAAGGCTAGTATTTTCCCTTATTTTTTTTTAAGATTTTATTTATTTATTTGACACAGAGAGTGAGAGCAGCAAGCAGAGGGAGAGGGAGAAGCAGGCTTCCCACTGAGCAGGGACCCCAGTGTAGGGCCTTAATCCCAAGACCCCAGGATCATGACCTGAGCTGAAGGCAGACACTTAACCATCTGAGCCACTCAGGCACTCCAGTATTATTCCCTTTTCATACTCTGTCTTTTTGAATTAAGTCCATACTATGAGGAGGGTGTTTAAAACCCACATCCTAAAGGGAGAAGTATCTACATATATTATTTTAAATTCTTTGTAAGAAAGATTAGTACCTTCTTCCCCATTTATTTATGTATTCACTTATGTATATCAATTTGGACTCATGGACATTTCTTTTATATTGTGTAATAATTTTAAAGTTTAGTTAATTATATTGTTCAAATTGTTCTAATGTAGGCCATCTGGTTCTCCTTTAGTTTGGCTTCTGTGTTCTTTGACCTGCTTCTATTCTTTTGCTTTTTGAGCACTTCCTGTTTTTTGGCATTACATAATGGCTCAGGTTCATCTTATATTTTCATTGTCCCAGTCCTAGAATTAGTCAATTCTCCAAGGATGTCTTGGTTTTTTTATTGTTGTTATTTTGGAGAATGCTATTTAGAAACCAATATCTGGATGCTGGATGTGCTTGTTGCTCCTTGGGGGTCATTATTTCTAGTCTCTAGGCAGATTGAGCTAAGAAATATATGCATGTATACTAACTGATACATACACACGTATCTATAATCATTTCTTTAGGTATTTCTCTCTATACATACTAAGCATGAATTTATACAGATGTCCATGACTCTAATCCAATATCATACAGTTCATTCTAGCCTTCTCTCCTTGCTTATTTGCTCATTTACCATTTATTTATTTATTTGTTCAAACTTGTTTGAATGTAGTTTCATATTTTTTCTAAAGGTTTTATTTATTTGTCAGAGAGAGCATATAAGCAGGGGGAGCAGCAGGCAGAGGGAGAAGCAGGCTCCCCGCTGAGTAAGGATCCCAACACAGGACTTGGTCCCAGGACCCTGGGATCATGACCTGAAGTAAAGGCAGATGCTTCATCAACTGAGCCACATAGGCATCCCTGTAATTTCATATTTTTAAACCATACCCTGGTGAGAAACAAATTTGCCAACTAAGATTGTGTTTACGTGTGGTTATTTTTGCATTTAGTCTTACATTTACTAATCAGAACATCATTTTTCAAAGTCACTTATGTCAGCTCCTTTTTCTCTATCCCCTTCAGTGCAGTTATATCATGTATAGGTAATACAGTTAGATTTCTTTGTCACAGGCTATATTCCATTCTGGGATACTATGATTTTTTTTAATTGCATACATTAAACTTTACCCTGCGATAAACTGTTCTGTAGGTTTTGACAAATGCATAGAATCATGTATTTTCCACCTAGTAATATAAAGAACAGTTGCATCACCCTAAAAATTTCCCTGAGTCCCCTTTGTAGTCAGTCAGTTCCTCCTAACCCCTGACAAGTACTGATTTGTTTTCCATCCCTATAATTTGCTTTTTTCCAGAATATTAAATAAACAGAATAATACAATATGTAGTCTTTTGGAGCTGGTATCTTTGACTTAGCAATATTTAAGATCTATCTGGTGTGAATCAGTTGTTTCTTTTTATCACTGATTAGTATCCTTTGTTTCCAAATCCAAATCTGATTATCCATTCATTTGTTGAAGGACAAATTGATTATTTCCAGTTTGGGACAATTATGAATAAAGCTGCTATAAACATTTATGTATAGGTTTTGGTTTTGTTTTTTGTTTTTTGTTTTTTAGATTTTTTATTTATTTATTTGACAGACAGAGATCACAAGTAGGAGAGATGCAGGCAGAGAGAGAGAGGAGGAAGCAGGCTCTCTGCCGAAGCAGAGAGCCCCATGCGGGACTCGATCCCAGGACCCCAGGATCATCACCTGAGCTGAAAGCAGAGGCTTTAACCCACTGAGCCACCCAGGCGCCCCTATGTATAGGTTTTTGTGTGAACATAGATTTTCAATTAACTGAGAAGTATGAATGTTAGGTCCTGTAGCAGGACCATTTTGCTCTGTAAGAAACTGCCAACCTGTTTCCCAGGTAGTTGTATTATTTTACATTCCCACTAGCAATGAATGTGAGCTCCTATTGCATTAAATCTTCATCATCATTTGGGATTGTCAGTTTTTAGATTTTAGCTACTCTAATAGGTGTGTAGTGATAGCTCATAGCAGCATTATTTGTATTGCCCTAATGACAAATGATGAGCTTCTTTTCATACACTTACTTGCCATCGGTGTATCTTCTTTGGTGAATACATATATGTACCAGATTGTTTGTTTTATTATGTTGACTTTTGAAGAGTACCTTATATATCCTGGATATGAGTCCTTTTTACATTATATTCTTGAAAAGTGGAAAAAGATGAAGTGGCCATAAGGTACAAAAATTGGTTTTTAATGAACAGTCATATGAAAAATTTTTAAGATACCTAATTGAACTTTAGTTATTTTATTTTTAAAATTTTAACCTATTTTTAAGTTTTTATTTAAATTCCAGTTAGTTAACATAGAGCATAATATTAGTTTCAAGTATACAATATACTGATTCAAAACTTCCATACAACACCTGCACTTCTTAATCCTGGTCACCTATTTAACTCATCCCCCTCCCCCCAACCTTCCCCCTGGTAACCATCAGTTTGTTCTCTATAGTTAAGAGTCTCTTTTTGTGGTTTACCTCTCTCTGTATTTTCCCCTCTGCTTGTTTGTTTCTTAAATTCTATGTATGAGTGAAATCATAAGGTATTAGTCTTTCTCTGACTGTCTTTCTCTGGCTGACATATTTCACTTATCATAATGCTAAGTATATATATATATATATATATATACACATATGTATGTATATATATGTACATACATATATATGTATGACATCTTTATCCATTCATCAGTCAAAGGACACTTGGGCTGTTTTCATGGTTTGGCTATTGTAGATAATGCTGCTGTAAACATTGGGGTGCGTGTATCTTTTTGAAATGGTATTTTTGTGGGTTTTATTGGGTAAATACCTAGTAATGCAAATACCTAGTACCCTAGTAGATGACAGGGTAGTTCTATTTTTAAATTTTTGTGGAACCTCCATACTGTTTTCCATAGTGGCTGCAACAGTTTGCGTTCTCACCAACAATGCAAGAGGGTTCCCTCTTCTCCACATCCTTACCAGCACCTGTTGTTTCTTGTGTTGTTGATTTTGGCCATTCTGACTTGTGGGAGGTGATACATCCTTGAAATTTTGATTTCTGTGTCTCTGATGATCAGTGATGTTGAGCATCTTTTTGTATGTCTGTTTGCCATCTGCATGTCTTCTTTGGAAAAATGACTATTCAGGTCTTCTGCCCATTTTTTAAATGGATTATTCATTTTTGGGGTATTGAGTTTTATAAGTTCTTTATATATTTTGGATACTAACCCCTTTCACAGGTCATTTGCAAATATCTTCTCCCATTCCCTAGGTTACCTTTTAGTTTTGTTGATTGTTTCCTTTGCTGTGCAGAAGCTTTTTATCTTGATGAAGTCCCAATAGTTTATTTTTACTTTTGTTTCCCTTGCCTCAGGAGACTTATGTAGAAGTTGCTATGACCAATGTCAAAGAAGTTACTGCCTGTTTTCTCCACTAGGATATTTATAGTTTCATGCCTTGCATTTAGGTCTTTAATCCCTTTTGAATTTGTTTTTTCGGGTGGGGTAAGAAAATGGTCCAGTTTCATTATTCTTCATGTTGCTCTCCAGTTTTCCAACACCATTTGTTGAAGAGACTGCCTTTTTCCCATTGGATATTCTTTCCTGCTTTGTTGAAGATTAGCTGACTTTTGTTGTGGGTTCATTGGGGGGTTTTCTATTATGCTCCATGTATTTATGTGTCTGTTTTTATTCCAGTACCATAGTGTGTTGATCACTACAGCTTTGTAACGTAACTTGAGGTCTGGAATTGTGATACTTCCTGCTCAGCTTTTCTTTTTCAAGGGTTCTTTGGCTATTCAGGGTCTTTGTGGTTTCATACAAATTTTAAGATTGTTTTTTCTAGTTCTGTGAAAAATGCTGGTGGTATTTTGACAGGGATTGCATTAAATGTGTAGATTGCTTTGCATTATATGGACATTTTAACAATATTTGTTCTTCCAATCTATGAACATGGAATGTCTTTCCATTTCTTCATGTCATCTTCAATTTCTTTCATCAGTGTTTGACAGCTTTCACCATACACAGTTCTCTCACCTCTTTGGTTGGGTTTCTTCCTATGTATCTTATTAATTTTTGTACATTGTTAAATGGGATTGCTTCCTTGAATTCTCTTTCTATTGCTTCATTATTGGTGTATAGAAATGCAGTAGATTTCTGTATTTGATTTTGTATCCGGAATTCATATTGACTTTACTGAACTCATGTATCAGTTCTAGCAGTTTTTTGGTGGAGTCTTTTGGGTTTTCTATATGAGAGTATCATGTCATCTGCAAATAGTGAAGGTTTGTCTCCTTGTTGATTTGGATGCCTTTTTTTCATTTCGCTGATTGCTGAGGCTGGGACTTGCAGTATTATGTTAAAAAAACAGTGATGAGAGTGGACATGCCTATCTTCCTACTGACCTTAGAGGAAAAGCTCTCAGTTTTTTCCCAATGAGGGTAATATTACCTCTAGAATTTTCATAGATGGCTTTATTATGTTGAAGTATGTTCCTTCTAAATCTTCTTTGTTGAGGGTTTTTATAATGAATGGATGTTGTATTTTGTCAAGTGCTTTGTCTGCATCTATTGAGACAATCATGTGGTTTTCATCCTTTCTTTTATAAATGTAGTTTATATATCATATTGATTGATTTGTAAATATTAAGCCACCCTTGCAACCCAGGGATAAATCCCACCTGATCATGGACAATGACTTTATTAATAAATTGTTGGATTCGGTTTGCTGGTATTTTATTGAGAATTTTTGCGTCCATGTTCATCAGGGATATTGGCCAGTAGTTGTCCTTTTTAATGGAGACCTTCTCTGGTTTTGGTATCAGGGTGATGATGGCCTTATAGGATGAGTTTGGAAATTTTCCTTCCTTTTATTTATTTATTTTTGGAATAGTTTGAGAAGAATAGGTATTAACTCTTCTTTAAATGTTTGGTAGAATTTTCCTGGGAAGCTATCTGTCCCTGGACTTTTGTTTCTTGCAAGTTTTTTGATAACTAATTCAAATTTCTTACAGATTATCAAGCTTTCTATTTTGTCCTCTTTCAGTTTTGCTAGTTTAAATATTTCTAGGAGTTTATCTGTTCCAGGTTGTCCAATTTGTTGGTATATTATTTTTCATAATATTCTCTTGTAATTATTTGCATTTCTGTGGTGTGGGTTGCTATTCCTGCTTTCTTATTTGTGACTTGGTTCATTTGGGTCATTTCTCTTTTTTTTTTTTGACAAGTCTGGCTAAGGGCTTGTCAATTTTATTAGTTCTTTCAAAGAACCAGTTCCTTGTTCCGTTGATCTGTTCTATTGTGTTTTTTAGTTTTTATATCATTTACTTCTGCTCTGACTTTTATTATTTCCTTCCTTCTGCTAGCTTTATGCTTCTTTTTGTATCCTTTTTCTAGCTCCTGTAGGTATAATGGTAGGTTGTTAATTTGAGATTTTTCTTCTTGAGGTATTCCTGTATTGGTATATACTTCCCTCTTTGGACCACTTTTGGTGCATCCCAAAGGTTTTGGACTGGTGTGTTTTCTTTTTTCCTCTGAGTAGGGAGCCTAATGAAGGGCTCAATATCAGGACCCGGGATCATGACCTGAGCCAAAAGCGGACACTTAACTGACTGAGCCATCCAAATGCCCCTGGACTGTTGTGTTTTTATTTTCATTTGTTTCCATGTATTTTTAAAGTTTCTTCTTTGATTTCCCAGTTGACTCATACATTGTTTAGTAGTATGTTGTTTAACCTGCATGTATTTGTGTTTTTTCCAAATTTTTTCTTGTGGTTGACTTTTGGTATCATAGTGTTGTGGTCAAAAAAGAGGCATGGTATGATTTTAATCTTTTTGTATTTGTTGAGGCCTGATGTGACCTAATATGTGATCTATTCTGGAGAATGCCCCATGTGTACTTGACAAGGATATGTGTTCTACTTGGTTTAGGATGGAGAGTCCTAAATGTATGTGTTAGGTCCTTCTGGTCCAGTGTGTCATTCAAAGCCACTGTTTCCTTGTTGATTTTCTGTTTAGATGATCTCTAAGTGGGGTGATAAATGTAAGTGGGGTGTTAAAGTCCCTTACTATTTTTGTATTATTGTAAATGAGTTCCTTTATGTTTTTTATTGATAGTGTTATATATTTCTGTGTTCCCCTGTTGGGTTCATAAATATTTACAATTGTTAGATCTTTTTGTTGGATTGTCCCCTTTATTATAATAAAGTGCCTGTCTTTATCTCTTGTTATAGTCTTTGTTTTAAGTCTAGTTTGTCCAATATACATATTACTACTCTAGCTTTCTTTTGACATCCATTTGTTTGGTAAATGTTTCTCCATCCCCTTACTTTCAATCTGCATGTGTGTTTAGGTCTAAAATGAGTCTCTTATAGGCGGTATGCAGATAGGTCTTTTTATTCATTCTGACACCCTGCATTGATTGGAGTGTTAAGTCCATTTACATTCAAAGTAATTATTGATAGATATATATTTAGTGCCATTTTATTACTTGTTGTTGTTTCTGGAGATGTTCTCTTATTCTTTCTTATCTTTGTCACTTTTGGTCTCTCCTTCGCACTCAAAGAGTCCCCTTTCATATTTCTTGTAGTACTGGTTTATTGGTCACGAACTCCTTTCATTTTTGTTTGTCTGAGAAATTCTGTCTCAACTTTTACTCTGAATGACAGTCTTGCTGAATACAGTATTGATGGCTGCAGATTTTTCCCATTCAGCACTTTGAGTTATATCGTGCTGCTTTCTTCTGGCTTGCCGAGTTTCTTTTGAGAAATCTCCAGCTAGCCTTATGGTCTTCCCTTGTAAGTTAAGGAATTCTTTTGTCTTGTTGCTTCTAAGACTTTTTCTTCATGACTATATTTTGCACATTTAATTATAATATGTCTTGGTGTTGGCCTGCATTTGTTGACTTTGATGGGAGTTCTGTGTGCTACTCAGAACTGGGTGTGTGTTTCCTTCCCTTGAGTAGGAAAGTTTCTAGCTATTATTTCCTCAAAAAACATTTCTGCCCCCTTTTCTCTCTCTTCCTATTCTGTGACTCCTGGAATCTGAATGTTATTACATTTGATGGAGTCACTGAGTTCCCTAAGCCTGTTCTCATGTTGCATAATGCTTCTTTTTCTCTTTTGTTCAGCTTCATTATTTTCCATTATTTTGTCTTCTAGGTCACTGATTTATTCCTCTGCTTCTTCCAGCCTGGTGTTCATTGCATCAAACCTGTTTCCAATCTCATTTATTGCATTCTTCATCTCTTTTCGAGTCTCTTCTCTTTCATCTCTGTGGTAAGGGTCTTCCTGAAGTCTTCTATTCTTTTCTCAAGCCTGGTGGGTAGTCTTACGATTATTGGTTTAAATTCTCCATCAGACATGTTACTGTTTTGCTTAGATCTTTGGCTGTGGCCTTATCTTGTTCTTTCATTTGTGTTAAATTACTGTGTCTTAGTGTTTTATCTAAGTTTCTGATTTCTTCTCTGTGTTAGAAAAGCCAGTTATGTCTTCTGCTCCTGAAACTAATGGCTTTATAAAGAGTTCATGTATTGTCCAGGGCCTGGTACATCAGGGAGTGTCTGCCATGTGCATAGTGTACATTCTGCTCTTGTGTTTTTGCTGCTCTGTCCTTTAGGGCAGTTGTCTTCATAGACTCTCCTTGCCTGCAGTGGGCAGTGTTTGGTCCTTAGCATGAGTGTGGTGAGTTTTAACTAGTTGTGCTCTGGTGTGCTTGTGAAACGAAACCCAATACTACTTTCATGAGAACTGAGGCTCTATAGAACACTCTGATTGGGAGGCATGGTGTGATCAGGGAGTTGTGACTGTCTTCTGAGGGAGAGACCTACTGTGTTGGGACAGAGGCAAACTTGGTTGAGAGAGGTAGTCCCAGCAGAGCGCAGAGGGGTGGTGCTTGGTTTAAGTGAGTTAGGCAGCCTTTGTGAAGTACTGCACTGCCTCCCTCTGGTGACTGTGTGCTGAGGGGTGGGGTGGGGGGAATGGCACTGGCCACATAGGGAAAGGTGTCTCCATGAATGCTGTCTTTTAGGGAAGCCCTCTGAGAAGAGTAAATCTTCCCTGTGAGCATCAGGTACTCTTCAGAAAACTGTTTCCATGCTGTCTGCCTCTGGGTTTTCTGCCTGCCTTCTCCCCAGGAGCAGTGCAGTGCCCACAGGTTGTATCCCAACTAAGCCCACTGACCTTCAAAACTCAGGCTCCAAGCCCCACTGGTTGGAAATCACAGAATTCAGCCCCTCTCATTTTTGAAGCCAGTGGCTTTGGGGGATTGTTCTCTTTGGGCATTCCCCTGTGCACTATTCTCTGCAATTCTCACTTGCCCTTCTTTATGACCACAGCTCCCTCCCCTCTGTAACACCTTAATACCTTTCTCCCCTAAACCACATCTATGTACTTCCTATTTTCTTTGAGGTGGCTTCATTTACCTGTGGAGTTCTGTCAGTCTTCAGGTTGATTTCTGGGTATTGAGAATGATTTGATAGTTATCTAGTTGCATTGTTAGATCGAGAAGAGGGGAGGGGTCTTCCTCTCTGCAGCTATTTTCCCTCTCTCCAACTTTATTATATTTTAGATAAATACTCCTATTAGCTAGTAGTTAGAGTATTGTTATAGGAAATGGTTGAAGCATTACCTCTTGAATTTAACACAAGGTGTATAGAATTTCTCCAAATAAGAGGGTTAGATTATATCTATTTCAAAATCTGCCTTACCAATTTAACATTATGAAATCTACTAAATATACTGAGACTTTAAAGAACATTCTTAAAATCAGTAAGTGAAAGTATTTGTAAGATATAATTAGATCTCTAAGGTTTTTCTTCCCCTTTGTGCTTCAACTACAGCTTAGTTCTGATTATAATTATACTATATAAAATAACAACACTATACTGAATGTTTATTCTGTGCCTGGCACTATGAAAAATCATGTTATGTAGATTATCTTGATTTATACGTAATCCATTTGTTTGATTTCATGAAAACCTTAAAATTAATAAATATTGTGTCTAGTTTATAGAGGAGGAGCCAGAGGCAAAGAGGCAATTATCATGCCTTGTTTACAATGAAGAATAAGGCATACTTGCTAGGATTGCTAGAAAACATCACTCATCTATATCTAACAAGGGAAATGATAAACATTCCCTTGACAAGATAAAGACATTCAAAACAATTTATTCTGTCATGAAAAATATGGGAAAAGAATAATTCAGAATGAATTTGTCTATATTTAAAATCTTAAAAAAATATTTTTTAAAATGAAAAATTCCTTTTTCATAGGCATTATTTTAAGCACCATAAAAGAGATAAAAATTTAACTGATATCATTCATGGAAAAATTAAGGTCTGCAATTGGATCAATGTAAGGGCCTATTTAGCCAGAGTGATTCCATCTGGTTAAAAGGTGATTTTGTTGTTTATGCAGTAATACTTAAACTGACCCTGCCCCCCCCCAGGGGAACTTACTTAAAAGCAAGTCTGGGAAACCAGTAGAATATGGTCACCAGTCCCTGATAACAGAGCCCAAATACAAGGGCGGGTCAGGTCAGGTGGAGATAACAGCCCGAATGCAGGGATGAGTCTCGGGCCAGATGGAGACATGCAATCAGTGGGACGTGCATACTGTCTCCCTAGCTACCAAGGAGTGTGGGCCCCGCCTTTTGGGCTCCAATTCTGACCAAGGTGATAGGCTAGTTCAAATAGCTACTATGGGGTGAATTGTAATTCGGTTGGCCACCCGTGTGTGACCTAGCAGGACTGTGCAGCTTTCCCTGTGTGTTACAATCTCATTGGCCACCTGTGTGTGGCCAGGCTCAACCACATGGCCTTTGCTCTATAAAAGTTAGTCTGTAAAGCAGGGAGAGGTCACCCTCTCTGTAAGAGGCGGCCCCAAATGGTCAGTTTAATTCTTGATGCTTGGCGTGGAATAAAACTTTGCTTGACCTTTGCTTTGTATCAGTCTCACTCCTTTGATTATGGACCTAACATCTATAGAGTGAGAAATATAACTCTGTGACATTAATTGCCTACTGCTTAAAAAAAGTCTTAATTGTCAGGGTCTAATTTATTTTTATTTATTTATTTATTTATTTGGAACTTTCTTTTCTTCTTAGAGATCATATTGTGCTAGTAGTGTTTAAAATTCTTTAAAATCATTCCTTCCTTTAAAAAGTAATTTTGTTAAAGCCCTTCTTAGGGAATTCTTTGAATATGATTGCATGATGGGAAAACTTCCTTAGCATTTGCTTATTTGTCTTATTTCATAGATTGATCATCTAAGTGGGTATGAATATTTGGGGACAAAATAGATTTTATCAAGCATTATTTTATTAACATATAGTATCCAGCATTTCTGGTAAAGGATTTGATGCACATCTGATTCTTATTCCTTAGTAGGTAAGTTGTTCTCTGTCCTGAAATCTTTTGGGAAAGGCTTATTTTTGAGTTTCTGAAATTTCACCTGTATATATTTCAGTATAGAATTTTTTTTTTATCTTTTAAGTTCAGTACTTTTTTCCATAGACCTATTTCATTCTGTAAACTCAGATCTTTCTTCAACTCAGGGATATTTGTTAATGTGTCTTTGATGATTGTTTATGTTCTCTGATTTTAGGACATTTGTTAGTATCGTGTTGGACTTAATCACCACATTTCTTAATTATCTCTCATATAATCACTTTACCTTTTGCTCAATATTTTAAAATATTTCCTAGATTTTATTTCCTTTTTGCCTGATCCATTGCATTATTTAGTTCATATACTGAAGATTTAAATTCCAGAAACAATATTTTAATTTTTTATGTATAGCATATAAATATAAGATATTAATTCCAAAATTATAAAGTTATATTACTTGCTCAAACTAAATTGTAAATACAGATAAAACTCTTAAATGTGAATTTTTTCTCAAGGATATTCCACTTGATCTCTGAAAGTTTAGTATATATTGCTTGAAAAAAAATATTCTGAGGTCAAATGAGCTTAAGAAACCCGTTTGACAAATGTCAAACTTATTTCTTGAATCCGTTATTTTGTTTTATTTTATTTTACAGATTTTATTTATTTGTCAGAGAGAGAGAAAGAGAAAGAGGAGAGCAGAAGCAGGGAGAGTGGGAGGCAGAGGGAGAAGCAGGCTCCCAGGAAGCCTGATGCACGCTTGATCCCAGGACCCTGGGATCATAACCTGAGCTGAAGGCAGAGGCTTAACCAATTGAGCTACCCAGCCAATCCCAAATCCATTATTTTAAATAGCATTTAGTAAACTCATGAGCATTAGAAACTCTAAGAAGCTGTCTTATACAGAGCATTTTTCAGATTTATTTTACTTAAAATATTTATAAGTCAAGAAACAAATTAAAGCACAGGGCAGTCTAAGAAATGGAAACATACCACTGTAGAATAGGTGGCATTGGAAATATATTTTTTACAGTGAGATTTTAAAAAATTAATGTATGTTGCTAGAAATTTCTTATATTTTTGTATTAAATATGTACATTAAGAGCTATTCCTGAGTATGAGAGTAAGGGAATATCATTTATTCCTCCATTCCCCATTCCATTTCGTTCTGTAGGATTTCAAAACTAATTTTTTATACTTTTGCTCTGATGAGAGTTTGGAAGTTTGGTTGTATTTTTCTAGATGATGTAATGATATAAATGAGGGTAATCCAAGGACTACTGAAAGGCTTTATTAAGTTTATTTCAGCTTTCCTCCTTAACACTTCCAAGAGAGCAGTATTCAGTTAAGATCTATCTTTACGGAGAGTAACTGTTGACAGGGTTTAAATGAAGCACTGTGTAAGATTTTTCTTATATAAAATTTATTATAATCAGATCAACACTGGGCCTTAGAAATAGCTTTGTGAAAGAAGAACTAGTCAACATACATATTGATTGACTGCCTTTGTAATAAGCTGAATTATGTGGGATACTGTTTGTTTTGTAGTGATACTCTAGAAAAATGGCATTTATTTATAGTGGTGACTTTTCTTCCCCCAAAAGAGTGGGCAGAGGGGCGTCTGGGTGACTCAGTGGGTTAAAGCCTCTGCTTTCGGCTCAGGTCATGATCCCAGGGTCCTGGGATCGAGCCCCGCATCGGGCTCTCTGCTTAGCAGGGAGCCTGCTTTCCTTCCTCTCTCTGCCTGCTTCTCTGTCTACTTGTATTCTCTGTCAAATAAATTAAAAAAAAATTTTAAAAAAGTGGGCAGAATATTTTCAAAAATATTAGAAATACTTCAGCATAGTCAATTTTGGGGTTGCAACTCTATTTTATTTTAATTGATTTAACTCATATGGTTAAGTGTTTGCAAGCCCCTTTGGACGTAAATCTTTGGTACATTATAGTGCATTATTGAATACTGTTCATTAGATAATAGAATTTATGAATTTTATTAATTTTTTTCCTTTTCTTACCAGGAGTAAATAAGGTGATCATTCTAAATAATAAATTTTGTAAAGTATTGGTAAGATGGCTTTGCTGAAAAAAAAAAAGGCAGGCAAAAATAAATGAAAAGCTTGTTGCTATCTTCTGCTACCATCATTTTGCGGAACACAAGTTTCATATTCACATTAAAAAGACATATTGCTCAGGTTGATCATTAACCAGGAAAATGAGCCATAGGGGATACATTATGCTAAAGAACAGTTAAATGAGACATATTCCCAAGACATTTGCTTCTGGAAAACAGCCTATAACTAAAATCTTTTAAACAGCATTTCATCTTTTTATAAACTGTTACACTGAAAAAATAGAAGGCAATACCCAAATTTGAGATGTAACTATGCCCCCACATTGTGTGACCTTATATATCTGTAAAGTGAAGTCCTCCTTTTACAATAATTTTAGTTTTAATAGTATTATGACAATTGGCAAAAAAATTATAAATAATAGCATTATGATGTAATAGCAGACTTGGGAATTGAGATAATTCCATGATCTATATTCTCAGTGTACTGCTACTTCATTTAAAATACATAGATGCACAATGAATGCAATAATCATTCTTTATTCCCTTCTTAGGAGGTGATGAAAGATGGAGTTTTTTTTCAAATTAGCCCTTAGTTGAAAGCCTGACTCCACACTTTCCAAGCTGTGTGAACTTTTGTATAGTGAGTTACTCTTCAGAAAAATAGGACTAATAACACCAGATAATAGAAGTATTAAATTAGGTGATATATTTTAAATGACACTAATCATACACTTACATTTTTGGTTTCAATCGATATGTGATAGTAATTATTTAAAAGGCAGACTTTGAGAAAGTAGTCTATTTATTATGTAAAAACTCAAGTTCATCATTTCACTTTAGCTTTTTCTAATTTTTTTTAAATATTTATTTATTTATTTTAAAGAGAGAGCGAGAGAGAGCATACGTGCATGAGCTGCGGTGGGGGGAGCGGGGAGAGAGAGTGAGAGAGAGAGAATGGAAGCAGACTCCCTGCTGAGCATGGGGGCCTACTTGGAGCTCAGGACTCTGAGATCATGACCTGAGCTGAAACCAGGAGTTGGATGCTTAACTGACTAAGCCATCCAGGTACCCTCACTTTAGATTTTTCTAAGTTTGCAAGGCTAGTATAATAACTTTTTCTCTTCCCTTTCACATTATCTTTATTTTTCTTTTCCAGGTAGTCACTGAAATATCATTTATATTTTTTCTGGTAGCAGTATTAGTAGGTAGTACATTTACAACATATGAATAGCTTTTGGAATTAATAAATACCAAAAATTACTATAAAACAGGAAGTAGACTTCAAAAGTGAACTTAAAAAGGCTTTTAGGTATTTCTTATGTTATTGTCCTGAATTGCTATATAATTTTAAGAGTATCTATCTTGTCTAACAACAGCAAAAAAAGGAACCTTAGAATTTGTCTGTTTCCAAAACAGATTTTTTTCTCCTGCAGGTTTAATAATAATTGTCTAAGAAGTAGTAGATCCTGTAAGGTTATTTTAGTTCACTGACTACAGATACAGTAAATACTGGTATTGATATTCTGTATTGTATTATGAAAGTTTTCATAGCTTATAGTGCTGAATTTGCCTTTTTTTTAAAGAAAATGAAGGAAAGATTGCAAATGTGCCATATATAGTAGATTTTAGTGATTTCTACTTTTTAATTAATATATTTTGGGGCTTTATTGAGATACAATGACATATAGTGTTATGTAAGTTTAGCATATACAATATGATTTGATACTCCTATATATTGTAGGATGATTATCACAGTAAGAATAGTTAATACATCCATTACCTTCCATAATTACAGTTTTTTTCTGTGTGGTGAGAACATTTAAGATCTACTCATTTAGCAACTTTCAAATATATAATACAGAATTATTAGCTATAGACACCATGCTATGCATTAGATACTTAGAACTTGTTTATCTTACAACCCTTTGACCGGCTTCTCCCCATTTCCACAACTTCCCAGCCTCTGGCAACTACCATTCTACTCTCTTGTTTCTTGGGTTTGGTATTTTTCGATACCACATATAACTGTGATCCTCCAGTATTTGTCTTTCTTTGTCTTCTCACTTATTTCATTTATCTTTTTTTTAAAAATTTTTTTAAATTTTATTTTTTATAAACATATATTTTTATCCCCAGGGCTACAGGTCTGTGAATCGCCGGGTTTACACACTTCACAGCACTCACCATAGCACATACCCACCCCAATGTCCCTAACCCCACCCCCCAACCCCCCTCCCCCCATCAACCCTCAGTTTGTTTTGTGAGATTGAGAGTCACTTATGGTTTGTCTCCCTCCCAATCCCATCTTGTTTCATTTACTCCTCTCCTACCCCCTTAATGCCCGATGATGCATCTCCGCTCCCTCATATCAGGGAGATCATATGATAGTTGTCTTTCTCCAATTGACTTATTTCGCTAAGCATGATACCCTCTAGTTCCATCCATGTCGTCGCAAATGGCAAGATTTCATTTCTTTTGATGGCTGCATAGTATTCCATTGTGTATATATACCACTTCTTCTTTATCCATTCGTCTGTTGATGGACATCTAGGTTCTTTCCATACTTTGGCTATTGTAGACATTGCTGCTATAAACATTCGGGTGCACGTGCACCTTCGGATCACTACGTTTGTATCTTTAGGGTAAATACCCAGCAGTGCAATTGCTGGGTCATAGGGTAGTTCTATTTTCAACATTTTGAGGAACCTCCATGCTGTTTTCCAGAGTGGTTGCACCAGCTTGCATTCCCACCAACAGTGTAGGAGGGTTCCCCTTTCTCCGCATCCTCGCCAGCATCTGTCATTTCCGGACTTGTTAATTTTAGCCATTCTGACTGGTGTGAGGTGATATCTCATTGTGGTTTTGATTTGTATTTCCCTGATGCCGAGTGATATGGAGCACTTTTTTTTTTTTTTAAAGATTTTATTTATTTATGAGAGAGAGAGAGCGAGCGAGCACAGGCAGACAGAATGGCAGGCAGAGGGAGAAGCAGGCTCCCTGCAGAGCAAGGAGCCCGATGTGAGACTCGATCCCAGGACGCTGGGATCATGACCTGAGCCGAAGGCAGCTGCTTAACCAACTGAGCCACCCAGGCGTCCCAATATGGAGCACTTTTTCATGTGTCTGTTGGCCATCTGGATGTCTTCTTTGCAGAAATGTCTGTTCATGTCTTCTGCCCATTTCTTGATTGGATTATTTGTTCGTTGGGTGTTGAGTTTGCTAAGTTCTTTATAGATTCTGGACACTAGCCCTTTATCTGATATGTCATTTGCAAATATCTTCTCCCATTCTGTCAGTTGTCTTTTGGTTTTGTTAACTGTTTCCTTTGCTGTGCAAAAGCTTTTGATCTTGATAAAATCCCAATAGTTCATTTTTGCCCTTGCTTCCCTTGCCTATGGCGATGTTCCTAGGAAGATGTTGCTGCGGCTGAGGTCGAAGAGGTTGCTGCCTGTGTTCTCCTCAAGGATTTGGATGGATTCCTTTCTCACATTGAGGTCCTTCATCCATTTTGAGTCTATTTTCGTGTGTGGTGTAAGGAAATGATCCAATTTCATTTTTCTGCATTTGGCTGTCCAATTTTCCCAACACCATTTATTGAAGAGGCTGTCTTTTTTCCATTGGACATTCTTTCCTGCTTTGTCGAAGATTAGTTGACCATAGAGTTGAGGGTCTATTTCTGGGCTCTCTATTCTGTTCCATTGATCTATGTGTCTGTTTCTGTGCCAGTACCATGCTGTCTTGATGATGACAGCTTTGTAATAGAGCTTGAAGTCCAGAATTGTGACGCCACCAACTTTGGCTTTCTTTTTCAATATTCCTTTGGCTATTCGAGGTCTTTTCTGGTTCCATATAAATTTTAGGATTATTTGTTCCATTTCTTTGAAAAAAATGGATGGTACTTTGATAGGAATTGCATTAAATGTGTAGATTGCTTTAGGTAGCATAGACATTTTCACAATATTTATTTTTCCAATCCAGGAGCATGGAACATTTTTCCATTTCTTTGTGTCTTTCTCAATTTCTTTCATGAGTACTTTATAGTTTTCTGTGTACAGATTCTTAGTCTCTTTGGTTAGGTTTATTCCTAGGTATCTTATAGTTTTGGGTGCAATTTTAAATGGGATTGACTCCTTAATTTCTCTTTCTTCTGTCTTGTTGTTGGTGTAGAGAAATGCAACTGATTTTGGTGCATTGATTTTATATCCTGACACTTTACTGAATTCCTGTACCAGTTCTAGCAGTTTTGGGGTGGAGTCTTTTGGGTTTTCCACATATAGTATCATATCATCTGCAAAGAGTGATTGTTTGACTTCTTCTTTGCCGATTTGGATGCCTTTAATTTCCTTTTGTTGTCTGATTGCTGAGGCTAGGACTTCTAGTACTATATTGAATAGCAGTGGTGATAACGGACATCCCTGCCGTGTTCCTGACCTTCGTGGAAAAGCTTTCAGTTTTTCTCTATTGAGAATGATATTTCCAGTGGGTTTTTCATGGATGGCTTTGATAATATTGAGGTATATACCCTCTATCCCTACTCTTTGAAGAGTTTTGATCAGGAAGGGATGCTGTACTTTGTCAAATGCTTTTTCAGCATCTATTGAGAGTATCATATGGTTCTTGTTCTTGCTTTATTAATGTGTTATATCACATTGATTGATTTGTGGATGTTGAACCAACCTTGCAGCCCTGGAATAAATCCCACTTGGTCGTGGTGAATAATCCTTTTAATGTACTGTTGAATCCTGTTGGCTAGTATTTTGGTGAGAATTTTTGCATCTGTGTTCATCAAGGATATTGGTCCGTAGTTCTCTTTTTTGATGGGATCCTTGTCTGGATTGGGGATCAAGGTGATGCTGGCCTCATAAAATGAGTTTGGAAGTTTTCCTTCCATTTCTATTTTTTGGAACACTTTCAGGAGAATAGGAATTAGTTCTTCTTTAAATGTTTGGTAGAATTCCCCCGGGAAGCCATCTGGCCCTGGGCTTTTGTTTGTTTAGAGATTTTTGATGACTGTTTCAATCTCCTTACTGGATATGGGTCTGTTCAGGCTTTCTATTTCTTCCTGGTTCAGTTGTGGTAGTTTACATGTCTCTAGGAATGCATTCATTTCTTCCAGATTGTGAAATTTGTTGGCGTAGAGTTGCTCATAGTATGTTCTTATAATTGTCTGTATTTCTTTGGTGTTCGTTGTGATCTCTCCTCTTTCATTCATGATTTTATTTATTTGGGTCCTTTCTCTTTTCTTTTTGACAAGTCTGGTCAGGGGTTTATCAATCTTATTAATTCTTTCAAAGAACCAGCTCCTAGTTTTGTTGATTTGTTCTATTGCTTTTTGGTTTCTATTTCATTGATTTCTGCTCTGATCTTTATGATTTCTCTTTTCCTGCTGGGTTTAGGGTTTCTTTCTTGTTCTTTCTCCAGCTCCTTTAGGTGTAGGGTTAGGTTGTGTACCTTAGACCTTTCTTGTTTCTTGAGAAAGGCTTGTACCGCTATATATTTTCCTCTCAGGACTGCATTTGTTGTGTCCCACAGACTTTGAACCGTTGTGTTTTCATTATCATTTGTTTCCATGAATTTTTTCAATTCTTCTTTAATTTCCTGGTTGACCCATTCATTCTTTAGAAGGATGCTGTTTAGTCTCCATGTATTTGGGTTCTTTCCAAATTTCCTCTTGTGATTGAGTTCTAGCTTCAGAGCATTGTGGTCTGAAAATATGCAAGGAATGATCCCAATCTTTTGATACCGGTTGAGACCTGATTTAGGACCGAGGATGTGATCTATTCTGGAGAATGTTCCATGTGCACTAGAGAAGAATGTGTATTCTGTTGCTTTGGGATGAAATGTTCTGAATATATCTGTTATGTCCACCTGGTCCAGTGTGTCATGTAAGGCCTTTATTTCCTTGTTGATCTTTTGCTTGGTTGATCTGTCCATTTCAGTGAGGGGAGTGTTAAAGTCCCCTACTATTATTGTATTATTGTTGATGTGTTTCTTTGATTTTGTTATTAATTGGTTTATATAGTTGGCTGCTCCCACATTAGGGGCATAGATATTTACAATGGTTAGATCTTCTTGTTGGACAGATCCTTTGAGTATGATATAGTGTCCTTCCTCATCTCTTATTATAGTCTTTGGCTTAAAATCTAATTGATCTGGTATAAGGATTGCCACTCCTGCTTTCTTCTGATGTCCATGAGCATGGTAAATTCTTTTCCACCCCCTCACTTTAAATCTGGAGGTGTCTTTGGGTTTAATATGAGTTTCTTGTAGGCACCATATAGATGGGTTTTGTTTTTTTATCCATTCTGATACCCTGTGTCTTTTGATTGGGGCATTTACCCCATTAACATTCAGGGTAACTATTGAGAGATATGAATTTAGTGCCATTGTTTTGCCTGTAAGGTGACTGTTACTGTATATTGTTTCTGTTCCTTTCTGATCTACTAGTTTTAGGGTCTCTCTTTGCTTAGAGGACCCCTTTCAATATTTCCTGTAGAGCTCCTTTGGTGTTTGCAAATTCTTTCAGTTTTTGTTTGTCCTGGAAGCTTTTAATGTCTCCTTCTATTTTCAGTGATAGCCTAGCTGGATATAGTATTCTTGGCTGCATGTTTTTCTCGTTTAGTACTCTGAATATATCATGCCAGCTCTTTCTGGCCTGCCAGGTCTCTGTGGATAAGTCTGCTGCCAATCTAATATTTTACCATTGTATGTTACAGACTTCTTTTCCCGGGCTGCTTTCAGGATTTTCTCTTTGTCACTAAGACTTGTAAATTTGACTATTAGGTGACGGGGTGTGGACCTATTCTTCTTGATTTTGAGGGGGGTTCTCTGAACCTCCTGGATTTTGATGCTTGTTCCCTTTGCCATATTGGGGAAATTCTCTCCAATAATTCTCTCCAATATACCTCTGCTCCCCTCTCTCTTTCTTCTTCTTCTGGAATCCCAATTATTCTAATGTTGTTTCGTCTTATGGTGTCACTTATCTCTCGAATTCTGCCCTCGTGGTCCAGTAGCTGTTTGTCCCTCTTTTGCTCAGCTTCTTTATTCTCTGTCATTTGGTCTTCTATATCGCTAATTCTTTCTTCTGCCTCATTTATCCTAGCAGTGAGAGCCTCCATTTTTTATTGCACCTCATTAATAGCTTTTTTGATTTCAACTTGATTAGATTTTATTTCTTTTATTTCTCCAGAAAGGGCTTTTATATCTCCTGAGAGGGTTTCTCTAATATCTTCCATGCCTTTTTTGAGCCCAGCTAGAACCTTGAGAATCGTCATTCTGAACTCTAGATCTGACATATTACCAATGTCTGTATTGATTAGGTCCCTAGCCTTTGGTACTGCCTCTTGTTTTTTTTTTTTGTGGTGAATTTTTCCGCCTTGTCATTTTGTCCAGATAAGAGTATATGAATGAGCAAGTAAAATACTAAAAGGGTGGCAACAACCCAAGGAAAATATGCTTTAGCCAAATCAGAAGAGATCCCAAATTGTGAGGGGGGAGAAAGGGGATAAAAAGGTTCAGAAAGAAAAAAAACAAAAAAAAAAAACAAAAAAAAAGAAACAATTAGAAAAAGAAAACCAATAAAGAAAAATATAAAAAGGAAAATATATATATATATATATATATATATATATTAGATAAACTAGTTAAAAAACGTTAAAAAAGAAAAGGGTAAAAGTTAAAAAAATTTAGCAGAAAAAGAGAAAAAAAAATTGAAAAAGAAAAAAAAATTAAATTAACTGCATGGCTAAACAATCATGGGGAGAAAGCCATGAATTCCGTGCTTTGCTTTCTCCTCCTCTGGAATTCCGCTGCTCTCCTTGGTATTGAAACTGCACTCCTTGGTAGGTGAACTTGGTTCTGGCTGGGTTTCTTGTTGATCTTCTGAGGGAGGGGCCTTTTGTAGTGATTCTCCAGTGTCTTTGCCCCAGGAGGAGTTGCACCGCCCTTACCAGAGGCCGGGCTGAGTAATCGGCTCGGGTTTGCTTTCGGGAGCTTTTGTTCCCTGAGCGCTTTCCGTAGAGTTCCGGAGGACGGGAATGAAGATGGCGGCCTCCCAGTCTCCGGCCCGGAGGAGCCGAGAGCCCGGGGCCCCACTCCTCAGTGCGCCCTCAGAAAACAGCGCCCAATTACTCCCGTCACCCTGGCCTCCAGCCGCGCTCCGAGCTGACCGAGCCTGCGACCTGTTCAAGGTAACCCCGAGCTTAGAGCTCACTCCTCGGCTCTGTCTCTGTAGCCGGCTTCCCCGTTCTTATAACTGTAAGCTCTGTGACACTCAGATACCCCCGATCCTTCTGTGACCCTGCGGGACCTGAGGCCACGCTGACCCCGCGTGCGCTTCACCCCGATTAAGCCTCTGGAGCGATGTCCCTCAGCGGAACAGACTTTTAAAAGTCCTGATTTTGTGCTCCGTTGCTCCGCTGCTTGCCGGGAGCCGGCCCCTCCCCCCGCGGTTTATATTCCCGACGCTTTGGATTCACTTCTCCGCCAGGCCTACCTTTCAGAAAGTGGTTGATTTTCTGTTTCTAGAATTGCTGTTCTTCTCCTCGATCTCCCGTTGGATTTGCAGGTGTTTGCAATCTTTAGATAAGCTATCTAGCTGATCTCCCGCTACCTGAATAGTCTCAGCCTGCTACTTCTCCGCCATCTTGACTCCTATTTCATTTATCTTAATTCCTCCCAAGATCTGTCCATATTGTTGCAAATAGCAGAGTTCCTTCTTTTTTATATCCAAATAATATTCCTATCTCTCTATCATGTACATACATCATATATGATGTACATGATATACATATGATGAATATATGTCAGATACATACATATCTCATATTTTTAAAATTTTATTCATCCATTCATCCATTAAGGGACACTTAGATTGTTTCCATATCTTTTCTAAATGGTTATTAGATGTTATTTGCTTCCCCCTGGATGCAAGGAAGAATGTGGTAGATGAGGTATGATTACTGTAATTAGGAACACATGTCGCATTCAACTGCTCACATGACAAAAGCCTAGAGATAAAGGAATCAGAATGGCTTTTTCTAAACCAATTCTCCATTTGTGAGCTAGAGCCCACAATATGAATTTAGGGACCAGTAAATCTATTTTTTTTTCATCTGATGTCGAGGAAGTTGCTCTGCTACCTTCCCAACCTTATCCCATTTCACCAGATGCCTATGATAATACTGTGACCTTCTTTATCAAATTTGTTAATAATATAAGAATTTGTCCTCTTTCTCCAACTGTTTTTTTAGAAGTGAACACTATCACTGCTGCTTTTGATGTAGGTTTCAACTGCTACAAATATATGGGGACCAGCTACTGAAAGCTAGTAGAAATCCAACTATTTTGTTTTATTAAATGATCTAACCCTTTATTTTCTCTGCCTAAGAATGTATTTTTTTTTTAAAGATTTTATTTATTTGTCAGAGACAGAGGGAGAGAGAGTGAGCGAGCACAGGTAGACAGAGAGGCAGGCAGAGGCAGAGGGAGAAGCAGGCTCCCCGCCGAGCAAGGAGCCCGATGCGGGACTCGATCCCAGGACGCTGGGATCATGACCTGAGCCGAAGGCAGCCGCTTAACCAACTGAGCCACCCAGGCGTCCCCTAAGAATGTATTTTAAGGTTGAAAGAAGTCAGGTTCATCTGTGCTTCTCTGATGCTACAGAGTGGATGTGTTTTCACATACATTTAGATCAGAATTATCCTGAATGGGGGTGATTTTTAGCTCTTTATTTTTATGACATCCAATAATCACTCAACATTGTATAATTTATGATATTCACAGTATGTTCTTATTTTCCTTCATACTCACCTCTGTCAGGAAGAATTTGAAAAAGAAAAGTAAGTGGTCAGTTTTTAAATTACAGTGGCACAAGATCACAATTAAGTTTTTTAAATTCTCTGGCCAATGCTTAAAAAAATTTTTTGAATATTAGCAAGGGACATATTTCTGATGTCATTTATCTTCTGATGTTAAGTAAGGCACACTTCACACAGCTGTTATTGAGCTCAAAACTTACGTTACATAGAAAAGTAGTGTATTTCTATGTGGTGCTTGGGAATAATTTCATTTCTCAAAATTTTCTATAAAGTCTAGTCTTATTTAATGACTGAATGGGTAGGAGAGGCATGTTAGTAGAATATTCTAATTTGCTTCTGTGATTCTTTGGTCATGTATGTTGGTTCTAAACACTAGAATTAGAGAAATTAATCAAACTTGGTCTGATATTTTCTTAGGTTTCCTCTTTACGTTTTGGGTATTTAAAGCAAAGAGCTATTTCATATTTAGCACAATATCCCTCATTACCAAGTGATAAAAGGGAAAATTTACTTGACAATCAAGACTTCTATAAGCATTCACAACCACATTTAATTTTCAAAAATCCAAGTTAAGTAGGTATTGTTATTCCAAGTTTGAGATGAGATAGCATTCTGCAGAAAAACTTGCCACAGGATTAGAACATGGCAGTGCTGGAATATGAATTCATTTCTGCCTACTTCCAAAAGTTGTGCTCTCAATACTCCTTCATGCAAAGTCTCAGAAATGAAAAATGATTTCCTTTGTCTTTATCAAAGCTTATATTCCTAGAGCCAAACTCTCCCAAGGTTTTGTTATCCCTTATTGGACACTGTGGTACAACTGATTATTGTAATATTTGTATAACATACTATCAACTCCAGGGGCTTGGCTGGCTTAAAGTAGAGGTTTACATGGGCATACATATTATCAAAGGAAATTTTAACAGAAAATTTGCTACAGTATAACATAAACTATTTTCCTAACCTAAGCAAATGCTTACTTAGAACAACTTTAATATGAACATAACCTGGGTAGCATTGTTTGATAATTATACAGTGCTTGTTTTCACAAGGGTTTTTACAAATAGAAAAAAAAATTTTTCAAAAAAAAATAAGATAAGTTACAATAATTTTTCTTTTTTGCAGTTGATTCAAAAAGTTGTGTGCTGTGTGCTTGGCCAAAAAAGTAAGTAGTAAAAGGATAAATACGAAATCGTAAGTTTCCCGTTTTATAAAATATTAAACAACAGGAGTGGCTGTCTTGTTATCTTTTAGTTCTTCCATATGCCGTCAATTTCTTCCTCATGACGCAAATATCCGTTGAAGAAATTATGCTATAGTTTTTTTAAGGCATAGTTTTTATTATACACAATAACGTTTCCTTATTTAGTCTAATGATAGATTGACAAGAGGACAATATCCTTAACCTCTGTTTAAAAGATGAGATCAGGAGAACATGGCATGAGTATCACCAGCCATTCAATCAAATTCCATTTGGTTTGTGGCTTTATATCTTTCCAGAGTGGAATTTATCTCCATTCCTCCCATATAAATGACAAAGCTCTAGTTGCTTTAACAGTCAAGATGTAAGAGCAAGGTACCAGTGGCACCAGAAAATGAAAGTATATCTTAATTTTTTTTTATTAGAGGCCCCAGTGCATATGTTCTTACTCTACCTTAGTTTGCATCCTAGTTGGAGTCCAGTGTTTCAAGGTGATTGCTTCATTGTCCATGAGACTGCTGCATGTCAGCATGGAAATAATACACATAATGAGAAGATTTTGACTGGGATCCCACACTTTGTATACCTTAAGTTATCTGGAGTTTTCTTAGTTATAAAATGAAGATAATAATACTTTTGGGTTTGTCTATGTTGTAAACCTTAAAAAGAAAAATAAAGATTACTAATGGGCTTTGAAAACTACAAGAGGCTGTACTAACACAATTATATATCAGGCTCTCCTGATTTTCCTCTCCTAAAAACTGTACATTTGAGGTCAGGTTATTTTTTGAAGTCTCACTAGTGCTTAAAATCCAAAAAAATCCAATACAGCTTCTGTTTATTTCTGTATGACAACTAATACCAATGCAGGTAATTATAGCAGCGGAAAAACCCACATAATTTCTCCGAAGTATTTTGCTGAAAGTAGGCATCACCAATAAGCAACAGGAAGCTTTACTAGTGACTCTTATTTTGCAAATATACCTTTTCATTTGAATCAAATAAGATTGAGTGGAATTTAGTTTAAAGCTATCACGCAGGATAAATATCATTAAAGCTACTTTTTCTTGGCTTCTCTTTGCCTTATTCGTACTCTTCTTCTTTCCTTTCTCCCCTCCTACTTTTCCATAGATATATGCTGAGTGTTGTTCTGTGATGCTTGTGGTATTAAGCATTTACATAAAGTACTCCCTTAATTGTCACCCAAATCTGAGTTTGATGATATGGTTTCCATTTTATCGATGAGGGAACATGTTCTATGAAATGCAAGGTCACATAACCAAAATGTGTGAAAGTAGATTTTATGGACCTGAACAACAAATGTCTAAGTGTGAACACCACTGCATGAAACCCAAGGCTTGAAGGGAGAGCCACAGAAACAGATAACATTAGGCCAGAGGGCATAATAATGGCTTCTTTGATGTCTGAATAAATAAGTACAGGGATTTCCCAGATTTAGAAGCCATTAGTGACTCACTTCTCTAGCATACTAGAGTGAGTTCTTTAGTAGAAGGTAATTAGGAAAGGAGAGTCCTTGTCTAAAATCATAAGGTATTAAAAAAAAAGCAATCATAAAATTGGACTTAAAGTGGGGAGTATTGAAATGGGATCACAGCTGCCTGAGTGAAGGCCTATCAATAGGGAAGGTCAGTAAACGTCTGAAGGGATGTATTGACTAAATCTGGAATTCAGGAGCATGTTTGCTGTGTGTATGTGGGAGGTGTGTTTATGTGTATAAGTAAATTTAGATGAACCTGGAGAATTAACTAGCAAGTGAATTTGACTAGAATTATATTTTAGAAAAATAAACTTGAGAAGAGAGACTAGTTTGGAAACCATTGCAGAAGTAAGGTACAGTGGTGACATGGACCTAAGTTTATGCTGAGAAATTCTAGGCCTTTGCTTACAAAAATCCATAGAAAAGACCTACTTCTTCAGGCATGAGATGTTCATAGACAAACTTTATTTGAAATAGGAAATTTGCACATAAACAGATATTTTTCCCATCCTATTAGGTTGAAATATATACATATACTTACATTTACAGATTAATTCCTTCCTTAATGGAAACAGAAGTGCCCTCTAGATCTGCACTATGAATCTTTCTAGCTACAAATTTTCCTGTCCCAGACAGTTTTAGCTGTTATTTTGGAAATGTAAAGAAGTTGTTTGATTTCTTATTTTAACTTGCTATTCATGAAATGCAAAGATTAATTTCATTTGAATAGATCAGCTAGGATTTTGATGTTGCTGTGTAGTTTTGCTCACAGAGATCTACTGTGCACACTAGATTTGCCAGGGACTTGAAGATCCCTGCTATTTTGCACCTGTGTTATATGATATGGAAATATTCTTTGGTGGTGAATTTTTATGCATATTGTGAAATTTTAAAAAACACATTTAATACAGAGATATGATAAAATGGTTTAATCAAGTTTTACCTGTAATTTAGGTAGTTTGCAAACTGATTTGGGGGGCTTGATGGACTCTTAAAAGGGGAGATAATAATTTCATTGTTAAAGAGACCTAACATTATTTTGATTATATATTTAAATTTTGGGGGGCACCTGGGTGGCTCAGTAGATTAAGTGTCTGTCTTCAGCTCAGGTCATGATCCCAGGGTACTGGGATTGAGCCCCGTGTCAGGCTCCCTGCTCAGTGGGGATCCTGCTTCTCCCTCTCTTCTCTGCAGCTCTCCTGCTTGTGCTTTCTCTCTCATTCTGTCAAATAAATAAAACCTTAAATATATATATTAAAAAAGATTTCAATTTTTGGTTGAAATACTTGTCATAGTTATTTTGTTAGAGTTTTAATGTAAGTCTCCTTTTACTTAGCACAATTATTTTAAGGTTCTTTCCATATTACAGGTGACATAATTAGACCATTTCTGTTTTTAAGAGTAGTTCTGCTTTTAATTATGACTTTATTTTTACAAATAATCAATATAATAATGTAATACAATGCTATAAAAATGTGAGAATATATGTGAATATTGATTTCATAGTTAATAAAATGTAAGATATTGATGAACTAAGCAGAAAGTCACTGAAGAATGTTTATAAGCATTAGGTATTAAACTGATGGATACTGTGGAATCAAAGTTGTAAAAACACAGTGACACACTCATCATGAATTCTGATTGCTATTAAAATGAAAGAGAGAAATTGCCAAATAAGTAGTAAAAAGAGAAATGTTTAACTATCTTCCTATGCATCATCTACATTTGAGTTGATTTTTATTACTTGGTGTATAGGAGTCTTAGAATCATATTTCTGTCCATCCCTTCCTGGTAAACAACTTCTCAAGGAAGCCTGGCATTCTATAGCCCTTGCTTAGAATGAAATCTTTAAAGGCAGTTGTTCCATAAAGACCTTCAAGAATATTCTGTTCAGGAATAATTCCCTGTTCCAAAACTCCTCTCTTGAGCTTTAAGTAAGATCTTGTGGTCAATTAATTGTTCATTATTTATTAGCTTTTTCCACAACTTGGGCTTCAGGTACCATGCTCCGTACCTCATCTTCATCCAGTTGGGTTTATAAGGTTACTGTGGTATCTGGAGTTTCCTTTCCCAGTTTTGTTCCTGTAAGGAGAATTTTATTTCCTTCATTTTATTTAGCCCCGTTCTGTACTTTAGCTCTGAAGGAACCTGGTTTACTTTCTTTATGCAGACCATGTCATCTGTTGGTTTGCACTCACAGTCAACATCAAACTATTTCATGATGAACTTTTCGTCAATGGCCAAGTCTCCAAAAGTAGCAACCATTTGCAGAACTTATAAAATCCTCTGGGTATTTTTCTATGAAGAGGAAGATTTTTGAGCAAGGCTTTGTGCTTGGTCTCTTTTCCTTATGGGGTAATTCATCTGGATGTAACACAGGAGTGTTCTTCGGAACTTCCAGGTTGATGTTGGCAGGACGTTTTCTTACAAAGTTTTTTGGGGGACTTCATTCTTTTTTCACTGTTCTGACAATAGGCACATGCATCCTCCAGCTTCCTGTCAGGATTAAGTACTTCTAGCACCTTTATAAGAGGTCTGGAGGTAGATTGTTCTCTAGACTTGGGTAGAGAGCCAAGAGATGCTCAGTCACGTGGGCTTCATTGTCCTCTAGGAATGAACTCCATGCTAGTGGGGCCGGTGAGAGGATGGAAAATAGATCTGCCCTTGGTCAGTTTTTTCCTGACTTTATGGGTGCAGGTTGAGGGTCTTTGTGAGCATTCATGGGGAGAAAACCCTCCTTAGGGCTGTGAATGATCAGATCTTCACAAAGATCCACAAAGTGGATAACTCCCTCCTGGAGTCGTCCAGCCCCTCTTTCACAAATATTCACCTCATCAACTGTCCAGAACTTCAGAAGCTTGTTATTGTGCTTTGCAAAACACTTGGAAGGTAATCTGTCTTTGTACCAGGGCTTGCAGTTCATGCCCAGGGTGTTTATTTAAGATTTTAAGAAACAACCAGCTTTGTCAAAGTTGTACTATTTAATATTCCTTCTAGTAATGTATAAGAATCGCACTGCCTCCACATACTCCCCAATACTTGGCATGGTTAGTCAGATTAATTTTGGTTATTCTGATAGGTGTGTAATGATACCTCATAGTTTTCAATTTGCATTTCTGTAATGAGTACTGTTGTTATGCATCTGTTCATATGCTTATTTGCCATTTATATCTCTCTTGTGGTGAAGTGTCCAAATTTTTTGCACATTTTAAAATTGTGTTGCTTGATGTCTTGTTGAATTTTGAGAGTTCTTTGTGTATTCTGGATGTAAGTCCTTTATCAGATAAATGATTTGTATTTTTTTCTTTCCATTTATGGCTTGTTTTTTCATTGTTTCAACATTGTTGTTCAAAGATCACAAGTTTTAAAATTTGATGAAGTTCAGTTTTTTTTCTTTTGTGGCTTATACTTTTTGAGTTGTATCTAACAAATACTTGCCTTTCCAAAGGTCACAAAAGTTTTTTTTTTTTCATTTGGATCTTCATTTTTTAATTAATTTCTTTTTGCAAACAGTGCACTATTTGCATCAAAGTTTTTATTTTTATTTTTATCTTGTGCTTGTGAATATCCAGTAATTCCAGAAATAGTTTTTGAAAGCATCAGCTTTTCTTCCCATTGAATTATTTTTGTAAAGTGGTAGAAAATGAGTTGTCATATTTCTGGCTACACATATCTCAACACTCTTTTCTGATTCATTGATATCTTGTCTTTACACCACTTCCATGCTGTGTTGATTACTTTAGCTTTATAATAAGTCTTGAAATTGGGCTATATTAGTCCTCCAACTCCATTCTTTTTTTACAAAGGTTTGGCTTTTTTGGGGGGGGGTATGTGGGTTCTTTAAATTTAAAAAATTTAAAAGACCCAAGAAATTGACCTGAAGATAGATAGCACAAACTCCACACCTAAAGGGAGAAGATGGACCAAATCCAAAAAGTTAGGAAGTGCAGACACTGGTGTAGGGGAGAAAGGGATCATGAGTACTCTGGAAGGTAGGGAGCCAGGGTCATGGAGAAGGGTAAGACAGAAAGGGAACATACAAGGAGCATGCTTCCCCAAAGCCAGGGGCTTGAAAGATGAGAGGTGCTGAATTTCACAAGTTCTTATAACCAGTGGTGCTTAAAGCTGGAGTTTTAAAGGTCAGTGGGCTTGCCTGGGATAGAGATCAGAGGGCACTGTGCTGCTCCTAGAAAGAAGGTAGGCAAACAGCATGGACTCAGCAATTTGAAGAACACCTGGGGCACAAAGGGTGATGATTCACCTTTTTGAACACATCCTGAGGGGCAGCATTTATGGAGATGCTCCTCTATAAACAAAGGGGCTGGCTGGTACCATTTCCCTTCATCACAACTCAGCAGAAACACAGAGCCACACGCTGGAAATAATGCAGCAACAACATTGGCTGCCTAATTTACTTACACCAAGCCCCACAAACCCTGTGCTGTGGCAGGACTACCCTTCTCAGTCAAGATTGCCTCAGTCCCAGCGTAATGGGTTCATACCCCAGACCACCAGGACAAGCCCCTGCCCACAACACATCCCTAAAGCATGGGGTTTTAAAGGTCAGTAGGTTTGGCTGGGATACAGCCTGGAGGGCACCGCAGTGTTCTAGAGAAAAGACAAGCAAAAAACCCAGAGGCAGGCAGCATGGAAACAGTGATCTGAAAAACTCCTAGGGCACATAGTGGGGAGATTATTCACTCTTCTCAGAGAGTGTCTGTGAGAGGTATCATTCAAGGAGATGCCTCTCTTTGAAGAAAGGAGCTGGCTGGCATCATGTATCTCCCTCTTACCCTCAGCACAAACACAAAGCCACCCATGGGAAGCAGCGCAGTGCCCACACTGGCTTCCTATCTTGCTTACACCAGGCACCACCCCCTGTGCTCTGTTGGGACTGCCTCTCTTAGACAAGCTTGTATTCACTCAGCACTGTAGGCCTCTCCCTCAGAAGACCCATCAGAACTCCCTGGCCACACCATGTCTCCCAACCAGAGAGGTCTATAGGGCCTCAGTTGTTATGAAAGTAGTATCAGGTCTCATTTCACAGGCACACCAGAGCACACTTAGTTAAAACTCACCACATTTGTGCTAAGGATCAAATACTGCCCACTGGAGGCAAGGAGAGCCTCTGGAAATAACTGCCTTAAAGGACAGAGCAGCCAAAACACTGCAGCAGAATGTACACAGCACATATGGGAGACATAGGGGTGCTATGTCTCTTGCCATGACACTTGCTAAGATACTTGCTTTAACTGACTTATTTTGCTTGACATAATGCCCTCTAGTTCTATCCACATTTTTGCAAATGGCAAGATTTCATTCTTTTTGATGCATAAGTAATATTCCTGTGGGGTGTGTGTGTGTGTGTGTGTGTGTGTGTAAGAGAGAGAGAGAGAGATATCCCTTTTTCTTTATCTATCAGTCAGTGGGGCATTTGGGCTCTTTCCATAATTTACCTATTGTTGATACTGCTGGCATAAACGTTGGGGTGCATGTGCCCCTTAGAATCAGAATTTTTGTATTGTTTGGATAAATGCCTAGTAGTGCAATTGCTGACTTGTAGGGTAGTTCTATTTTTAACTTTCTAAGAAACCTTTATACTGTTTTCCAGAGTGGCTGCACTAGTTTGCATTCCCATGAATAGTGAAAAAGGGTTCCCCTTTCTCCACAACCTCACCAACTTCTGTTGTTTCCTGACTTATTAATTTTAGCCATTCTGACACGTGTGAGGTGGTATCTCGTCGTGGTTTTGATTTGTATTTTCCTGATGCCAAATGATGTGGAGCATTTTTTCATGTGTCAGTTGGCCACTAGTTCATTTTTGCTTTTGTTTCCCTTATCTCTGGAGACGTGTCTGGTAAGAAGTTGCTACAGCCTAGGTCAGAGAGGTTGCTGCCTGTGTTCTCCTCTAGGATTTTCATGGATTTCTGACTCACATTTAAGTCTTCCATTCGTTTTGAATTTATTTTGGTTTATGGTGTAAGAAAGTGGTCATTTCATTCTTCTCCGTGTTGCTTTCTAGTTTTCCCAACACCATTTGATAAAGAGACTGTCTTTTTCTCATTGGACATTCTTTCCTGCTTTGTAGAAGATTAGTTGACCATATAGTTGTGGGTCCATTTCTGGGTTCCTTATTCTGTTTCATTGATGTATGTGTCTTCTTTTGTGCCAGTATCACGCTATCTTCATGATTACAGCTTTGTAACACAGCTTGAAGTCTGAGACTGTGATGCATCATACTTTGTTTTACTTTGACTATTCAGGGTCTTTTCTGGTTCCATACAAATTTTGGGATTATTTGTTCCAGATCTGTGAAAAATGCTGATATTATTTTGATTAGAATTGCATTGAATGTGTAGATTGCTTTGGGTATTATAGACATTTTAACAATATTTGTTCTTCCAATCCATGAACATGGGATATTCTTCCATTTCTTTGTGTCTTCTTCAATTTTTTTCATAAGTGTTCTGTAGTTTTCAGTGTACAGATCTTTTATCTCTTTGGTCAGGTTTATTACTAGGTATCTTATGGTTTTGGGTGCAATTATAAATGGGATTGATTCCTTGATTTCTCTTTCTGCTGCTTCATTATTGGTGTATAGAAATGCAACAGATTTCTGTATGTTGATTTTATATCCTCCAACTTTGCTGAGTTCAAGTATCAGTTCTAGCAATTTTTTGGTAGAATCTTTCAGGTTTTCTACATAGAGTATCATGTCATTATTGAATACTGAAAATTTGACGTCTTCCTTGCCAATTTGGATGCCTTTTATTTATTTCATTTTGTTGTCTGATTGCTGAGGCTAGGACTCCCAGGATTATATTAAAGACTGGTGGTGAGAGTGGGCATTCCTGTCATGTTCCTGGCCTTAGAGGAAAAGTTGTCAATTTTTCCCCATTGAGATATTATCTGGGGGTCTTTTCTGTTTGGCCTCGGTGATGTTGAGGTGTGTTCCTTCTATCCCTAATTTGTTGAGAGTTTTTATCAAGAAAGGATGCTGTATTTTGTCAAATGCTTTTACTGCATTTATTGAGATGATCATTTGCTTCTTATCTTTTCTTTTTTTTTTGTGGTATATCATGTTGCTTGATTTGCAGATATTGAACCACCCCTGCATTCCAGCAATAAATCCTACTTGATTATGGTGAATAATCTTTTGAATCTTTTGAATCTTTTGAATGTACTGTTGGATTTGATTTGCTAGTATCTTGCTGAGAATTTTTACATGTATGTTAATCAGGGATATTGGACTTTTTAGTGAGGTCTTTGTCTGGTTTTGGAATCAAGGTAATGTTGGCCTCATAGAATGAGTTTGGAAGTTTTTCTTCCATTACTATTTTTTGGAACAGCTTCAGAACAATAGGTATTAATTCTTCTTTAAATGTTTAGTAGAATTCCCCTGGGAAGCCATCTGGCCCTGGACTCTTATTTGCTGGGAGTTCTTGAATACTGATTTAATTTCTTTGCTGGTTATGGGTCTGCTTAGGTTTTCTATTTCTTCCTATTTCAGTTTTGGTCATTTATATATTTCTAGGAATTTTCCCATTTTTTCGAGTTTGCCCAATTCATTGGCATATAATTGCTCATAATATTCTCTCTCTCTCTCTTTTAAGATTTTGTTATTTATTTGACAGAGAGAGACAAAGTGAGAGAGGGAGCACAAGGAGGGGGAGTGGGAGAGGGAGAAGCGAGCTTCCCTCTGAGCAGGGAGCCCAATGTGGGGCTTGATCCCAGGACCTTGGGATCATGACCTGAACCGAAGGCAGATGCTTAATGACTGAGCCACCCAGACGCCCCTCATAATATTCTCTTATAATTGTATTTCTTTAGTGTTGGTTGGGATCTCTCCTCCTACATTAATGATTTTATTTATTTGGGTCTTATCTCTCTTTCTCTCTCTCTCTCTCTCTCTCTCTTTTTTTTTTTTTTTTTTGTAAGTCTAGCTAGGGGTTTATTAGTTTTGTTAATTCTTTCAACGAACCAGCTCCTAGTTTTGTTGATCTGTTCTATTGATTTTTTTTTATTCCTATATTCTGTGTTAATTTTTATTAATTCCCTTCTTCTTCTGGTTTTAAGCTTTATTTGCTGTTATTTTTCCATCTCCTTTAGGTGTAACGTTAGGTTATATATTTGGGACTTTTTTTATTTCTTGAAAAAGGCTTGTATTACTGTATATTTCCCTCTTGGACTGCCTTTGCTGTGCCCAGAGGTTTTACACTGTTGTATTTTCATTTTCATTTGCTTCCATGTAATTTCTTATTTATTTAATTTCTTGGTTAACCCATTCATTCTTTAGTAGGATGTTATTTAACATCCATGTATTTGTGATCTTTCCAAATTTTTTCTTGTGGTTGACCTTAAGTTTCATAGCATTGTGTTCTGAAAAGATGCGTGGAAGGATCTTATCTTTTTTACTGGTTGAGGCCTGATTTGTGATCCAGTATGTGATCTATTCTGGAGAATGTTCCATGTGCACTAGAGAAGTATGTGTATTTTGCCTCTTTAGGATGAAATAATCTGAATATAACAGTTAAGTCCATCTGGTCCAATGTATCATTCAAGGGTACTATTTCTTTGTTGATCTGCTTAGATCATCTGTCCATTGCTGTGAGTGTTAAAGTCCCCTACTATTATTGTATTACTTTCAGTGTGTTTCTTTTTTTTTTTTTCTTAAGATTTTATTTATTTGAGAGAGAGAGAGAAAGTGCACAATTGGGGGAGAGGCAAAGTGAGGACAAGCAGGTTCCCTGCTTGGGGCTCCATCCCAGGTCCCCAAAATCTTGACCTGAGTCAAAGGAAGATGCTAACTGACAGAGCCTCTCAGGTGGCCCTGTCAATGAGTTTCTTTAAGTTTGTTATTGACTTATATATTTGGATACTCTCAAGTTGAGGGGCATAAATATTTATAGTTGTTAGATTTTCTTATCAGATAGACCCATTTATTATGACATAGTGCTCTTCTTCATCTCTTATTACAGTCTTTGTTTTAAAATCTAGTTTGTTTGGTATAAGTATGGGTACTCCAGCCTTCTTCTGATGTCCATTAGCATGATAGATGTTTTTCCACCCCCTCACTTTCAATCTGGAGGTGTCTTTGCATCTAAAATGAGTCTCTTGTAAGCTACATATCAGTGGGTCTTGTTTTTTTTTTATATCCATTTTGGTACCCTATGTCTTTTGATTGGAGCACTGAGTCTATTTACAGTCAGAGTAATTATTGATAGATATGAATTTAATATCATTGTATTGCCTATAAACTCGCTGTTCCTGAAGATTGTCTCTGTTCCTTTCTATGTGGTTTTTAGTCTCTTTTCCACTCAAAGGGTCCACTTTAATATTTCTGGCAGAACTGATTTAGTGTTCACAAACTCCTTTAGTTTTTATTTGTCTTGGAAACCCTTTATCTCTCCTTGTATTCTGAATGATAACCTTGGTAAATACAGTATCCTTGGGTATATATTTTTCCTATTTAGCATGTTGAATGTATCATGGCACTTGATTCTGGCCTGCCAAGTTTCTGTGGATGTGTCTGCTTGCTGACCTTATGTGTCTACCCTTGTAGGTAAAGGACCTTTTGTTCCTCCTCCTTTCAGAATTCTTTTTTGTTGTATTTTGCAAGTTTCGCTATGATATGACTTGGTGTTGTGTTGACTGTTTTTGTTGATTTTGAGGGGAGTTCTTTGTGCTTCTTGGACTTGAATTCCTGTTTCCTTCCCCAGATTAGGGAAGTTCTCACTACGATTGTTCAAATAAACCTGCCACTTTTCCCACTCTTCTTCTGGGACTCCTATGATCCAGATATTATTGAGCTTTGTGTAATTGTTCTGTTCCCTAAGTCTGTATTTTAATCTACCAGTTTTCTTTCCTTCTTTTTTTTGGCTTCATTGTTTTCCATAATTTTATCTTCTGTAACACCTTCTGTAATCTGTTTGTTCTTCTGCTTCTTCCATCTTTGTTGTGATTATATCCAGTAAGTTTTGAATCTCAGGTATATCATTTTTTTATTATAGCCTGACTAGGTTTTAGGTCTTTTCTCACTGTAGCAAGGGCTTCTTGGTGTCTTCTCTGCTTCTTTCAAGACCAGGTAGAATCCTTACAACTATTGTTCTGAATTCTTGTTCAGACACATTGCTTATATCTGTTTTGAGCAAATCCAGGGCTATGATTTCTTTTCGATATTTCTTTTGGGAAGAATTTTTCCATTGTGTTATTATATCTAGGTTTCTGTACTTTGTGTGTTATCAAAGCTTGTTATGTTTCCTGCTCCTGAGAGTAATACTGTATTAAGAAGGGGTCATACACTGTCCAGGGCCTGGTGCTTCAGGAAGTGTTTCTGGTGTATGTGCACTCCTCTGTTGTGTTTTGGCTACTCTTTCCCGCAGGTCAGTCTACTGCAGAGTTCCTACTTGCTTGTAGTGGGGAGTGTTTGGACCTTTAACTAGGTGTGCTTTGATTTGTGAAGATATGCCTGATTTTTTTTTAAAGCCTGATCCACGAGAAGAGAAAAGGAACAGGAATGAAAAGCAAGCAAACAAACAAAAAACTATAAGCCTAATTCCAGAGAAAAAGAAAGAAAAAAGGGAAAAGGTAAAAGGGGGAAAAAAAAGCCTGATCCAAAAAATGAGAAAATGAAACAAACCAACAATTGAACAAAAACTATAAGCATAATTACTAAATAAATAAGTAAATTAAAATAAATTAAAAAAAAAGGAAAAGTAAAGAAAACCAGAACTGAAGCTGAAGCTGATACTCTGGAACACTCTATGATCAGTAGACTTGGTACATGTGGTGGCCCGTGTTGGTCTTCTGAGGGAGAGGCCCATTATGCTGGCTCACAGTCGGATTTGCCCTAGTAAAGATGCCCCTGCCAAGCTCAGGGAGGGTGGGGGTGTGGTGTAAGTGACTCCAGTCTCCACTGGAGGTGCTGTCTTTCTCTCCAAAATCTGACCCTGCTGGTGAATCGGGGTGGGTGGGGTGAGTGGGGGGAGGGGGATGGCAGAAGAGATGAAGTCATCCTGTCCTCTCATCCCTAGAGAGGGAAACTCCTGGCTGCCTCTGTTCAGGCGGCCCTCATAGGAAAGCAAACTGTCTCCCCTCCTGTGTCCCAGGCTTTGATCAGATCTCTGCCCATAATCTGTCTGTGCCTGGGCCATTGGCAGTGCCAGTGCCACAGTTCTCTTGTGTTTTACCTTTGGCTGGCAGTTAGGATTCAAAATTCCAAATCTTTTTTTTTTTTTTAGGTTGATTTATTTATTTTAGAGAGAGGTAAAGAGAGAGAGAGAGAGAGAAAGAGAGGAGAATGAACAGAAGGGGCAGAGGGAGATGGAGAATCTCAAGTAGACTCTGTGCTGAGCGTGGAGCCTGATGCAGGGTTTGATCCCAGGACCCTGAGATCACAACCTAAGTTGAAACCAAGAGTTAGACATTTAACCAACTAAGCCACCCATGCGTCTCCCAAAACTCTAAGTCTTAAAGGACCTAGCAAGGGGCAGACTTGTTCCCCTCCCCTGGAGGAGTGCCTTGTAGCACTGCACCTGGCACTGTTCTGTCCCAGAAAAACAGTTGCACAGCCATATAGGTGCTTGGAGTCTATGGTGAAGCATAGCAAGATGCTGTGACCAGCTTCTCTGCCCTCTGGGCAGGCCTCTGTCCCCTTCTGTTGAATGACTTCTCAGTGTTGCCCAGTGGGCCTTTTGTCCTTGGAGAGGTAATATACCCTCTTCCAAATGTACTCCAGGAAGGGGAACATTCTCTCCCAGTCTGAGCCAGGAGTCCCCACATCATGGCATCTTGCAAGAACACTAAGAGCTGCTGTCTCTCCCACTGTTTCCCTCTCTCCCTGACTTCTTTCCATGAAAAGGGCTCCCTCCCTTCCATGGCACCATGGTTTTTCTCTCCCCCAATTCATGTCTCCAAATCTAGCATCTGCCACATTCTGTCCGTCCAATTGTGTAGATTGTTTTCTTAATTCTCAGATTGATTTCCTAGTTGTTCAAAATGATTTGATGTTGATCTAGCTCTGTTCAAGGAATGAGGCAAGCTCAGGTCCCTCTACTACTCCACCATCTTAACTCTTACCCCCTTCCTGATATTTTACAATGTTGATGCAGGATAACTTTTCTTTTGTCATAGCCAAGGATATTATAATACACAAATTACAGATGAGGTGTAATTCTTTACCTTATGGGTAAAACTTCTGTTTTTCCTTAAAATCAATTTTTTCATTCATTGATTTAACACATGTTTGTTAAGTTCCATTTTGTGTCAGGCAGTGTGCTTAAATTAGTACAGTTAAAGATATAAACAGTGTGGTTTCTTAATAATAAAATTCCCATCAGTTCTTTGCCAGATGAAATAATTTTTTCATATGAGTTATTTAAAATATTTTGTTCAAACTTCATCTTTGAAGTACATCCTTCCTGAGTAAGTGTTGAGTGAGGCAGGCGGAGATTTCAAATCAGTGAAGTAGAATTAAATAGATCAGTACAACCAAGATGACCAAAGATTATTGTCAGAAGCTAAAGTATGAAGCAAAAGAGTAAAAATTCAGGGGCACCTGGGTGGCTCAGTGGGTTAAGCCTCTTCCTTCGGCTCAGGTCATGATGTTGGGGTCCTGGGATTGAACCCTGCATCAGGCTTTCTGCTCAGCAGGGAGCCTGCTTCCCCCACTCTTTCTCTGCCTGTCTCTCTCCCTACTTGTGATCTCTCTCTGTTGAATAAATAAAATCTTAAAAAAAAAGGAATAAAAATTCAGATGACCATCATTCAGTGAGTACTTGGTTTAGTCTAGCAATTATTGTTTGTAACTGTTTTTACTATTCTTGTTATCTTTCTCTGCAGTTTGAAGCATAGGCAGAATATCTCTGCTTAAGGTCTAGCACAAAATGACATTTTCATATAAAAAAAAAATGATTGACAAATTGCCCAAAGTTAATGGCCAGTATAGGAAAATATCTGATATTCCAACATCTTTGAAAGTTCCCTATCTTCCCGCTTCATCAAAAGGCATATAATTTTTCCATATAGGAAAGATAGATTTACAACAGAAATTATACATACCCATTATTACAGTTACCAAGTGAAATATCATGAATAAGCATCATGGGTTCCAAGTAATGCTTCCAGAGCTTACTTCACTCTTACGAAAGGGATTACATTAGTGTGTGAAAATCAATATCTTCAATATCTTGGCTATTATAAATAATGATACAGTAAACAGAGGGGTATATTTATCCTTCTGAATTAGTGTTTTTGTTTGCTTTTAATAAATACACAGTGTTCAATGATAGATGAATAGATAAAGAAGATGTGGTACATATACACAATGCAATATTACTAAGCCACAAAAAAGAATGGAATCTGGCCATTTGTGATAATGTGGATGGACCTGAGGGTATTATGCTAAGTGAAAGAAGCCAGACAGAGACAAATACCATACGATTTCAATTATATGTTGAATCTGACAAACAAAACAAGTGAACAAATAATAACAAGGAGAGACAGACTCATAGAGAACAAATTGGTAGTTGCCAAGGGGAGGGGGTTGGAAGATGGGTAAAAAAGGGGGTAAGGGATTAAGAAGTACAAACTTCTGGTAAAATAAGTTATGAGGATAGAAAGTACAGCATAGGGAGTGGCACCTGAGTGACTTAGATGATTAAGTGTCTGACTCTTGATCTCAGCTTAGTTCTTGATGTCAGGGTTGGAAGTTTAAGCCCCATGTTGAGTTCCACCCTGGGTGTGGAGACTACTTAAAAGGAAAAAAATAAGTACAGCATAAGGAATATAGTCAATAATATTGTAATTTGCTTATTGTGGTGAGCATTTTGTAATGTATATAATTGTTGGATCACTTTGTTGTATACCTGAAACTAATTTAATATTGTAGGTCAACTGTACTTCAGTTAAAAGTAAAACATGGAAAAGGAAGAAAATCAACATCTTCCAATTATACATCCTACTTTAGCCATGGAATTCAGTGTTAGGAGATATGGCTATTGAAAATTAGTGTACTGAAGTTTAACGTCTCCCAAACTCATATTTCTGAAAAGTGATTATTGATATATAATGCCCATCTCTTTGCTCAATTGCCCTATTTTTTGCTTCTTAAATAATAGGAAGCTTGCTAATGTTGTGTCTTAAAGGTGGTTGTTACCATAACTTTGGTCTTTTATACCAACACACAGTAAAAAACATATTTGACATCTTATAATCTAGCAAAAAGTTTCAATATCAGATTATTTAATTAGTTTCTCCTTTTAATATTCTTATTGGTTTTTGTTTTCTTTTTTTAAAATCAGCATAACGTTGGGTCATGATCCCAGGGTCCTGGGATCGAACCCTGCACCCGGCTCTCTGCTCAGCGGGGAGCCTGCTTGCCTCCCTCTCTCTGCCTGCCTCTGCCTACTTGTGATCTCTGTCAAATAAATAAATAAAATCTTTGAAAAAAAATAAAAAAAATAAAATCAGCATAACTTTATTAATTCTCTGTACTCTTGGCTTCTATGTGTCAGTTCTCTCTCCTTTGACATCTATCAAATATTCATATATAATTATGCTTCTAGTTAGGTATCTGCTTTTCCATGTTTTCTAAAGTTAGTTTCTCTTGTTTAATAATTCTCCATAAATCATTCCAGGCATGTATCATCTTGTTCATCTTCTATGAACTTCAATTTCATCTAATTTTGTCCTTAATTTTCACACTAGAAACATTGCAAAGTTTGTTCTTGCTAAAAAAAGTTCATATTTTATTACTTGAATAATCAAATGAAAAGAACGTGGAATTTTAGATTTCTATTTGGACTTGCAAAAGGAAACATAACCAAAATGCTGTGTTGTGTAACATGCAACTATATAGGTGAAAAGAATCAGTGAAGTATTATATGAGACTGATAAATCACACACCTGTACCTCTGAAACCAATAATACGTTATATGTCAATTAATTGAATTAAAATTTAAAAATGAATCAGCAAAATTGCAACCAGAATTCAGTAATTACCAAAACTTTGTAAATTTTAGAAATTAAGTAAAGATAAAGTTCAGCTTTCAACTATTATGGAAAGCACAGGTTCTTTTCTATAATAACACAATATTTTGTATAGGAGAAATACCAAAGTACAAATTCGTATTTGATTTCTCAAAAGAGAAACATCTTCTGTCTTTTCAAGTATATGCTAAGTCTAGGGGTGCCTGGGTGGCTCAGCCAGTTAAGTGTCTGCCTTTGGCTCAGGTCATGAGGATCCTGGCATCAGGGTCCTGATATCAAGCCCTGCATAGGGCGCTCTGCTCAGGGTTAACCTGCTTCTCCCTCTCTCTCTGCCTGCCACTCCCCCTGCTTGTGCTCTCTGGTGCTCTCTCTGTCTCTGTCAAATAAATAAATAAAATCTTTTAAAAATATGCTAAGTCTTATATGTGTTATTTTACTTAAATTTGCCTAGATTTTCAGTGTTGCACATTAGGAAAAAACATACTCTTCTGATAGCTTCTCTTCCTCCTAGCATGTCTCCTCTGCTTTCTACTTTGATTTAGAATAATCTCCTTATTAAAAAATAACAGCTTTATTTTGATGTAATTCATATACCATACAGTTAACCCATTTAAAGTGAATAATTCCACAACAATCACTACAATCAATTTGAGAGCATTCTTATCATCTGCAGAGGAAACATCACACTTATTAATAGCTATCCCTATTTACCCCAGCTCCCTTAGCCCTTGGCAACAAGAAATCTACTTTTTGTCTATAGATTTGTGTATTCTGGACATTTCATATAAATGTAATTATAGAATATGTGTTCTTTTGTGACTTTATTAGCAAAATGTTTTCAAAACTCATTCATTTTGTGGCAATGTGTCAATCAATACTTCATTTCTTTTTATTGCCAAATAGTTTTCCATTGCATAAATATTCAATATTTAATTTTTTCTACTGTGAATAATGCTACTATAAACATTTACATGCAAATAATGGTTTTTTGTGACAGGTGTTTTCAATTTATCTTGGTTATATACTTATGAATGAAATTTCTGGGTCATATGCTAACTCTGTATTTAATATTTAGAGGAACTATGAGGCTGTTTCAAAGGAGCTGCACCATTTTACATTCTTAATAGCAGTGAATTAGAGTTCTAATTTCTTCAATTCTTACTAGCACCTGGTATTATCTGTCTTTTTCATGATAGACATGACATTATGTGTGAATTGATATCTCATTGAGGTTTCAATTTGCATTTCCCTTATGGTTAATGACATTAAGTGTTTTTCATGTGCTTATAGGCCATTTTGTTTGTCTTCTTTGGAGAAATGTTTATTTAAACATATTTTGCCCATTTTTAATGGGGTTATTTGTATATTACTGATCTGTAAGAATTCTTTATATATTCAAGATAGAAGCTATATATGATTTGCAAACATTTTTTTTCCCATTCTGTGGGTTGTCTTTTCATTTCATTGATGGTATCCTTTGAAGCACAGAACCTTTTATAAACCAATTTATCTTTTTTTTTTCTTTTGTTGCTTGTGCTTTGGTTTTGGTGTCATATTTTAATCTTTTTTTTTTAGATCTTATTTATTTATTTTTGACAGAGAGAGAGTGAGACAGCAAGCAAGCAGAGGGAATGTCAGGCAGAAGAAGAAGGAGATTCCCCACTGAGCAAGGAGCCCAGTGTTGGACTTGATCCCAGGATCCTGGAGTCATGACCCGAGTCCAAGACAGATACTTAACCAACTGAGCCACCCAGGCATCCCAATTTTGGTGTCATATTTAAGATATTACTGCCTAGTCCAAGTACACAAAGATTTATCCCTCTTTTCTTCTAAGTGATTAATAGCTTTATCTCTTAACATTTCCATTTTGAGTCAGCTTTTGTATATGATATGAGAGATGGGTCCAACTTCATTCTTTTGAATGTGGATACTCAGTCATCTTAGCTCCATTTGTTGAAAATACTATTCTTCCTCCACTGAATTGTCCTGGCAGCCCTGTTGAAAATCAGTTAACTGTAACTGTGAAGGTTTCTTTCTGGACTCTCCATTATATTTCTTTAATTCACGTTTCTAGCCTTATACCACTACCAAACTCTAGTTTATCATAGCTTTAAGTTTTGAAATATAGAAGTGTACATATATTTTTTTTCTAAAGATTTTATTTATTTGACAGAGAGAGAGAGAGATCACAAGTAGGCAGAGAGGCACATAGAGAGAGTGGGGGAAGCAGGCTCCCTGCTGAGCAGAGAGCCCGATGCAGGGCTCGATCCCAGGACCCTGAGATCATGACCTGAGCCAAAGGCAGAAGCTTAACCACTGAGCCACCCAGGCACCCCAGAAGTGTACATGTATTTAATTTAATTCTTTGCTCACTTAAATGCCTTTTATTTCATTATTTTTCTGAAGTAACCTGACTAGAACCTGTAGTATAATGTTAACAGAAGTAATAAGAGTAACCGTCCTTGTCTTCCATTCTTATCTTATGGGCAAACTGTTCAGTCTTTCCTAATTAAGTATACTGTGATACTTTCATAGCCATTATATATCTAGTTTTTTGAGAGTTTTTATCATGAAGTTGTGTTGGATATTGTCAAATTCTTTTCCTGTATTTATTGAATTGATATGTGTTTTTTGTCTTTTATTCTTTTGATAAATGTGTGTTATATAAGTTCCATTTTGGATGTTAGTTCAGCTTTGCATTTATGATGTGTATCTTATATGGTCATGGCATTTATTACTTTTTATATGTTGCAGAATGTGGTTTGCTACTATTTTATTGACTTTTTTTTTTAACAAAACCAATTAATTTAAGAACATTTGCAGGGGTGGTTTCTGAGGCCAGTCCTTGAAGTTTGTTCTGATTCCAAAAGGGATCTTCTTACGTGTCTCTTTTCCTGCTAGTAAACTGGTTTGCATATGGTTTAGTTTGAAGTTCTTATTTAGTTAGCAGCTTCCTCTTACTTGTTTACTACCAAAATCTCCATTGTAGTCAAGAGCACCTATAGGCTTGAACTTTCTCAATCTCAGTTCCTTTGGGGAGAACTCTGACTCTCCTTGTTTTTACAGACAACCTCTTCCTATTTAGCAAAATCTCTACACCACTGCTCTGGAGTGGGGACTGGCATAATGACCCTGCTTTACAAGCAAAGCACTGGATGGAGCAGTAGCCTTTAATCTTCCCTACTTGTTTCTCCTGGTGTGGAACTTCCACCCAATGAATGAGCTGGGGCAAGGCCTCTAGGACCCCAGGATCATATATATATATATTATATGATTTTTATCATATATATATGATTTTAATATACATATGCACATATATTTTTATCATATATACAGATATTTATGATTTTACATAATACTTATATATGATTTTTATCATATAAACACACACACACACACACATATATATATATGATTTTTATCTGTTTTGATTGTTTTGCTGGAGGAATTGGTCCACTTTTCATATCACCATTCCATAAATGCTAGTGCGAGAATAATCCTGAGCTTGATGCTGACAACCATATAACTTTCTTCCTTGAATAATATTGCTTTCTTCTTACTCTATACAAAATTCTCATTTTCTAAATAGGATGATGTGACATCTGCCTTCCAAGTCTTGTTTTCCATTTTTTCCCCATAATAATCTGGGCAGAGAAAATGACTATGTTTTGAAAACACCTCTACCTTTTAGTATATATGCCTTTAAAATGAATCTTTCCACATTGCTCTTTCATCCACCTCTGTCAAAGTTGTCAGTCTTTCATGGATTCCTCAAATATCATCTTCTCTTTCATGAATCATTTTATAATCTTACGAGGTAAAAGAAGTATTTCCATCACTGCCGATATTAGCAGTTTGGAAGTCTTCCATAGCCATATCCCATTGAACTTTGCTTTAGAGTTATTATATGTATGTTTTTCTAATGTACTATTCCACGAGCTCTTTGTAGGCAAGATTTCTTTCTATTGATGCATTTCCACAATGCTTAGCACAATTCCTTTCATATAATAGGACCTTAAATTTTTGTTGAATCCAAGTGAATATGTGTTCTGTCCCAAAGTACCCTTACTTTGTGTCCCTTAAAGAATTCTAAAACATAAAACATTCAGAACTGGTCATGGGGTAATTTAAATTTGCCCTTCAGGGGCACCTGGGTGGCTCAGTGGGTTAAAGCCTCTGCCTTCAGCTCAGGTCATGATCTCAGGGTCCTGGGATCAAGCCCCGCATTGGGCTCTCTGCTCAGCGGGGAGCTTGCTTCCTCCTCTTTCTGCCTGCCTCTCTGCCTACTTGTGATCTCTGTCAAATAAATAAAATCTTTAAAAAGAAAAAAAAGATAAATTCTCTTTTAAAAAAATAAATTTGCTCTTCATTCTTTTACTGAACCACTGAAATACTATATTTTGTCTTCTAATTACGGGATCTAGCAAAATGAACAAAGCTGCTCTTTCCATCTTCACTGTGACTGAAGCAGTAGCATGGGTTGCACAGTAGATTACATTGATTTACTGATAAGTAAATGGAGACTTGTGGACTAGTCATGTTAGGTTACAATATTGCTTCTTTTTGGAATAGAGTCACTTAGTTAAGGGGACAATAAAATGTTTTCCTCCTAGAACCTTTAACAGATTATATTTATTTCTACTTTGGTTAAAATGAATACTTATGAAAAAGTAAAATTTTCAAGGAATTGGTAGCATTAATAAGCACTGGTTTGCATTGATTCAATAATTTAGAGTATGAAATGTGGTCTGAGAAATGTTATAAGTATTCATAGTCATTTGGAGATTTTTGCCAGAGCTATTTGGAAATGTGAAATTGAAAACAGATGAGATTTGGACCTGCTGTTAGATTTGCCATGAGACAGCATAGGATCTATTTTCTTCTTCAATACAAAGGTAATGGGCAATTTGAGCATCATTTTTACACAAGCTTATAGACTTGTTTTCTGATCTATACATTTTGTTTCTGTGGTAAGGCATGATTCATTTCAATTTTATGTTATACTTTGTGATGGATTTAAAAAATTGGTTCATATTGTTTTGATTTGTTTTGTTTTTTTCCCCATCTACTAGAACATATTGACATAGAGTTATGACAAAGGACTGTAACCACATACATACACGTAGACACACACCCGCAGAAACAGAAATAGAACATAAAATAAAAACTCTTCGGGTTTTCCTAATACTATTCTAAAGCCATTTTTCACATTTCAGCCTAAATCTGTACTTGAATAAATGCATCAAGTAAGAGAATAGTTCTTTATGATGAGATCGTATTTTTTCTGATTTCATGTCTTTTGACAAAAATATTACTCTTACATTCCCAGGATTGCCTTCTTAAAATTGATAATTTTTATTAGTGATACCTAATTGAATTTTAAAAATGATTAATACTGTGACTTTATAAATCAGATGAAATTGCTACAACACATTCTGTATATGTAATCCACAAATAAAAGGTAACGATAAAAATTTGGGGCTCAGGTAAAGCTCAGATTCACTTTAAAACAATAGTTCATTTTCTAAAAGAATTTTTACATATCTTTAGCCTAATTGACAAAGTGCTAATAAATTGATTTTTGTCTTTGTATTTGTATATGTGTATGTATTTACTTATTTTTTACAAGAGAACTAGAAGTGATACAACATTTGTGGGCTTGTTCGTCTTTGAACCTCCTAGCATCTCTATGTGGGAAATTCTGTTTATTGCCTGTACCTCCTAATTTTCTAGATTTATTTGACTGAACATCCTGGCTAGAATACTGTTCTTTTTTCACTGTTTACTTGTATTCTTCTTGAAGCTGATATCTAATTAGAAGATCTAGCAGCATGAACAAAGCTGGACTTTCAGTCTTTGCAGTTGTTCAAATAATCATTAATTCAATTAAAATTATCATCTTAAAAGTCCTCATCACAAGGAAAAAAAATTTTGTAACTATGTATAGTGATGGGTGTTAATTACATTTATGGGGTGATCATTTTGCAGTATATACAAATATCAAATTGTAACAAAACCCAAGTTCACCTGTCTGATGTGTAGGAAGAAGAATCACTGAGACGTTGAGTATGCAGCAAGGAAAGGATTTTTTCAAGAGGTAGCCAAATGAGGAGATGGCAGAGCAAGCCTCAAATCTGCCTCCCCACAAGAGGTCAGGGAAATTTAAAGGCAAATGAAAAAGGCCTGGGTAAAAAGTTGCAGCTGGGCTTATTAGGCTACAGCTGCATTTAGTGGTCCCGTTAACCCTTTGGTTACCAGTTTCAAAATGTTGTATACCTGAAACTAATATAATGTTATGTGTCAATTATACCTCAATTAAAAAAAAAGATATATACAGAGAAAAACCTGGACCTCAGTATCCTCTGACACCAAGTAACTTTTAAAAATACTTTTTGTGTCCCTGAAGCTGCCTTTCAAAGTGGCTAATGTCTCTCCCCCTCTACGGGTCTGGGAAACTGCTGGAGACACTCTGGATGCTAGAGGGAGAAAAGCTGATGAAGTTCAAAACTGGCTAGACTGTGTCATAGTGGTGATGGAATGTCCGACAAGCTAATGGAAGAAAAGGTTTCAAATAACCAATGCCTTGTTTTCTGTAGCAAGCTTCCCTCCTTGCTTAGTGCTGACATTGGATCTAGAGAAGATTGACCTGTATTCAGGGGCCTGTTTCTTAAGAAGTCATTGTGCACAGTCATGGGTAAGAATACGGGTATTAAGCATTTAAATAAGAGTTTCCAAACATCTCTGAGCACTGGTGCATGTGCGCATGCACGCACAGAGTGAGAGCAAGATGGAGAGCAAGCATCTGTTTTTATTGCTTCTCTGTCCTTACTCAGAAGAATGTAAGAAGACCATGTTTTCCTCAGCCCTTAGTTTGTCCAAAGACCCAGACTTAAGTTTATCTGCTGAAGAATTTAGTATTTAATCACATTTAATCAACCAGTATAACCAAATGTATATTGAGTGCTCACTAAATTCAAGGGGGTTTTGATACAACTTCTGGGTTGAATATTAAATTTCCATATTTAAGCTTTCTTCTTCCTTTATCTTTCATTCATTATTCAAAATTGATCCTCTCTGTATTGCTTACATTATGTATTATCCCTATTGCAAATTTTCTTGACTTTTCTTTCCCACCTCTAACCTACCTTCTTTTTTTTTTTTTTTTTTTTTTTCATTTTCTTTACATAAATCCACTCTGCAAAAGTTTTGTCAGGAAGCAAAGTGGAATTTAGAATTCTAGAGGTCTATTTCAAAATTATTAAAATTAACATGTGAATATTATTTTTACTATAGTTTCTTGGGCTTATGCATGTGCCAGACATTCTAAAATATGCTCTAAATATATTAGCTCATATAATCTCCATAAGAAAAAATTATCTTCAAAGGAGAATTATTTTTATTTTACTTTCAGTCACATAAATATTATTTCTCTAGATCTTTATTTACTCAACTTAGTAAGCAAATAGTCTGTCCATTTCATATAAAGCAATGTATAATTTAATCATTTTTTTGTTTTGTTTTGTTTTTTAAGACTTTATTTATTTGACAGAGAGAGCACAAGCAAAGTAGCAGGCAGAGGGAGAGGGAGAAGCAGGTTCCCCACTGAGCAGAGAGCCAGGACGTTGAGATCATGCCTGAGCTGAAGGCAGACACTTAACCAAATGAACCACCCAGGTGTCCCTAAGTTATTTTTGTTAAACAGTGACTGGCCTCTTGATCTTTTTCTTTTTTTTTTAAAGATTTTATTTATTTATTTGACAGAGAGAAAGATCACAGGTAGGCAGAGAGGCAGGCAGAGAGAGAGGGGGAAGCAGGCTCCCTGCCGAGCAGAGAGCCCGATGCAGGGCTCCATCCCAGGACCCTGAGACCGTGACCTGAGCCGAAAGCAGAGGCCCAACCCACTGAGCCACCCAGGTGCCCCTCTTGATCTTTTTCTTAATAAGGATAACAAATAAGCAAAAAAATACAATTATAATAGCAGGTAATATACAGTGCTAAACATATATTTGACATCTCATGAGATTAAGATACGGATGTCAGGAGAAAGCTTTGGAGAAGGTAATAGGTATTCCTTCTTGAAAGAGGAGTTAACTAAATAGACATGGTTGGTATGGATGTGGCCTTGGGGAAAGTATCCCAAGTGAATGGAAAAGAATGTTAAAGGTCTTGGAGACATAAAACATATGACATTTTCAGGAAATTCAAAGGAAGTCAATGAAAGAACAGAAAACACCAGATCTTGTGAGCTGGCTAACAGCAGTTTCTTTCCCCTTCCCCCTCCAGCTTTATTGAAGTTGAATCAACAAAAAACATTTTGTAAATTTAAAGTGTACAATATGATGATTTGATAAACATATATTTTGTGAAATGATCACCACAATAAGTTAGTTAACAGGTTTCTGAATTTGTATAGCCTTGGTACAAATCCAAGTGCTATCCACTGCTATCTGTTACTGAACCTTTTTGTGCCTCAAATTTATATCTGTACAATTGAGATACTTATAGGGCTTTCCTTATAAAGTTTTAAGGATTAAATGAATTAATAGCTGCAGAGTTTTGTTTTGTTTTGTTTTGTTTTACAATAGCCTCTATCATGTAGCAAATGCTATGTGAGTGTTGACTGCTATGCTCTACCAAGGAGACTGAAGGGATATGTTCAGATTTTTATTTAACAGACTCTGTGGAATAACCAAGAATACTAGACAGTGATTCATAATTGCCCTCAGTGAGACCAGACCAGTATATATGTAGGTTAGGAATGTTGCATGTGCCAGTGAAGATGGTAGATGTGTGTATGGGGAAGAGGGAATGGGTAGTTTGGGCCTGAATCAGGACCTTTATTATATAGGGAAGAAAAATCTGTTCTGAAAAACTGACTGTGCTGTGGTTCTGCTTACAGAAATAGGAAAAAAGTAGGAAAAGATTTTTCTTTCGAACATCTTGATTTTAGTTGCCTATGGTACGTAAGTGTCGAAGCTATCTGGTAAGCAGTTGAAAATATGTCTGAAGCTCAAGAACTAAATCTAAGTAGGACATTTAGATTTGGGAGAGAGTCATCATGAGAAAAAATTGGTAAATGCTTTTTGAAGTATGGTTAACAGAAAAATAGGTGAATCATAAGCACAGAACAACTTAATGAATTTTACAAATGAATACTCATCACTGCATTATAAGCTACAGATAATTCAGTTGAATATATGGAACATACATTCTAGTCTGAGGGTGGAGTTTTCTTATAAGAAACAGAGACTATGAACCAAATGAACTTTAAAATAATTGGAGTTCTTTACTTGTATTTATCAAACTTTGGCACAGATATATGTAGTTTAGAGAAACCTTTATTAAGACGCTGTTTTCCCCATTATACTTCATTTTCACCAAATAAAATTTCTCAACTTATTTCTCCCAAAATCTTCAATAGAACCCCAACCCTCTTTACAATCCTCTTTTAAAATTCTGCTAAAAGATCTGTTTTATAAATCTTCTCCTAATTTAATGTCCCATGAAACTCAGAGAACTAGGCTGTGAATATTCAAATCATTTCAGGGAATGAGTATCATCAAAAACACCAATACAATAGAATCAGAACCTCTTTAATTGGAAGAGAGAAGAGAAAAGAATGTGAACACTAGTGGAACAGTCTTTCTTTTTAAAATATGAACATATTTTAAAAGATTTGAGAAGAAATCTCTGTAGGAGGAAAAAGATATATAAGGGACATCTGGGGAGGAGTCACAGAATTCAAAGGAGATAGGAATTTTGGGGAAATGGAGATGGCCATGATTATGGTAGGTTTCAGAGTTAATGTATGATCATTGCAAGTTTTTGGTGATTAGAATGATCATTTTTGTTACTGTTGTGACCAGAGAAGAAGCTAAATTCCAGTGGGTTAGGGCATACATTGGGACTGAGAAATAGAGGTAGAGAATTTAGATAACTTTTTTTTTTAAATAAATTAAGGTAGGAGGACTTTAAAAGAAACAGTAAGATTGCTGATGGTGATGATGGTGATGATGGGGAGATGCGGAATAGATGGGGAGTTGCTTTTGAAAATTTGAGTGGTTTAAATGAATATTTTCTTGAACGCTGTGGGGGAAAGAATCAATAGAGGGTGAGAAGATAATAATATATAAATCATTGCTTGAAGACCTGAGAACATATGGAATCTAGAACGCAGATGGAAGGATTGTCACAGTCATGAAGAAGAATACTTCCAGGGCAGCTGGGTGGCTCAGTGGGTTAAGCTTCTGCCTTCGGCTCAGGTCATGATCTCAGGGTCCTGGCATAGAGACCCACATCGGGCTCTCTGCTCATCAGGGAGCCTGCTTCCCCAACCCCACCGCCTCTGCCTGCCTCTCTGACTACTTGTGATCTCTATCTGTCAAATAAATAAATAAAATCTTAAAAAAAAAAAGAATACTTCCTTCATTGGGACAGGAAGGAGAAATGGGTGTGACTGAAGACATTTTAGGGAGACTCACTAATGACACGGTAGTCATTAGTTAGAGGGGTAAGCAATGCCTCTAGATGTTTCTTGCTGGAAAATCATGTGCTTGAAATATGATATTGCTTCCCTGAGAAATAATTCAAGGCTACTCGCTAACCCTTTCCTAATTCCATATATAACACTTCCAAAAGGAGGAGGATAGTTTATGAATAGGTTAGAATAAATAAGCCTTGCTTACTTTTAAAAGTAAATGAAGTGTTAACATTTAATTTATCATAGTGTTTTTTTTTCTCTTTTACTCATATGGCTAGAACATTCAACAAACCAGTGGCGTACTGTGTTAGATAGGCCTATTTTTTGTTCTTCTGCCTTTTCTTGCCACTTAGCCAAAATCTAGAAAGTAAGGAGGCTTGAGTTTGGACATCTTTCATATCATCTACATTTCTGCTTACTTGGTCTCCCCTGGTAGCTTCCTGTGGTTAACTCCTATTATCAGGACCAGGTAAAAATGTCCCTTCTTCAAAGAGATCTGCTAGTCTTACAACAGAATCATGACTAGTGTTTTGTGTATCTTAAAATAGGCCATTTTTTTGTGTCAAACAATTATCAGTATTTATGATTGCATGTTGTTGATATTATTAGTGTTTCACTGTTGCTTTCCCACAAGACTATAAAGTTTGGAAAGATAGGTAGAATATATTTTATGTAAGAATATATATTTAGTTTAAAGCATATAACTGGTCACATTTTAAACTTTCAGTAAAATGTGTGTTGAATAAATTAGGGAAGGATTAAAACAGTATGGTCTGCTTTGACATGGAGCTATTTAGGCCTACTTTAGGAAAAATGGAACATTTTTTTATGTGGTCCATTTTAGTTTACCAGGCCTTACTGCATTGGGAAGTGCAGCTAGGGACTCAAGTTGATAAAGAGTCTTAACTACATGGGCTCTCTCCATAGTTTGGCTGTGGTTGATACTGCTATATAAACATCAGGGTGCATGTTCCTTCAAATCAGTATTTTTGTATCATTTGGGTAATTATCTAGTACTGCAGTTGTTGAATTGTAGGGTAGTTCTATTTTAAACATTTTCAAGAACCTTCATACTGTTCTCCAGAGTGGTTGCCTCAATTTGCATTCCCACCAACAGTACAAGCAGATTCCTTTCTCCTCATCCTTGCCAACACCTATTGTGTCTTGTGTTGTAAATATTAGCCATTCTGACTGGTGTGAGGTGGTATCTCATCGTGGTTTTGATTTGTATTTTAGATGTTAAGCATCTTTTCACGTGTCCGTTAGCCACTGGGATGTCTTTTTTGGAAAAGTGTCTGTCTATTCATGTCTTCTGCCCATTTCTTTACTGGGTTCTTTCTTGGGTGTTGAGTTTGATAAGTTCTTTATAGATTGTGGGTACGGACCCTTTATGAGATATGTCATTTGCAAGTAAGCTGCTTTTTAGTTTTGTTGATTGTTTCATTTGCTATACAGAAGCTTTTTATCTTTAAGTCCCAATAGTTCATTTTTGCTTTTGTTTCCCTTGCCTGTGGTGACATGTTTAGTAAGAAGTTCCTCTGGTTGAGGTCAGAGAGGTTGCTGCCTGTGTTCTCTAGGATATTCTGATGGTTTCCTGTCTTACATTAAGGTCTTTTATCCATTTTGAATTCGTTCTTTTTGTTTTGTTTTTCTTTTTCAGAATTGTTTTGGCTATTCACGGCTTTTTGTGGTTCCATACAATTTTTCTTTTCTTTTCTTTTTTTAATTCGTTGAGTTAGATTACTATATTGGTTTTATTATTTTTTTGATATTTTATTTATTTGACATAGCGAGAGAGAACACAAGCAGGAGGAAAGGCAGGCAGAAGGAGAGGGAAAAGCAGGCTCCCCACTCAGCAGAGATCCCAACAGGAGGGCTTGATCCCAGGACCATGGGATCATCACCTGAACCAAAGGCAGACACTTACCCCACTGAACTACCCAGGCGACCCCCCCCAATACAAATTTTAGGGTTGTTTGTTCTAGCTCTGTGAAAAATGTTGGTGGTATTTTGATGGGTATTGCATTAAATATATAGGTTGCTTTGGGTAGTATAGACATTTTAAGAATGTTTGTTCTTCCACATACCCGGATGTTTATAGCAACATTATCAACAATAACAAACTATGGAGAGAGTCCAAATGTCCATCAACTGATGAATGGATAAAGAAGATATGGTAGACATACAATAGAATATTATTTAGCCATCAGAAAGAATGAATTCTTGCCATTTGCAATGACATGGATGGAACTAGAGTGTATTATGTTAAGTGAAATAAGTCGGACAGAGGAAGATGAATACCATATGATCTCACTCATATATGGAATTTAAGAAAGAAAACATGAACATATGGGATGGGGAAAAGAAAAAAAGGAGAGAGGGAAACAAGCCATAAGAGACTCTTATCAGGGGGGTCTGGGTGGCTCAGTCATTAAGCATCTGCCTTCACCTCAGGTCATGATCCTGGGGCCTGGGATGGAGACCTGCATCAGGCTCCCTGCCCAGTGGGGAGCCTGCTTCTCACTCTCCCACTCCCCCTGCTTGTGTTTTCTCTCTTGCTGTGTCTCTCTCTGTCAAATAAATAAGTAAAATTTTTTATGATGGGCACTGGGTTTCATGTGTCAGTGATGAATCACTGAATTCTACTCCAGAAATCAATATAACACTGTCTGTTAACTAACTAGAATTTAAATTAAAAAAGATAATAATAAAATGTTTTACAAAAATGTCTTACTATAACTTTAAGGTCCCTCAGTTTGTTTTACACTTATGTTTTCAGAACACAAAATTCCCCTTGTCCCCCAGAGATACAGCTGTGGTCCACAGCAGGATTAAGATTATTTTGATTCCTGTTACTGTAATTCTACCAATAAGCACTGCAGTATCACTGTAGGTTGTAAACCAGTTGAGGAAAAGGATAACTGATTCTTAATGATTTGACTGACATAATGTAAAATACACTCATTAAACTTTAGGAGGACATTGGCAATGTCTGATTAGGAAATTTAAGTGACTATAAGTTCCTAAGTTTTACTCTATTCAATTCAATGCTCTCAGCATTTCCCAATGTTGTTTGTTTCCTTTCTATACTCTAACTTGATTTACTCTTTCTTAGTTAAGAAGAATGCATAGGGGAGCAAAATTTGCCACCCCAAAATGTGTCTCTTTGGCATGTGGATTATCTTAAGCTGATTACTTTTAAGAAACAGAAGACTCAAGTTTGTTTTTATTTTTATTTTATTTTATTTTATTTTATTTTTTTTTGCCTCTCCCATAATTGCCTAAAAGGATTTAGATAGAGGACCTGCTTCAGGAAGGCAGCCATCATGATAGCTAACTATGGTATAATATAAGCTAGATGTAGAAGGGAGGAGCTGAGCAAGGCCTATTCTACCAAAGTCAGCTCTGTGTCCCATTGTTTCTGTATGGTCCAGCAAACATTTGTTTACCAAACATTTATTCTTTCCATTCTTCCTGTGAATTGTCCTCCTTCGTTTTGAAGCTGCATACCCTTCCTCTTCTCCTTAGTCCAGAATGACCTATATGCCTCATTTTCCCTTTATCTGAAATTTCTCATGTTTCTGTAGATTTCTTATATACATGTAGTGAAATGTGATTTTCTCCTATTAATCTGTTTCGCTTCAATTTAGTTCTTAAGACCAATCAAAAGAACCTTAAAGGTTAGAGGAAAATTTTTCCTCTGCAACAAATGCAAACATCTTACTGCAAACAGCCTAACCAGCTGAATACCAGACTCACAGGAAAAGAATTGAGCAACAGATTAAAATAATTTTTGATGTCTAACACATCATTAGTCAGTAGGCACAAAAGGAAATGATTATTTTTTTAGTTAACTCAGGAGTGCTCAGCTGAAGAAGAACAAAAAATACTTTTTTGTTGTTTGTTTTTATATTTAAAACTTTCATAGCACTGTAAGTAAACCTCAAAAATGATAAGTAATTTGGTTTAGAGACATCAGCCCTGCTAGAATTAAGTCTAATGTTACTTAGAATCTTAGAATAAAATTGCTGCATGTGTTTTTTAAGCCCTTCCCCTTTATGAATAAGGAATAACTCAGAAGGCACAGCCAGATTTATTTACATAAAACAGAAAAATAATTTTTAGCATACAGGGATTATTTCAGACCTTTGAGTTTCTATGCAGTAAGAGCAGCTTCTTAAATCCTAATTTTCTAAACATGTTATAAAACCCGTAGAGATCAACAAGGAAATAAAATAAAACCACATAAATCTTATGTCAACAGCATAACTAGAAGTTAAAGAATACTATAATTTGAGATTATGTGTGATAGGAAAACCCCTGAAACTAACACAAGTGGCTTTGAAGCCTAGGCTGAAGAGAAGATTCAGGTGAAACTGCTTGAAAATCATGAGCATGCAGCAGGATAATGCTGGTGCCAGAACACAGATACATTTCTCTTCAAAAAATGAGGTCTGGGGTGCCTGGGTGGATCAGTGGGTTAAGCCACTGCCTTCGGCTCGGGTCACGATCTCAGGGTCCTGGGATCGAGCCCCGCATCGGGCTCTCTGCTTGGTGGGGAGCCTGCTTCCTCCTCTCTCTCTGCCTGCCTCTCTTCCTGCTTGTGATCTCTCTGTCAAATAAATAAATAAATAAATAAATATTTAAATGAGGTCTTCATTCTGAGTGAGAAAATACTAAGAACAGGAATGAAACAAGAGGGATTAGAACACTTGCTAGAGAGAATCCAAAGAAAGGGACCTAAAAGTGTGGGAACAATGGTGCAATCATAGGAAGGTACTGCTTCTGGGGGAAAAGGAAGCATCTTGTAAAGGAATGAGTATCCTTTGGACTTCTATAAATGAAGAGAAAGAATAAAGTAAATAAAGGTGATTAGAGATTATACAGAAGCAAAATAATGAAGAAACCAAATATATGATCCTCCCTTGAAGAAACTACACTTCACTATAGCAATTATATTCTAACTCTAAAACATAATTAGGAAAAAAAAGAGTTCTAAATGATTGTAGAGTTTTGACATGTTGATAAGCTAGTACCAAAGAACACAAATGACACTGAGATCTTGGTTTCTTAAAGGCATTTTTCACTAAAAGCAACCTTGAAAATATGGCTGATTATAGGAAAGGTCAGAGATAGTACAACTTGAACCAGCAAGGAAGTGTTCAAACATGAATATACCACCTTAAATAACATCTCCAGCTAAGGACAAAAGATGTTGGAGTAGGGAGGAGGCCAGTTAAGGGAGGTTATTAGAAAAAGCACAGTAGGGGCGCCTGGGTGGCTCAGTGGGTTAAAGCCTCTGCCTTCGGCTCAGGTCATGGTCTCAGAGTCCTGGATCAATCCCCGCATCGGGCTCTCTGCTCAGTGGGGAGCCTGCTTCCTCCTCTCTCAGCCTGCCTCTCTGCCTACTTGTGATCTCTGTCTGTCAAATAAATAAATAAAATCTTAAAAAAAAAAAAAAAGAAAAAGCACAGTAAACAAGGGTAAGGTTGATGGTGGATTTAAGTTATTTCCTTTCCATTGATAAGAGTTTCTAGAGATTTAGAATCATCCTCATACTCAAAGGGGGAGACACCCTTACAAATTGAATTTGTAACCTAACCAAATGAGATTTCACCCACCCAATGCATAGTAGACCAAAGTGGGAGGGGGGGTGCTGACACTGAGATTTTGTAGATTTTGTAGTGAAGAAAGGCTATTTATTGGTGCAGTGCCATCCAGGAGAATGGGGAGCTTATGCTCAAAGTCCTGAATTCCTTAATAATGGCTTACAACTGAGGGTTGGTTTTGTTTTTGTTTTTTTAAGTAGACTCCATGCCCAACATGGGGCTTGAACTCCTGACCCTCAGATCGAGAGTCACATGCTCTAGTGACTGAACCAGCCAGACACCCCCAAGTGAGGGTTTGTAAAGGCAAAATTGAGAGTTAGGGTTTTTGGGTGGAGTGGCATTCCATGATTGGTGGAGAATAACATCGTGTTCTAAAGGCGTTACTTTCTGTTCTTTAATTACCGCATGTCTGGAGAGGATCTGTTTCTCTTCAAAGATGGTAACTCTGAAAAATTCTGAAAAACTCTCTATTCTGTATCAGAGTATTAATAAAATGTGTATTCAGGCAATATATCCCACAACTTCTAACAATAGTAATTTATTACATTAAGGCATTACTTTCTGTTCTTTAATTCCAGCATGTCTGGAGAGGATCTGTTCCTCTTCAGAGATGGTAACTGAAAAATTCTGAAAAACTCTCTATTCTATATCAGAGTATTAATAAAATGTATTCAGGCAATATATCCTGTGACTTCTCTCAATAGTAATTTATTACATTTAAGTGATTGTGTACATGTTCTCTGTTTATGACTATAATTATTTTAAACAACACATACCTAAAATTTTATTATATTGATCAATAGTGGCCTTTGTGCAGTTTAAAAAAACTGACATTCCATCCTCTAGTAGTGTTTTTCCCATACATTTTCAGATTTTCCTAATAGATAAAAATGTCCCTTACAAAAAGTAACTTTTACTTGGTTTTCAGAGCTTCTTCTGTGTCAGCTATTCCTAAAAAATAACCAGTCTAAAATAATCTACATTCCAAAAAGGTAAATTTTGAGGTGGCAAATTCTTCCCTTCAGTATAATGGTTAATAGAATTAAATTAATGTTACTTTTCTTAAGTGTGCTAAATGGTGATATGTGTTTTCTTTTTTTTTTAATCATTTTTTAAATTTATTTTCAACATAACAGTATTCATTGTTTTTGTACCACACCCAGTGCTCCATGCAATCCGTGCCCTCTCTAATACCCACCACCTGGTTCCCCCAGCCTCCCACCCCCCCACCTCTTCAAACCCCTCAGATTGTTTTTCAGAGTCCATAGTCTCTCATTGTTCACCTCCCCTTCCAATTTCCGCCAACTCCCTTCTTGATATGTGTTTTCTTAATACAGGGAGAGGCATGACAAAGTATTTAGAAGTGAAATATTATCCTTAGGCTACTTTCAGATTGTTTGATGAAAGAAGTGTATGTGGGCCTGTGTGTGTGTGGAGACAGAGAGATGGAACTGCCATGGTGATACATTAATAATTAGTATATTTATTATACTGGCCTTTCAACTTCTCTTTGGGTTTGAAATTTATACCCCCAAAATGTGAAAAATAAAATATAAATTGAAGTTTCGGTTTAAATGCTTACAGCATGAAACATAGAGTTTTAAATATTTTATCTCTTTTCCATAAATAATCATATACTGGAGATCCTTGGAGCATCAATTTTAAGGAAACACTGTATTCATGAATACCAAGAGTGTTGTGTATAGTGACTATCAGTGTGTGATTTTTTTTTTTCAATGAATATAGGCTATTCTCAAGGAGTTTCTCCAGGGACTCAGAATATTCTGATAATCAGCCCTCAGTTCTTCCCTTGTGTCCACAAAATACGTGTATGGAAATCATAGCTAACTATTTTTGAGGTGGAAAAATTTTTACTTCTACCCTTTTAATTCCTTTGGCTGTTCTAATAATCAAATTAGCATAAGACAGATTAACAGAACAACAAAGTTAATTACATATGTATGGCGGTCTCCATAGAATTCGCGTTCTAAAGACAGGCTGGACAGTTGAGGCTTATGTGCCATCTTGAGCTAAGGTATGGGACGGAGAGGCCTGAGGCTTCAAAGGGCGAGAAGAAGATCAGAGGTGTGGTAATTAGATGTTTGCCCTGCAGATAGGTCATTCAGATAAAAAAGTTACCTTTCGGTGATAACTCTCTTTCTGCACCAGGCCCGCTATCTGAATTCTTTTAGGTAGCTTAAGGAAAGTAAAAATCTTTCTTTAGTCGGCTAGGTCTTGATTGCCTTCAGCTCAAAATAGTCCATATGCCAAAGTGTCATATTTTGGGGGAAACTTGTTCTGAGCCCTTGGCCTATGATAGAAAGTTTGACTTAGAATAGACTTTGAAGAAAAGTTGACATTATTTTTAAGGGAGGGTGGTAAAATTAGTGCTGGAATAGATTAATGCCTGTGAATTTGGATTTTTTCTTTTGTCTTGAGACTATTAATCTTTTATGAGTGTCAAGGGGTTGTTGTATAATGTATTACTCAAGTTGCACTAGCATATGGATGTTCATGTGTTATTTCATTTCTGTTTTGTTCCCTATATACTATGAAATCTTATTATAAGGATATTTGATAATGTTAGATTTTGCTCAATTTCACCATAATATTGGGCTTAATATTCTATGGTTATATTCTGTGAAATATTGAAGATTATAAATAGAAAGTATATTCAAGTGTGTTACTTTTAGAAATCATAACCAAATTGGATATACAGAATGCAATGAAACAAATATTAAATGATTGGTTAGAAGGCTCTATCTAGCAAGAGCTAGTAGCCAGAAAGAAAAATATTCGATGAAAACTATTATGTTGTATTTTCAGTTCATAGCTAACACATGTGTTTCCTACTTTTCTATGAAAAAGAAGCTAAAATGTCCATTATTCTTTTTAGGCCTTGCATACTCGAGAAATCTATTTTTCTGTGCCATTCTGTGGCCTACTTTATAACAGTATCTTAAGTGCAATTCTGAGAGCATTTATGCTGTCATAACAATTGTGTGTCTAATCTCTGTTACAAATTATACTCTTAGATTAATAGACTGCTTTGCATGCTGTATACTTAATAGTTTCCCATATAACTTATATATAATTGTGTACCACTGGTTACTTTATTCATAAATGCTTTGCTTCTACCAGTGTTCTATGATGGCAGGTTCACTATAAAAGTGTTTATTTGCAAAAATGTATCTACAGGAATCATGTATGGGGGAGGAAAAATAATTTTCCTTCTACCCTTCTAGTTTCTTTGACTGATCTAATAATAAAATTGACAAGACAGATTAACAGGAGAAAAGAAAACAACAGTTTAATTATACCTTTTGTATACATGGGAGAGACTGGGAAAACTAACTCCCCAAAATGGCCAAAGCCATAGCCTTACACAAAAGATGTTTGGGGTGGGGAGCCACTTGTGAGAGAGTTCTAGAAAAAGTACAGTAAATAAGAGTAAGGTTGTTATGTAGATTTAAATCTTTGACTTCTCCCTTGATGAGAGTTTCTAGGGATTAAGTCATCCCCCTCTTCCTGGTAAGGCAAATGAGGCACCCTTACAAATGGAAATTTGTCCCTGCCTGCCTGTCTCTTATAAGGATAACTTCTCCATTTTCAGAGCTTCTCTCATATCTGTAGTTTCTTAAAAATAAGTAATGAGGGGCACCTGGGTAGGTCAGGCAGTTAAGCGTCTGCCTTTGGCTCAGGTCATGATCCCAGGGTCCTGCAATAGAGCCCCACATCGGGCTCCCTGCTCAGCAGGGAGCCTGCTTCTCCCTCTGACCCTCTCTCTCTCTCTCTCTCAAATAAATAAAGTCTTTAAAACAAAAATAAGTAATGAAGCATAGTTGGAAGAAAGGCAGGCAGGGACAAGGGTCCTGCCCCCCTAACTCCCCTAAGAGGAAATCACCCTTGAAAGTATTTAAGGGGCACCTGGGTGGCTCAGTGAGTTAAGCCTCTGCCTTCAGCTCAGATCATGATCTCAGGTTCCTGGGATTGAGCCCTGCATGGGGCTCTCTGTTCAGCAGGGAGCTTGCCCCCCGCCCCTCGCCTGCCTCTCTGCCTACGTGTGATCTCTTTCTCTCTGTCAAATAAATTAATAAAATCTAAAAAAAAAAGAAAAAAAAAGTATTGTGTACCACCCTGGAAGGAGCCCTCCACCCTTCCCCTGTGAATGAACAAAAACCTAACTGTGTGACAGGCACATGGAGGTTTAATCAGATTAAAACACCCCACACCATAAAATCTTAAAAAAAAAACAACAACAAAAAAACACCCCACACCAAAGAGCCCATAAAACCCCCTAGATTTAATTCCCAAATTGGCAAGCCTCTTGGGTAACTTCCTTCTTTGGGAGCTTTGTACTATTGCTCAATAAACTTTGCTTTACTATCATTCAGTAAATGTTGATTTGCTGCTCGCCATTCTTCATCTGGTCTACCTCTTTATTCTTAGAAGAGGCATTACCAAGAATCGTGGGCACTAAAGGAAAAGAAACTCTGCAACATAACCAGCTTAAAGTAATCACTATGACAAAGAGGCATATCTTGGGGTGGCAAAATTTGATCCCCTTAAATTTGTACATGTTGTTTTTACATCTTTTAATTTTCAGGTATTCTGTAGAATGTTACAGTTTATAGTGGTTCACTTTTTGGAAGGAAAATACGTGTTTTTGTGAGAAGCTTATATTTATGATAATGTCTTTAGCTTGCAAAGTATATTCATGTGCATTATTGATGTCAACAAATGTTTAATGTGTACTTAACTATGTTCTATATACAAGGTTATATACTAGAGAGAAATTAGAAGAAGGAGGAGGAAAAGAGGAGAAAACATGATACAAGACTCAGGAGGTAATAAAGGACAGATCCATGACAATTTTTTCTTAAGTTTTACTAATTACAAATCATTCCAGTCTTACCAAAAAAACAAAAAAGAATCACTAGTCTATCCAAAACCAGAGTCAAGGTGTGATTTTTTTTTTTTCATATTTGATTGGTATCCTTTTGTTTTAGAAATAAAGTACTGGCAATACACTGAGAACCCTCAAATTCGATGGCATTTTCCTTCCTGCTCAGAGTTACACACTATCTAAAATTTGACTAGACTCTACCATCCATATTTTTATAAATCTAGGCATTTGTTTCCAGTTAGAAACAATATTCTGGTTTTGTGTATTTTGCCTTTGCATAAATTGCGTATTTTTTTAAACTTTCATTTTTCATTCAGTGTTATGTTTTTCTTTTCAACAAGTTTGGAGGTTATCTATTCTAATTCTAGATTTTTAGTAAACTGCTAACATTCTTACTTGAATGATCACATTCTTGTGTTTAGTATCTCTACCCCTTTCAGAAAAATATTAAGAAGTTTTAAGACATTTGTTCTGATCATATTTTCTATCCTCTTCCATATAATTATTGTCTAGATTTTAATTGCACTTCATTTTTAACTTAGCCCCCAAATGAATCACATAGTTACACAATGTTTAATAGTTAATTTTTCTTGGGTTTATATACATGTCTAATAATTTTTTTGCTTAGTATTGTTTTTTATCCTGTTTTTTTCATGTGGGGTTAATTCCCTTCAGTAAGAAACCTATTCCTTAGAAGTTCTACAAGTGAGGGTATATAGGTAGAAATCTCTACCATTGTCTGAAAATGCTGTATTTTTTATTTGTTAATATGGTTAGTTGAGTATTGCATTCTAAAGTGACTTCTCTATTAGCACTTTAAAGAGTATATTTCAGTTATCTTTTGGAGTCTATTGTTACTGTTGGGAAGATGGCTAACACTCTAATTGTTCTTATTTGGTATTCTTTCTTCCAGATTGCTTTTTAGATTTTTCCTCTTTGTCATTAATGCACTATAGTTTACCAGCTGATTTTAGCCTTGCTTCCCCAGAAAACAGAGCCTTAGGCCAAGGGTTTAATGTGTTCTTATTTAATTAGAGAGTACAATCCAAGTGAACAGGATGGCAGGGCAAAAGCAGAGAAGGGTGATCCAGTATAAGAATGCATGATCAAGCTGTAACTTGATCCCTAGAAGTGCTATAAACTAGGTCTCAAAGTCCTGGGGAATGGAGTGTGAGGAAAGGAAAAATAATTCACAATGGGCTCAGCATGTAGAAGCCCTGAGCAGGTTGCTTTGGTAGTATCTTCACCTGCTGGAATGAGGAGAGAGGTTTGAAGTAGATTTAGTGGAATCACGAATAACAAGACTATCAGACTGTACATATATTGTGATCTAACAGAGTCGCCTGTTCTTTTAATGGGGAATGAGGAAAGGGTAATGCTGAGGTGAGGTATCTGATAAGACGTATAGTAGTATGTATGTTTTTATTTATTTTACTGGTGATTCCATGTACTTTTTCGATTTGAGGATTTATTTCTAACTTCCTCTCTGAAAAGTCCTCACCAAGTATTTTTTCAATAATTACATTCATTCTAGTCTCACCTTCTATAAATACTATTGGATGAATGTGGGTTTTCCATTTTATTCTTTATTCCTTTATCATTCACATTTTCATTTAGTCTCATTATAATTTTCTCTGACTTATTTTCAGTTTATGAAGTTCAACTTCGGTTTTATCTGTTATTTAAACTTCTTTGGGGTGCCTGGGTGGCTCAGTTGGTTAAGCATCTGCCTTGGGCTCAGGTCATGATCCCAGAGATGGAGCCCTGTGGCAGGATCCCTGCTTAGCTTCTCCCTCATCTGCTCCCCCTGCTTGTGCTCCTCTCTGTCAAATATATAAACAAATAAATAAAATCTTAATAAAAAAATAAACTTCTATGAAGTTTTGAATACCAATAAACACATTTTTATGCCTTTCTTTTGTACTACTTAACATGGTTATGTGGTTTTTGTCCTTTATTCTATTGATGTGGTATATTGATTGGTTGTTGTACGTTGAACCATCCTTGGATTTTAGGAATAAATCCCATTTGGTCATGGTATATAATCCTTTGATGTTGATGAAGTTTTAGAATATAAGGAGCTTCAGTGGGGTAGAGTCCAGAGCCGATGACCAAGGAAGAATTCTTGAGACATCTTTGGTGCAAAATGGTGGTTTATTGGGGCGCTTGGGTGGCTCAGTGGATTAAAGCCTCTGCCTTTGGCTCAGGTCATGATCCCAGGGTCCTGGGATCAAGCCCCACATTGGGCTCTCTGCTCCATGGGGAGCCTGCTTCCTCCTCTCTGCCTGCCTCTCTGCCTACTTGTAATCTCTGTCAAATAAACAAATAAAATCTTATAAAAAAATGGTGGTTTATTAAAGCACTGGGACAGGACCCCTGGGCTGAAAGAGCTGTTGCACTGGGGTTGATTATATAATATGGAGTTGGGGGGAGGTAAGGAAAAAGAGAGGTTTCAAAAGAACTTTCATATGCTAAAGATGACCTATAGGATACCTAAGGCCTTGCCATTGTCAAGTTAAGGTTGTTTTTCTTTTTAGTAAGCCATTAGCAGTAAGAGTTGGGAGCTTCCTGTAGGAGTATCACATTCCTCCTATCACACGTCCTTGCCAATGAGCTTTAGGTTTAGAAGAAATTTAACTTTTATTTACATTTCCCTCTGCCTCAGCCTCCCTCAGTTTTATCGAGGGAAAGATGATGATAGGGCTTCGGGAACTGAGTTACAGGTCTTTGGAAGTTAGGCTGTTGATAAGAAAGTTTCTTCCTAAAAAAAAAAAAAAAAAAAAGAAAAGAAAAGAAAGAAAGAAAGAAAGAAAGCTTCCTCCTTGTAAATCACTGGGACATTTGTAAATTGAGGGAGAATCAGGTCTTGCAAGATTGTGATCTCTACAAGTTAACTATTTTTCCTTTAGGGCAGCCAGAAATGCCTGAGGAATGTCACATATGTCCCATGGTGGGGGTGTGTGGGGGTGTGTGTGGGAGGGGTTTGGGGGGAGGGGGGCGAGCGGGGGTGGCAGGAAGTTGTTGTGGTGGTGATTGCCGGGTATCAGCTTCTGTTTTGTCCTCAGCTTGCCTTCTGTTATTCATTAGCTATTCTAATCAAGGAAAAAAGAAAAAATATATAAAATAGAGGAAAAGACAGAAAATGTAAAAAAATACAAAGGAAAATGTATTAATTTTAGGATGATGTGTTAGACACAAAGATGCTATAAAAATCTAAAAACTTAGATGAAATGGATCACTTTCTAGTAAAATATATAATACCAGAATTGACTCAAGGAGAATGTGAAAAACAAAAGAGAGCCATATCTGTTAGAGGACATTTGTTGCTACTTCTGGTAAATTGCCCACATTTTCATCTAATTGGCTTGGAGAATCTACCTCCATATTGTAGTATTGAACATGTGGCCAAGGCTTGGATGGCAAGGATCACCTGGACTTGATGTTTGAACAGGAATCCCAACCTGAGTCAATCTTTTATATAAAGATTCTTTGTTTGGAATAAGTAAATTTTTAATATATAAAAATGGAGTTGCACTTGATCATCTTTTTTTGCCACCCTTTGGAAAAAGCTTTCTCAAAAACAAAAATTAAAACAAAAAACACTTTAGTATCTGACGTTGTTAATACAAGAATTAAAATTGGAGGCCAAGCCCAACATCTCGAAAAATGAGTCCAAACAGGGTTTATTCTGTTCATTCAGTGGCAGTAAAATAATACTAGTAATTTAGTCATCTCATTATATTCTGAAAAGTCATTTTGCAAAATTCAACGTCAATTCTAAGTTTTAAATGGAAGTGATTAGCATTTTCTTTTTTAACATGATGGAGAGTATCTTCTTGAAAAAATAGGGATATCGGTGAACTTCCTATTTAATTATAAGCATTCAGGGGGTGCTAGATATAAGTCTCGATATTGTATAAGTTTTATGTAAAAATGTATATATTTCAGGAGGAATAAGAGTTAAATGAATACATAGTAAGAGTAAAAATAAATATGAATATCTGTCTCATTTTAAAATGAGGAATTACCTTTTATGTGTGAGAAACAAGAAAAAAATGAAAAAAATGACAGGTTTAATATTATGTTGTATTACTTGGAATCTTGACAAAATCATTAACTTAGAAAGGCAGGTAACAAACTGCAATATATGAGCAAACTCTATGATAAAATGGTTAAATATATATATATATATACACACACACACACACACACATATATGTATGTGTATATATATTATGAGTATCTATATATTTTATATAATATATATTTAAAATTTATATACTCTCATACAAAATACGAAAAAAAATTATCACATCATTTAATAAGATAACAAATATAACCAGACAATTCACCAATTCCAATGTGATATGACAAATAAATTTAGCCTCATTAGTAATCAGATAAATTAACATTAAAGCAATAAACATTTTGCCTATCATTTGACAAAGGATTGTTTCCATCTCTCTCTCTCTCATTTTATTTTCTGGACAAAGAATTGTTTTCCCTTTTGTAGTAAGAAAAGACAATGTTGGTAATAATACACTACTTGGTAACTCTGGCAAATTGTTGGGGAGAATGTAAATGGCTACAATTTTTTTTTCTTTAAAGATTTTATTTATTTATTTGACACACAGAGAGAGATCCCAAGTAGGCAAAGAGGCAGGCAGAGAGAGAGAGAGGGGGAAGCAGGCACCCCGCCGAGCAGAGAGCCCAATGCGATGCGGGGCTCAATCCCAGGACCTTGAGATCATGACCCAAGCCGAAGGCAGAGGCTCAAACCACTGAGCCACCCAGGTGCCCCTGGCTACAAGTTTTTGATGTTTTGGCATTATAGAGCAGTGGCCTTAAAATGGTTTATCCCCTTTGACCTGATAATTTTTACATCTATACATTTTTTAAAGTAAATATACAGATATGCCTATAAAGTTTTTTTGATGTTGCTTAAGATAACAAAAATATGTAAACATATCAGATGTTCAACACTTTTTAAAAAGACTTTATTTATTTATTTGACAGAGAGAAAGAGAGAGAGAGCACAAGCAGGGGGAGTGGCAGGCAGAGGGAGAAGCAGGCTCCCCTCTGAGCAAGGAGCCAGGTGTGGGGCTCGATCCCAGGACCCTGGGATCATGACCTGAGCTAAAGGCAAATGCTTAAATGACTGAGCCACCCAGGTGCTCCATTCCACACTTTTCTAATTTCTAATAAGTTACATTCATTAGCCGTATGTTAGAGTACTAGGCTTTTGTCTAAAATCATGTTTTTAAATAGAATATTTTAGTTTTTAGAAATGTATATTTAAGTTAGAAAAAGTTCTTCAAATGGACTCTTGGCATTCCTTCCTAGAAATTTTCTATTTTCTTGACTTGTGTCACATTTTAGTTTTATGATTAGTGTTTACCTCTTTTTTTTCTGTCTTGACTATCTTTGTTACCTCCTTTGTGTCTATCTATAATTGTTCTTTTTCCAAGGGATTCCAAGGATCATTTAGTAATAATAATTACTAAACATACTTTTACAGGCAATATCTTGTACTTCTTTGACTTCAGTTAGCATCTTTGTTTTAATTTTAGAAGCTTACTTGATATCCATAGTAGCCAGATAAACATTGCCACTAAAATATGCCTCTGACATCTCAAATCTCAGAGATCCTGGCTGAATTGTTTTCTATTGCTCTACCATGACAAACCAGTTATAATACATTTCTTATATAAGTCCACTCAGTTACCTAAATGAGAAATTTGAGGTCATCTCTAAATTATCCAAGCAGCCACCAAATATCATTCTGTTTCTTTAATGTTATGTACTTGAATCATGTGTTTCCACATCTCATTTGCAACACCATTATTTCAGGACTTTATACTTTTCTCATCCAATTAATGCCATAAATCTATAAGTGGGACAATCTAACTTTTCCACAATCTGTTCTGCACTTCCCTGCTGGCATGACTGTTCTAGAAATTGAATAATTTTATTCCTCTTACTAAAATCACATCAACTGTGCACTGCTTAGAGGATCTAGTTCAACTCTTCAGCATGATATACTGAAGTCATTTGTTACCTCTTTGGCCTCATCACTTCATATTTTGCTAATGTGTTTAGACCTTTTCCTCTTCTACCCCGGAGTATGATGAGTACTGATCCCTGAATTTTCAGCGTTCTGTTGTGCATTTCTAATCTTGCATGTAGTGTTCATTTTGCTTAGAATAAAATTAATGACCTCATTTCATTGGTCAATTACTACTACTACTGCTAGGTACAACTCAGATATCACCTAACTTTGGGAGTTTTGACTTATTAATGTAGATTGCTCCTTCTAGGCCATTCCATTTTGCCTTATATCCAGAAGATATTAGGGCACTCATCTCTAAGAGTATCCATCGCACACAGTGTCAGCATATGTTTATCTGCTTTCTTTAAAATTCAATACATTTCTTAATGATAAGTGCTATATTTCTTAACTACAATCCTAACATCCAGCATTAGGCTTGGCACATTCTGGATAAGTATGTATGTATTGAATGCATGAAATAATGATCTGGAAAAGGTTTGGCAGATACTATAACTTAACAGGCAAGAAATATTACACAAATATGTTAACTAAGTGAAAGAAGTCTAGGCTGAAATAAATCAAATCCACGGTGCTGGGTAACACTATTAAAATAAGTTTTCTCTGGAGAATAAAGGGTGAAAAATAAGCCTGGGATGCTAACATTAGCCAAAAATTCTGAAACTGAACCAAGAACTCTTTTTGGTAAAGTTTTTGTTTGTTTGACATGTTTTAATTGAGTATATGCTACACACACACACACACACACACACACACGTTGATGCCATAACTATGCTAGTCTTGAGAAATGTAGCAATAATAAAAAGAAAGCTCTTAGGGAGCTTCTGCTTTGGAGTGAGAGTGGGGAAGAACACAGGTACAAGATAAATAAAAAAAATATGTTTTAGAGGTAAGTGTCATAGCAACAATAAAAAATATACTCTGAGGATAGATACAAGGGCAGAGGTGGTGGATATCTGTGTTGTGATTGGTGATGTCAGAATGAATAACCCAGAACACATAGTTGGCTGATAATTAGTGTCTGTCCTGTATGAATGATGGATTCTCATCTTTCAAAAAAGGAATTTCTTGAAAATGCTTTTCCAAGCCCCCACATTTTTGTGGCGATGTTAAAGATCCTGGTTTCATAACTAAAAATGGAGAGTTTCAACTGTCATGTAAAAGGAGAGTCTCTTATTATTTCACAGTGAAAAAGCCCATGTTAGGATGGGAAAGAACTTTCAAATCTTAAAGTTACAAAAAACACAGTTCAGATTTCCGCTCAAAATTCTCATACCAGAACATTTCTTATAGAACAGATTATACATTTACCTCATATAATGAAAAGATGAAAATGTTTGGTTAACTGTTGTAAAGATACTGCAGATGAAGATGCTGAGATCTTAAAGCAAGTTGATGACAGAAATGTATATTTCCGAAACATTTCAGAAACATTATATATATTTTGGAAACATTACATTCCTTTGTGGAATTTTCAGTACATGCAGTGTTTTGATGTTCATATTGTTATATGCTCAAATTTGTTTGCACTTATGGAAGGATTTTTATTCTTCTTGGAAGATTGAGAGCACACCTTGTTTTTATGGTTAGCCAAAAAAGATACTTTATGTTACTATCAGAGACCTATCCATTGGCTATAAGTGCTTTCAAAAAGAATTTTATTATTCAGATAAGGTGTTCTTTTTTTTTTTTAAGTAGGCCAGAATAAACAGACAAATAACTAGGAAGAAAATAAAGGAGAAAATTATTAAGAAGGAAGTATTTATGTTCACACTCATGAGTATAACTGATGCTATGGATTTAAATGATAAATTATAATGTAAAAAACAGATCAAGTGGAGATTAGAAAATTCAGGTAAAAGTCTTCCCAGCTTCTGATATTTGGTAGGGCAGATATAGAGGAGTGTGATTTGGGAGCTCAATCTAATATTCAGCAATTGCTTTGAAACAAAAATAAGCTTTATAATTTGAAAGTCGATATTAAATTGTGCTTATAAAAGCAGCATACAGTAGTAGAGTGGGATCAGTTGATTTTAAGTAAAGTTAAACTGTTAAGATATTGGCAGTTTTTCAAAGGGGAAGGATATTGTCTTTTTGAAGCTTTGATAGCAATAATTAATTAGGGATTCCATTCTAAGCAAAAATGGTACCCAAAGGTCAATAATTGTATTTTTTGTAGGATCAAGAATATAATAAATTTATAGTAAGCCTGGAAGTAAGACACTGAGCCGTTTAGGGCTCATTATAATCTTTTTCTGGACATAGGATGAATCGTAGATGAGAGGTTGATTAGTTTTCTATTCTGCATGGGAAACTGGCACACGGGGCACCTGGGTGGCTCAATGGGTTGGGCCTCTGCCTTCAGCTTGGGTCATGATCTTGGGGTCCTGGGATGGAGCCCCGCATAGGGCTTTCTGCTCGGCAGGGAGCCTGCTTCCTCCTCTCTCTCTCTCTCTGCCTGCCTTTCTGTCTACTTGTGATCTCTGTCTGTCAAATAAATAAAATCTTTAAAAAAAATCTTAAATAAATAAAATCTTTAAAAAACTGGCACAAATGCAGGGACTTAAAACAATATCTCTTTATTAATTCACAGGTTTATAAGTTAGGATACTGGCATGAGGTGACTTGAGTTCTCTGTTAAAGGTCTTAAAGGCCTGAAATCAGTATTAAAAACGTTTTCAGATAATTTGAACATCTAATTCATTTTGGGATTGGCATCATTCACCATTTCTTATTCAAGTTGTCATGTGTCTGGTTCTTGGTATGAAAGGTGATACTTTATTGTCCCTTGAACACTTTGGCTATTATGTTAAGATACTTTGGTTCCTGTTTAAACTTTGTTTTTGGTTTTGTTTAAATTTTAGCTGGTATTTAGCTTAGATTTGGCACACAGTGCCTCTTCTACTTTTGTGGACTGTGGTTCCATGACACCTTTCTGTTAGAACCTTTGAGGTACTATTTTGTCTGATTTATCTTGTGCAGGTAGGGTTAGTACAGATCTGTGTTTGTGCTGCTTAAGCAGGTAGAAAAAGCTTCCCAGGCCAGGGCACTTGGTGCTTCTAGATGGGGGAAGGGTAGCTGTGGTCCACTTGGATAAAGAGCACTTCCTGGGCCAGGAACTTGTGTCAAGATCTCCCTTGTCTGTAAGGGATGGTGATTACTTACCAAGTTGGGAGCTTTTTGTGGTGTTGGTGGGTTATAGGCAAGTTGCCTGGTATCTCTGGGTATGGCAGAGGAATCTCGGGCCCAGCTAAGGAGAAGACCATTTTTCCAGGTGGGAGCTTTATACGGTGGGATCACTTTTGCTGGTACCCTTGATCACCAGTATGGTATGTCTGGGTGGGGAAAGGGGGCCTCAGGCCCAGTGGGGAAGGAAAGCACTTCTCCAGGTCACTTAATTGTCAACAGGGCTTCCAATTTTCTCTCTTTACAGCTTCTGCAGGGCTCACCTCGTGTTTTCAGTGGGACTTCCATTTGATCTGATGGAGGAAGAGCCTGTTAGAACTGCTTTCTGTTACTAAGTTGGGAGTTAGGAAGTGCTGAGCCTGGATCACCTTTTTATTTGGAGGGATCATAAGATGTCCTGCCATGAGGTTGTTCATCCATTCCAAAGGTCCCTAGCCAATTCACTTTCCCCTTTAGAACTTTCAGAGTTCTCCTTTGGTTGTCTTGTGTTATTTCTAGGATATATAGTTGTACTTATAGAGGGAGAGCAGAGAGAGTGGAGTATAAACCATCTTATCTGGACTAGAAATCCTGTGACTTTTATGGACTCACCTGATTAGGTCAGGTTCATTCTGGATAAGCTCAAAATCAACTGTACCATACATCATAATGTAGGAATGGGAATGGTAGTCTATCACATTCACAGATGATACTCTAAAAGTCATTGGGGGCCATTTTAGAATTCTACTGCAGAAAATGTATGTGAATGTACTGAAGTATTGATTAGGCAGTTATCATCTGGAAGGTTGGAACACATTAGTATAGCAAGAAGACAAGTACTGCTATAATTATTCCTCTCTTTAAATGAAATAGATGTAGTATCAGAAATACTTAGTAATAATCAGAATATTCAAACAACTTTCAGAATTTAATGTGAATTTCAGAGGTTCATTTAAGACTTTATTTCCAGCCATGCAAATATCTTCTGTGTGAAAAATATTCTAGCTCAAAGATATACTAAAAGACTTCACCAGTATACCCTGTTTCTATTTTATGTTTCTGTGTAATTACTGTAGCTGTCAATAATTCACATAGAAAATGAAGGTTGGGGTGCCTGGGTGGCTAAGTTGGTTAAGCATCTGCCTCCTGCTAGGTCATGATCTCAGGGTCCTGGGATTGAGCCCCACATTGGGAACCCCCGCTCAGGAGGGAGTCTGCTTCTTCCTCTCCCCTTCCCCGTGCTCGTTTTCTCTGTCTCAAATAAAATAAAAAAAATCTTAGAAATGCCAGTGATGATTCTGACTTTAAATTTTTAGAGAAAGTTTATACTTAACACTGACCATATTTATATAGGTTGTGCAGTGCATAAAATTTATGACTGTTGCTTTGGTCAAAATACAGTTTAGTCTCACCTAAACAAGGATTGAAAATTTTAAGCAAAATTTGCTGGTTTGGCCAATATACAAAAAAAGAAAACAAAAACAAAAAATTAAAAACTCCAGTTTCCAGGCTGAATTAGGAGAAAAGTCCTTTACTATGTTTGGATTGGAAGAGAAGCATGACCTAAAATTTGATTTTTTTAAAAAGATTTTATTTATTTGACAGAGAGAGTGAGAGAGCACAAGCAGGGAGAAGAACAGAGGGAGAGGGAGAAGCAGGCTTCCTGCTGAGCAGGGAGCCTGACACGGGGCTAGATCCCAGAACCCTGGCATCATGACCTGAGCCGAAGGCAGATGCTTAACCTGAGCCACCCAGGTCCCCCTAAAATTTGATTTTAAAGTGTCATGGTTTGGGGTAATACTTTGATAGGGATGATTAGAATTGAATTAGTTAAGCATGTTTTTGAACTCCAGCTTTTCAGATTACAACTTGGGAGGCTGCGTACTTTGGATCATTCACGTAAAGATTAAGATATATAAACCATAGTATACTTTATAAGAATAAAGCTTATTTTTTAAAAATTATGTGAACTGAACTTATAAATAAAAAGAAATATGGGTCACCTGGGTGACTCAGTCTGTTAAGTGTCGCACTCTTGGTTTCAGCTCAGGTCAATGATCTCAGGGTCATGGGCTCAAGCCCTACATCCTGCTCCATGCTCAGCAGAGTCTGAGTTTCTCTCCCTCTGCCTCTGTTCCCTGTGTCCCCCATCCCCCAACTCACACATACATCTAAAGAAAATTAAAAAAAAAAAAAAGAAACTGAGACTTGAATGTACTTATAAAGCAAAAATTGGAGAAGTACGTATACCGGCTTTTTTCCTTAGTTGTTTACAATCACAGCAAAGCAAAGTGTGACATGTTTAAGAGCAATGTAATTAAATTCTATGGTTTGTCATCTCATCACTTCTAAAGATAAAATGTACTTGTTCTCTTCTTCATATACCAGTTCTGAGTAGATGAAAGGAAAATTAAAAGAATATTGTTAAACTGAGTCAAAGAACAGAATGGAGGACAAGGGGAAGAGGCAACTACTCCCTCTTTATATACCTTCAAGCCTAGAGTTGATAATACTGGCTTCTGACAGCTGCTAGCCTCAGGGTAATTTATCATCTCTTTGTTTCCTTTCATTCTTTGCACACTTTTAGTAAATAGTCTCTTCATTAAACTCTATTCCATCACCCTTTTCAAGTGTGCCATCAATTTTTGCCCAGGACCTTAACTGATATATTAGTAGTAGAAAATGGGAGAAACTTTAAGGTAGTGTTAAGGGTTGGGATAAACTGCTGGGAAGAGAGATAGGAAGACAAAGTTTTAAAAGCTTTTCTATGGCATTCTATGAATGTAATGACTTTATGTGAGTGATTCTAATAAGTTCTTAATGTTCTTGATTATTTTGGTTGTGTTCCTCTTTGTATGCACATCTAAGATGAGACATGGCTGTGAGATATCTGGGATTTGCACAACTAGATACTTGTATTAGGTTCCATCTGGATTGATTATCTATTAAGACATTTCTCCCATGGAATCAGGAAAATCCCACCCTAGTGTACCTGCTAAGTTTCTTCTGAAATTCAGTGATCCATTATAGTGTGAAATTTGTTTTTGCTCTCAGATAGGACAGTACTGTTTGTTTTTTTATATATTTTCTTTTATTTTGGAACAGAAATTGAGGAAAATTCAATCATTCCTTCAGGAAACAATGATTCACTACAGATTGTTACATTGGGATTCAATTTTAGAACAGATTCAGATTCTTATTTTTAACAGGACAATATTGCTGTCAGGTAAGACAGCATTTTTTTTTAAATTCTAGAACAGAAATTGGAGAAAATCCAAACATTCCTTCAGGAACCAGTGATTCAGTTCAGATTATTATATGGGGATTCAATTTAATTTTTTTTCAGGATTCAATTTTAGATTAGATTCAGATTATTATATTTAAAAATCACTCCAAAAGTGGACATCAGGCAGGTGACTACTGTTTGTCCATCACTATAACCGTTTGTATAGCTGAGAATTCAGATCTCAATTAGAAGTTTCTCTTTCACCAGACTCTACTGCTTTCCTACGACAAATAGGACAGGTAGAGTTCTCCAACAGCCAGCGATCGATACAGTGGATATGAAATTCATGGGAGCAAGGTAGGATGCGTAGTCTGTTGCCTTCTGTGTACTCTGTGATGCAAATACTACAGGCTTTTAATGCACCACTTTTACCAAAAGATCTTACAGCCAAGTTGTCAATTTGTGCTTTGGTGAGTCCTGTAGTTTGGTCATGATGGTCTTCATTCAAGAGGAAAAAATGGTCCAGATTAAGGGAGGTCCAAGAGTCACTTTCATCAAATATTATTGGGCTCATAGGTCTACTTTCTTGCCCAGCTTCTGATGGTGAGCCTGGTGATAAGCTTATTTCATTAGTACCATCAAACATCAGTGATCTTATTTCTGAATTTTCATCACTGGAGCTGGAACTTGAAATAGGACTAGAATTGAAACTAGTTATGTAGCTGGAATTTGAACTAGAAATCAATGGAAAACTTGAATGGAAATCAGAACTAGTATTTGAATTGGAACCAGAACTAGTCCTACCACCAGAACCATCTCTTTCATTTGATGACTCTGCCCTTTCCATGTTTTCACTTGAGGGTGAGACACTATGCACTAAATCACTGTCACTGTCCATAAGGTCAACTGAGCCACTGAATGTTGTCACTGTCTGCATTAATGTGCTCTGAATTGTAATAGATGTTGTATCATTTAAATCAGTATTTAAAATTCTGTGAATGGGAATTCCGATGGTACTGAGATAAGTTGTTGCATCTGTCTGCTCAAAAGATGGTAACATATTCCAAAGTCCTCCTTGTTCACTTTCTAAAGTTGGTGTCTCATATGTTAACGGAGTTCTGCTAGCTATGCTATCACTATGAGAATACGCCCCAAGATGAACTTGTTCTACCTCAAGATTGAATAATATGGTTGAACTTATATGTTCCACTTCCCAAGATTCACCATCACTGGTTGTATCTGGAGAACTTTCTTCTTGAACAGCATTCCTTATTCCAGAAGTTGAAAAAAGACCCCTATTTTGTGGCTCAGTTCCAGTTATTTGCTGTCTAGATGTTTCTTGGTGCTGAATTCTAGAAAATAACTCATTCTCCTCTTCCAGAAGCTGCTCAAAAGTCTCAGGTGCTAGACTCTGATGAAATCTTAGTAAAAGATCACTCCATGAATTTGGAGCTGAACTACTTTCAGTTCTTCCTCTGGTTCTTCGCTGCTCTGGGCTCCTGCTTCTTGCTCTTCGCTGACCTCTAGTAACTGGTCCTTCTATTAATGCTTCAGTTGTACTTTGTTCTAACATAGGTGGTCTTATAAATGTTGATTCAGACTGTGTATTTTCCACTTGCCTTTGGATATTTTCTGTATTGTCTCCTCTGGGAAATCTTACAGATGGTACATCTTTGTTCTCTGGATTTGGGCTCCCATTATTAACATTAAAATTCATTTCTAAACCAAATCTGGTATTATTGTTACTTGAATTAATCTGGCTCAGTTCTTCCCAAATTTGGTGTTCTGTTTGCCCACTTGTCACATTTTCAGTTTGTTGGAAAGAGTTAACCCAGTTTAATAGAGAGTCACCACTAGATGTATTATCAGAAGAATCTCCTCCACCTGTTAACAAAAAAAAGTAGTGGCAGAAAGGAACTACCAAAATTAGAAGCATCATAAAATAGCACTCTGAAACCTTGTTTCAAAAGCAAACAAAAAATTAGAACTTTAATACTCAGATATTCTTAACATATTTCACATTTATAGAGTTAATATTTTGGAAACTACATTTTCTAGATTTACAAGTGAAGGCAGGACAGTTTGAGTTACTTCTGAAAAGAGTTAGTTACTCCTAGGTAAATTTAGAGAATTTTTTTAAAGGAATCTGGAGAAAGTCTGTTTTCAATATTTCATCTTATGCATGGCCCTGTGTACCACCATGGGAGGACAGTCAAGAGACAACATTTTTTCACTCCACTGTCAAAACACTAATGCAATTAAAAAAGGTGAAGGTACAGCGCTAATATTTTAGTTCAATTTACATTATTGCCTACTTCTCATTAGCATACAACATCACTTCTTCTAGGCTTTTAAGTGCTTAAGGTAATATATAAAGTTTTTTTAAAAAATATAAGACCATTGTAACCATTGCTCAATTTAAATAAAGTTTATAGGTTTTAAAGTTTTTGAATACTTCTTGATGTTACCAAGATTTTGAGTTGACATGAAACTGAAGGTCAGCTCAAATGGAGAGACTGAACCTAGCATAGTATATATGAAACCATATTTAAGAACTGAACTATTATGTATCATCTTCATTCGATTGTAAAATTCTCTACTTTATACTAGGAGAGAGACACCAGACTTAATTAGAGCAGGACTTTTCAACCTTAGCACTGTTGACATTTTAGTGTTGGATGAGTCTTGGTTTTGGGGAGCTATCTTATACATTGTAAGGTGTTTGGCAGTATCCTTGGCTTCTGCCGCTATTTGCCAGTAACACCCACTCATCATTTTTGACAATCAAAATATCTCCAGACATTGTGAAATGTCCCTTGGGGGTTGGGAGCAAAATTACCCCCAGATAGAGAATATAGTATTTTTTGCTGGTGAGGAAGTCCATGTCTTTATAGAAAAAATAATTCAGGAAGTAGGAGGAACTTTTAGTTGAGGTGGAAAACCAAGAAAAATATCAATAGGCTATTTCACACTGTTTTACAATTAAAGTAACCCAAATATGAATTGGGGGAAAAACATATCTCGACATTCTCCTCCCAAATCAGGTAAATACCAGTTCTTTTTAATGAGAAGTTACTTAACACCCAAATTAATGTGTGCCACTTTTGTATTATCTTTGGCTGACACTACTATGAAGTTCCTTACCCGTCCCATTCTATTCTCCTTAAAAGTGAAATATACCTGTATTTTCGTCTGAATTTTGTGGTGGGTTGTCTTTAATTCGTTGAAGTCTCCTCTGCAACTCTTCTAATGTAGGTTCACCGGGAATGCCTAGCAAATTGTTATCCCTCATAAGCTTGTAATCTTCTTCACTCAGGTTATTTACAAATTGGTAGAAATCTTCTTCCCGGACCAATCGGTCCCTCTGACTTCTGCGCAGGGCTGCAGATTTGTCTTCATCGTCGAAACCTGAATTTTCCATCTTGATGAGCCAGTAGAAGATATCTGACTTTTATGACATGCTGTTGAAAAACAATAACTGAGTTTTAATTTATGTTCAAATAAATCTATGTAATCTATGAAAGATACTAACTGAATTCTCTTTCTGCTCCGGTTGGAGTGTGGCAGGACTGGATGCGGTTGGATCTGCCTCTACGTAGGTTTCTCCTGCATCCCTGACCGCAGCTCTGCGGCTTCTGATGAGTCCTTAGTTGAGAACCGCCTTTATGTGGAAGCTTGCTAGACACCGTTGCCTAGGTATCCATTATCTTCCCCTTTGTTACCAACTAGGGACTATATTCAGGGTAGGTTTCATTTTCATTTAAACCAGCAAATACTACAGAGGCTTACTTGTGTGCCAAGCACTGTCCTTTACTTCTTTTTATCTACATGAGCCTATTCCCTGGCTTTCAGGAGGCTTTTCCAGGCTCTGCTATGCTCTAGTTATTTGGATATTAAATTAAAGAACCCAAATGTAGTTACTTATACTACATATGACTACCTTCTTCAAAATGTCGCACCAAAGTCATTCTAGTCAAGTGTAACAATTCTAATTTTCAGGTGCCCAGGGAAGTCTCTCTTTTCTCCTCATGAATTCCTCAAATCATAGATACTCAGTAAGAAAACCCACGTTTTTTGATAATTTACCAGAGCTATAGCTGAATTTCTTTTGCTGGGTCTTTTCTTTTACACTCTCTTATTATCATTTTTTTAATTTATTATTTTAAGATATTTTTTAATCCTTTTCACTCTTAAATCCTTTCACTCTTATTATACAGTCCCTCAAACTTCTGTTAAAGCAAAACAAACCAAACAAAAACAAAAACTTTGGCAGGCTTTCTGGTCAATTCTTTAAGGAATTTTCCACAAAAACATAGTTTCATTTTTGTTCTCCTTTCTCATAAATATTATAAATAATTCTTAAGTCTAGCCAGAACTTCACAGGCACTTTTAAAACAAACTTAAAAGAGTTGCCTTGCCTATTGAAATGTGTACTGATGCTACTGATTTTGTTCCATGTATGTTAGTGCAACCAGGATGGCATGGTAATAATGCTCAATTGCAGTGCTGTCTGAAGGAGACCTAGAAGAGTTTTTGGACTCGTTAATCTTACCAGTCCCACTTAACACTTGTTTTGGAATCCTTCAAGTTGTTCGTGTAAAGATAAGATTTGGCTATGGAATTTGAAATATTATTCAACTGGACTTAACAATGAATCTGTCCAGTCTAAACAGTCAGTTAATATCCACTAGAGATATGTCAAATATTGCAGAAGTCTGTACTCCCAAGTAATTTATTTTCCAGGTGATGGAACTACCACATAGAAACTGTGAAAATACAATATATTATATGTGATAAGAGATTTATATCTATAATATTGTATAAGTGCAAGGAAATTTGTGATGTTATTTAATGGGGGTTAGGGAATAGTTCACAGATAGTACATTTAAATCTGGATCTTTAAATATAATTATGAGTTTCTACTGGTGGAAAGTGTCAGTTGGGTATGTGTTGGTGAAGAGAGAGTATGTCAGACTGAAGGAATAGACCTGAAAGACCTTGGCTTCTTTGGGGAGCTGTGGCCACAATATTGGAGTTGGGGTGGAAATGATATCAAATTTATTCCAGATGAAATAATTGATATAGATTATAAATTGAGTTTTGAGTTTTTCCTGTAAGAAATAGAGCACATATTAAGATGTTTTATTATTTTTTTGAGTACAGATAATGGATTTTATTTTTACTGTCTTAGTGACCACTTAACATACTTAAGATAATAGCATCCTGATTTTCTCAAAGGAAAAACCCCTTAGTCAAGTTGGTTTAGGTTCAGCTGAATTCACTGCCACAGATGAAGGAAAGGGCACATAATGCAGTCATGTCTAATCAATAGATCTCAAATTGCTGGTTATGGTAGCTGGTTCAAGCATGGGTCTGTGACCAAAAGGATATTTAAAAGTTAAATCTGGGATGCATGGGTGGCACAGTTGGTTGTGTGTCTGACTCTTGGTTTGGCTCAGGTCATGATCTCAGGGTCATGGAACTGGGCCCTGTATTGACACAAGGCTCCTTGCTCAGCAAGGAGTCTGTTTGGATTTCTCTCCCTCTCCCTCCCACACCTCCCTGTGCTCTCTCTCACAAATAAATAAGTCTTTAAAAAAATTTTTTTTAAAAGTTAAATCTGAGATGTTACTTATAATTATTAAAAATGAAAAAAATATTTTTAATGTAGTTGCTAAGCTGGTAGGATGTAAACCTGAAGATGTTTGGGATGTTATCTTGTACACCCAAGAATGAGGGAAGTCAACATAAAGTGACAGAGAACAACAGATGAAGAAAGGGCCAGATACCTAAGAAAAAAATTTGAGAAATACCTGAAGCTAGATATGCCTTAGGATCTTTAGATCTGTAAACCAATGTATTTCTTCTTTTTTTTTCCTAAATGTAAAGCTTGTGTAGAATTTCTGTCACTTAAAATAGAAAGGTTCCTAATGGTTGCAACAAGAGAGTGATATGATCAGTGATCTAGTCAGATGTCAGGAAGTAATTTTTAATAAATTTGCCACCTAAAACTTATTTGCTATTGTCCATTTTATAAAGTTTATTTGTTTATGTAAGTTTAATTGGGTTTAGTTTTTTATGAAAATACAAGAATACAGATATTTTGTCATTTATTTAATAAGTATCACACACTGAAATTGTTTATAATTGAGTTGAAATAAATGAGCAATCATTTTCATTTGATTATGAATCAAATCTGGTTAGCATATACTGTTAATCTGTTAAATAAACTTCCTAATTCTTTGTGCCATGAGATCCTTTCAATGTGTCCCTATTTTCTTATGTGTTTCACATATTATCCAGTGTATTCTGATACCTTGGCCCAATAATGGTCATTTAATTGTCAAGTGAAGAGAAAATATCTGAAGTAAATTACCACTGAGCATTTGGTTTATTTTAGAAATGGGATGGTTTTGGTAGGAACTAAAATTTTTTCACTGATACCTTAATAAATAGTGAGATACTGTTATGTAACCATTTAGCTCCCTGATGGGATTTTTGGATGCCTAAGTTTAGCAAAGTCTTAATTAGTGTGGTAGGTGTGTGCTTGTGTGTGCACAAACATGTATAGGTGTGATTATTTAAACATTTAAAATAGATGTTTGGTTAGGTTAATAACCATTGGCTCAAGTCTAGTTTCTGGGTACTAGTAATAGGTCTATTTCAGTTAAGTCTTGAAATTTCCTTTGCAGTGTGAATGTACTTCATCTCAAACATTGAGTTCCTATAGCATTATCATTGTTGTCTGCTTTAAAGTCTTGTTTTTAATATTTGTTATCAAATATCACAATTGATGTTTCCAAACAGTATTTGAATTCAGTGTATTTAAAAGCAATATGCTTGAGGCAATTCAGTATATAAGAAAGTATTAGGTTGAGAATTTAGAGACCAAGGTTGAAGACTAATCATTAATTCTTATTTACCCAATGATTTAAACTCTCTAGACTCCCATTTCTGAAACTTTAATATGACAAAGTTGAATCTGTTTTCAAAGTTTGATTTAGTCAGTTGCTTAGAGAATTAAGCAGTGGGAATTGAATATAGTACCTGAACCATAGTGATGGATTGGCAACCATGAAGTAGAAAGGAAAGGTTGAGTGGGGATTAAGTTAGTGCTGCAGTGCTTAGCTAACAGAGAGGCAAGATAATAAGAACAGGTTCAAATTCCAATATCAAGCTAGGAATTACTATCTCCCAGGACATTAATCCAAAGCCAGTAAGCTGAAATGGAGTATTGAGCCATAGAAGACAATTCCAGAGTTGAGGCAAGGTCATGACAAGCTTGGGGATCAAAGCCATGGGGGTAGTAGCATATGTGTATAACTGATTTTAGCTTGCTGAGTTAAAATATTTATACCTTGGATCTCTGTTGGTTGGTCCTCAGTTGTCTTAATATTTTTGTTTATAAGACATTTTAAATGTATGACCTCAATATTTTTTGTTTCACAATTTTATGAATGAAAATATAATTACAACAACTTTAAATTTTTAAGATACCATGAAAAACATTTTAATTAAATTTTGGAAGGTAGTCATGGTACAGTGTAAGCATAAGCAAAAAGATAACAGCATGTTATTAGTACTTAGTACATATAAAGTTACACATTATTTGCTTCTTAATATTTTTCATATTTAAATTAATAAAATAAGATGATCAGATTTACCATTTTGAGGGTGAGGGGAAAAACAAAGGCATATTTATCATCTGCTAAATGTGCTCACTGTATGCTTTGTTATATATACATTTATATATACATGCAAGGCCTAGGTGACTAGAGGTGTAATTGTTAGACTTTTTAATAAACTGGATAGCTATTAGTTTCTTTGCAGTACATCATCTTAACATAGGAGCAATCAGGAAATAACTAAGCATTCTAAACTAGGAAATAACACCTTAACAGCTAACCAGCATTACTCAGCTGCTATACAACTATGTCTAGTGCACAAAAATACGTACCCATTTAATTGATAACCCTTTAATTTGATAACCCTTTAAAAAAATCAGTTGTTTTCACTTAACGTGTTATTTATTTATTTTTTTAAAGATTTTATTTGAGAGAGAGTGAGAGAATGAGAAAATGTGCAAGTTGGGGAGGGGAAGAGGGAGAGGGAAGATCTTAAGCAGATTCCCCTTTGAGGCGGGAGCCTGACAAGGGGCTCCATCCCAGGACCCTGTGATTATGACATGAGCCAAAGAGAGTGGGCTGCTTAACTGACTGAGCCACCCAGGTGCCCTTAGTAGTTCTGTCTCTCCCTCCCTCCCTCCCTCCCTCTCTCCCTCCCTTCCTTTCTCCCTTCTTTTGTAGATTTTTTTTTTTGAGTAGTTCTTTCTTTGAAAAGGATGATGGCAATGATGAAATGATGAGTCAATTACTAGACAGTTTTTAACTACCCAACAAGAAAAGGCTGAATGTATTTTCTTAAATCAGGAGGTCACAAATTAGATCAACAATCTGTTTACTTTTTTTTTAAGATTTTATTTATTTATTTGATAGCGAGAGATCACAAGTAGGCAGAGAGGCAGGTAGAGAGAGAGGGGGAAGTAGGCTCCCTGTGGAGCAGAGAGCCCAATGGGGGGCTTGATCCCAGAACCCCGAGATCATGACCTGAGCTGAAGGCAGAGGCTTAACCCACTGAGCCACCAGGTGACTCAACAATCTGTTTACTTTCAAGCACAAAGTTAGCAGTATATAAAGGAAAATAAAACTTTACCTGAAATATCCAAATCAGTAAAAACTTTAAGTCGCTCACCTCACTAACTTTACTTCTTACTGGAAAAGCTTTTAATCCACCATTTGTAATTTGACCAAAATTTTTTAAAAGAGCTATTTTGTGAATGTATCACAGACACAAGTGACAGAGCCCTAATTTTTTGTAGAGGACCTTACTCTGAATAAAATCATGAGTTTTTCAGTTTAAAAAAAAATTATATTTAAATAACAGCAAGGGCCAAAAAAATTTACCACTTAATGCAAAATTTAGAATAAGTAGAAACTTAGGCAACATGTTAAAGAACGAACTTCTTAAGCTCTAGTAGCTTGTTTTAAAACCTTTTGATCAACTGAGTATATTGTTCCCCTTCCCTCCCCTTCCATGAGTCCTCAGTTAGGTTGCTTGCTGGCTCATAACCCTAAGAGGGCACCACTCCTTCCTCTTCAGGAAACCTGAAGAAATTCTTAGATTACAATCTGGACTTGGATTTCCTTTCTGGTGGAAGGTTTCTGGATCTAGACCTGGACCTGGTTGGGAAGAAAGAATTGGACACTGAGGGCAACTTGGACTTGGATCGTTGGGTAGATCTGGATGTAGAGGTCAATGGTGATCTACTGTAAGAGCAAGAATGAGACTTTATGCGAATGAAGCCAGATCTGCCTTGAAATCAGGATCAGCTTCTACTGTTGGAATGGCTTTGCTGCTTACGTCTTTGGTTCTGGCATTCGTGCCTGTGGGGAGGAGCTTTCTGGTAGCAGTGGCCACAACGGGAATCTAGTGAGCAACTGATGTGTGCCATCTGTACCCACAGTTTGTGGCCATCCAGCACGATCCCGTGAAGGGCATCCATGGTGGTAGGCTACTTGTGGAAGCGGATGAAGGCAAAGTCACAGGACTCTAGTGAAGTGGCCCTGCAGGATGTACATATTGCTGATGCGCCCATACTTCTCCAAGATTTGCTCCATGGTGTTGTCTCAGGTGTGGTAAGTCAGGTTGTTCACCTTCACAGAGATCATGGCCTTTGAGAGCTCTGCCTGGGCACTGCAAACTGAACCCCAGAAACTGAAAATCTGGGAAGACTGTAAGTTGGCCCAGGTGACTGCAATGGTTTTCTCATGTTTGTTGAGGAAAAAAAGGCTCCTTTTTTTGTGCATGTGTCACTTGCCCTCTGCTTAGACATACTAGAACGTTTGACACAGCTCTGCCTATCTCCAGAGCTGAGACTGCCTAAGAAACAACTCCTTACCATTTTTTTAATGAATGTTCAGGATTATAACATATCTTTTTGTGATGTTTTTGGTGTATTTCTAAACACTAAGTTGTAATTACAGATAAAAGCATATACTGTAGGTATAATTATGTGATGTGAAATACATTGCAATGCTGACTCCTATAGGCTAGAAACATTTGTCTACTTAGAGACAAAAACAGGAAAGAAACAAAATTCCAAAACAAATCATGAACAAATAAGATGATTCAGTGATAATAACAGGTCAAGAGAGATTGAGAACTACTTGCAGGGTATGAACTGTGATCAGAAATTCAATATGGACCCCCTTTTCTGTTTGAAAATGAGTCAAAGGCACTATGATCTATGATTCTAAATTATATAATTTAATATAACCCAGTTAATTAGAATTTACTTCTTCCTCATTAATTGACAGAACATGCCCTCTGATAGCGTAAGCTCCTTTGACATAATTTACATTTTAAAAATTGTTTTTAGGGCTGCCTGAATCGCTCAGTTTTTCAAGTGTCTGACTCTTGATTTCAGCTCAGGTCATGATCTCAAGGTCATGGAATTGAGCCCCGTCTCTGTCTGGCTCCACACTTAGCCTGCTTCTTTCTCTCTCTCCCACTGCCCCTCACCGTCCCCCCATTCTCTCTGTCAAATAAATCTTAAAAAAAAAATGTTTTTAGAACTAGTAATTATATTTCATCAAATTATTGACAAAACATCTTTCTTCATGAATCATGTCAATTGCACTCCAATAAATGAGCTTCATAATCACAGGAAGTAGAAAATAATATTTTAATAAGTATTTCTCATCTTCAATGAATTTTGTGTGCTCTTTGCAAGCCATGGCATGTTCTGCACATTATTATTTCATATAAATGTGCTCTGGTTATCCATTGTTGCATAACAACTTATATCAAAACTTAGTGGCTAAAACCAATGATCTAGCATTATCACACAATTCTAAGGCACTGGAATTCAGACACAGGATAACAGGGCTTATTTATTTTCCATTATATCAGCTAAATTAGCTAGGGTGACTGGGATAGCTTCTCTGGAACTACTGTGTATCAGCTAGTTCCTAACACCCAGCACCACCCCCACCTCGTCTCCTTTTCTAGAGCGACTCCGTGTAGTTGGCGTAGCAATTCTAGTCTTACTACATTTCTTACATAGCAACTCAGGTTTATAAGAAATCATAGTAGAAGTGCCAGACCTTTTAAAGACGAGGCCCAGGGCAGTATATAGTATCAGTTTTGCATTACTTCTAGGATATTCCATTGGTCTAAGCAACTATAGGCCGGACCAGCTTCAAAGGAAGAAAAAAAGAATCATTGAATGTAGTGTGAAGGATTTGCAACGATCTTTTTAATCTTCCATAGTCAATCCTCTGGACAGATAATATTTACATTCTTCTCACATGAAAAAATACATTCACCCCCTTTCAAGACCACCAAAGTATAAATATCCAGGACCTTGTCATTTTTTTTAAAGATTTTATTTTATTTATTTGACAGAGATCACAAGTAAGCAGAGAGACAGGCAGAGAGAAAGGGGGAAGCAGGCACCCTGCTGAGCAGAGAGCCTGATGCGGGGCTCCATTCCAGGACCCTGAGATCATCACCTGAGCCAAAGACAGAGGCTTAACCCACTGAGCCACCCAGGTACCCCAGGACCTTGTCATCTTAATTAAGACTAGGCTAGAAGAGACCCTTCAGGTACAATTTCTTGAATTTTATTCAAGAGGCATGTAACATATACTTTTGAGCTACACATAAGATAGCTTTAATAGACAATTCTCTTCAATAGGAGTACTGGTCCACAGTGATTATAAAATTCAATTGGGCATGTGTTTCCACTTTCTTGGTTAAGGCCTAGTCCCATTCTCTGAGTCATTAGTTGGTCCTTTGGTATCTTAGTTTAGCCTTCTGAGTCATCCCACCTTCCTTCAAACACATAGTCCATGTTTATAGCAGAGTAGCTTTCTTAGTGTTTTCCTGTGTGTATAAGGTTGAGAATACCAAGAATTTTTCTCCTTCTGAACTCTTTCTATCCCCTTTAGTCTAATATCACAGTGCTTCTAATAACACAAATTCTGTCAGGTAGCTTATGATTCTTATTGGATGTTCACTCCATTAAACTAAATCCACGCCCACATTTCTTTCTGTGACAAGCCCTTATTTACCTTTGGCCATGTGAGGCTGATATGAGTTGCCTAGTAAATAGTTGGTGAAGGATATTTTAAAATCTTTCTGAGAACTTTATTTTATAAGATTTTTAAATTTATTTGACAGAGAAAGACACCGTGAGAGAGGGAACACAAGCAGGGGCAGTGGGAGAGGGAGAAGCAGGCTTCCCACTAGCAGGGAACCCAACAGCAGGGGCTCAATCCCAAGATCTTGGGATCATGACCTGAGCCCAAGGCAGATGCCTAATGACTGAGCCACCCAGGCACCTCTTTCTGAGAACTTTAAAGAAGGATTGGATAGCTACATCCTTTTCTTCTTTATGCTGAGACTGTTTTACTGTCCAGGTTTTGCTCTATGCTCTGAGGTCATTGTTTACCTTTGGATCTTTTCTTAGCCAGGAAGGCTGTCCTGGGCAGCCTTTTTTGTCTACATTTTTGTTCTAAAACTGAACAATTTCTTCTCTAGTTCATCTTCTGTCTTCTCGTATATCCTCAGAAGCATTTAAGGAAATTAATTGAATTTTCTTTTTACTCTTTCTAGAGATATCCTTAGCTAAATTTATGAATTTATAGGTACACTTGGCTATTTTCCACAATACTGCAGGTGATAATTCTGCTAATCATTTTGCAGTAGATAATTTAGGCATCCATTTCTCCAGGTATTCCTTTACTTTCTTTCAGTTCTTTCAAATTTTAACAATTATGTGATGGCCTACTAAGGGACACACAGTAAGCAGTTTTTAGTTGTTCAAGCTCCTTCAATAAAAAAGATTTTAGCTCTTAATTACATGACTTCCCTTAAGAGAAACCATTCTAAGGTAATTGAGAATTCACCAATAAGGTGAATTGATGGATATTTTGTCCCAATTAATAAAAATAACAGTATACATGTCAGAAGTGTTAAAAATTATATGGGCTTAGGGGCACCTGGGTGTCTCAGTCGTTAAGTACCTGCCTTTGGCTCAGGTTGTGATCTTAGGGTCCTGGGATCAAGCCCCTTGTCAGGCTCCCTGCTCGGCAGGAGGCCTACTTCTCCCTCTCCCATTTCCCATGTCTGTGTTCCCTTTCTCATTGTGTCTCTTTGTAAAATAAATAAAATAAAATAAAATAAAATAAAGCTTTTATCCATTTAAAGGACTCTGCTTTTGTATAAATTAGTTTTATGAGAACAAGTTATATATTCATTATGAAAATCAGATTTGTCTTATGTCAGAGAGTAGAGAGCACTGAATCAACATTTAGGGACTTAGATTCCTATCCTGGCTTCACTATAAATAAGCCACAAACCTGAGACAGGGGTTGACTGTCTCTTAGGTTTTAATCTTTCTTAAATGAGGGTTTTAGACCAGGTGATCTTTGTTCTATCTCAGCTATGAAACGTCACTTACCTAAAATTGTTGAAATGTTCTTTTTAAAAACTTTGACAAAAATTCAAACCAATTTATTGAAGCTAATATTACAGTTAAAATACTAAAAGTTCTTTTCAAAATGATAGTTTGCAGGCTGTGCTGGATTCAACTCTCTGGTAACGATTTACTCATTTAAAATGATTATCACTATTATAATTTGGATCAAGTAAAAAATGACTTCAGAAACTTTAAATGTCTATTATCTAAGGCTATTATCCATGATTTGAAAGTCAGGAAACATGTGTTCCTGTTTTACTGTCTCTTTTCATTATCTGTAATTTGAGGCAATAATTCTTAACAAATTCTAATACCTGTTGTAGTTAACAGGGTCCTGTATTTTGTAAGGTGATTTGAGATTTTCTAAATTCAGCATCAACTTTGTCTTTGCAACTCAGATAATTTGAAGTCCAATAGAAACTTTTCTCCATGGAGTTTATCCTCCTTTCTCAATTTTCCTATTTCCTTATTGTCCACAAATATTTCTAGACTTAACTACTATAGACCTTTTCTAGATGCCATATGTTTCTCAGCTTATTTATCTATTAGATGAAAGCACTAAAATGAATTGGTTAAATATACTTGGTGGTAGGGTACCTGGGTGACTCAGGGCTTGGGGGGCTCAGTCAGTTAAGTGCCTGCCTTTGGCTCAGGTCATGATCCCCAGGTCCTGGGATTCAGCACTGCTTTAGACTCCCTGCTCTCTAGGGAGCCTGCTTCTCCCTCTCCCTACCACCCCCCAACTTGTGCTTGCTCGCTTTGTCAAATAAATAAATAAAATCTTTATTAAAAAAAATACTTGGTGGCTGCTGTAAACCTCTTTACTTGATAAAAAGGATTGTAAACCTGAGCCACTAGAAGAAATCTATACTGTACATTGCAGTGGCTTCCCTAGTAGATAGAACTCCTGAGATAAAATTTGCAGATCCAAATGTGTAAGTAATGGAAATCCCATTTGAGTTCCATTCCCAAATTTCTTAATTTCAGAGTTGTGACCCAGGATTCTAAAACCAATAACTTTTGAGTTTAATAGCTAATAAGTAATATAGCTTAAAAAGCCTATATATGTAATCCTGGAACATGGTGACCCAGTCAAGGTCTTTTCACTTTCTAGTTCTGTGGGAGAGGCTGTTTAGCCTTTCCTAGTCAAAGCTCCCTATTGTCTTGTTGCCATCCTGAAACTGCAATACTCAGCATAAACAGGGTGGAAATACTGTCTTAAGGCAGGGCTGTGATTTGCTTGACAAGGCCCTGAAAAATACTTTATGTCCCACAATGGAATATTAGTGGATTTCCTTAAAAAAGGAAGTCCTGCCATTAGCAGCAATATGTATGAATCTGGAGGGTATTATGTTAAGTCAAATAAGCCAGTCATGGAGGGATAAATACTACATTATATGAGCTACCTAAAATAGTCCAACTCATAGAAATAGAGAATAGAATAATGGTTGCTAGGGGCTGGGTAGGGGAAGGGGGAAAAAGGAAGTTCAATAGGTATAAAGTTTCAGTTATACAGGATGAATAAGTTCTAGAGAGATCTCTGTTGTACAACATAGTGTTAATAGTTAACAGTACTGTACTATGTGCTTAGAAATATTAGTGGATGGACCTCATGTTAAGTTTTCTCATCACAAAACAAAATGTAGCAGAACAAAAAACCCCAAAGAGACTCGAGGAAACTTTTGGGGGTGAGGTATATCTTTATTACCTTGATATAATGATTTCACGGATATATCCGTGTGTACAGAGTCACCAAATTGTATACATTAAATATGTAATATTCTATATTAAATATGTATTACATTATATACATTAAATGTATGTGATTTTAATGTATATAATTATATGTGCAATCATATATAAATATACATTTTTATGTTAAACATAAATTCCATACATTAAATGTGTACAGTTCTACCTCAGTGATGCTGTTTCAAAAAAATAACAAAAAATGATGGTTGGTATTCAGAGGGGCAACAGCATGAAGATTTTACCACCTTTAGAGATGGAAGGGAAGAGCTAGAAAAACTATTGCCAAAATTTATGAGAACTTGGAAGGGGGCCTGCCCAGTAGGAGAGCTAGTCATCCTGGGATTCAGAAATTACCCAAGATGTGGCTCTAGAGCAAGAAAGGAATGGAGGAGATATTTCCAACCTTTCTTCTCCTCACTTATATCCAGTTAATACTTCTCTTCGACTGAACTCAAAATGAAGCTAAGAGAGCCTGGGAGATGCAATGTGAATGGGGCAACCTCCCAAGGCACAGAACAACTAAAGAGCAGAAAATGAAGCAAATATGTGAACAAACAGGATGACTACCATATCCTGTGTGTTAGTCCTGCCTTCCTAGGATCATGAATGCCTTGAGTTGGGCACATACCTGTTTTAAACTAAATATCCACAACAGGAGGCCATAAGTAACCCCTTGTGTTTTCCTGCTTGATAAAGTAAGTGCTTGATTTTGCAAGAGGGATCTTTCAGAATATTTTTATTCTTGCTTTTTTGGCTTTGTTTTGTCTTATTTTCCTCCTTATTGAATTAACTGTCTACTTCTGAATCAACTGTTTATGGTTTTATTTAAAAGAGTTACTGAGTAAAGAAAACTTTCAGATTGAATCTAATAAGTGGTATTATAATAATGCAATCATGAGGGTTCTTCTCAGTCTTTTCTGAATCCTTCTGGTTTTGTTCAGGTTTCTACTTTCTACGTTGATCCGCAAGCTGAAATGTAGATTTAGGCCTTGCCTTAGTGACTCTTATTGGTCAGTAAGATGAATTTGCCTCTTTATCAGGGTCTGCTCCATCCCAGAGTTGATTTTGGTCTTATGTGCCTTAATTTTGAACTGTAGTTTGTCTTATTCTGTTTGTCATCATCTCTCAAGAACTTTACCAGAAAAAAAAAAAATAAATCTCATCCACTAAGGCAGAAAGATGGGTTTGACTTTCCCATTTGATGTTTTATGCATTGATGTTCCTTATGTTGTCCCAATTTTCTCTTCATGAGAAACTTGATATAAAGCAAAAACTTGAGTCCCAATTTAGTTCATAGTGTGATCAAAATAGCATGGAGCTGACATCTGCATTTTCAGGTCTGATTCAACAATCAGTTGTGCGATTATAAGAGAGGTACTTTATTCTTCTATGTCTCAGATGATGCATCAATAAAATATGAGAATTGAACTGTTTTATATTTAACATTACATTCAACTTCTAATATTCTTAATCAGGATCTGGAGGTTTTCAAAGGCTTTTTCTTCTAGTCAGTACTCTATAATATGAACAATGAAAAAAGGAGGTGACATTGCATTATAAAATGATTTTTATTTCCAGATAAAAAGTTATTTACTCATTCCTTTCAAATACTGTTCTCTTACCTGGTTTTAAAAATAAGTAAATAAAACATGCTGAGCAATAGCTCATTGAACTTCTGATTTTTCCTTTTCCTGTAGAGAAAAGTAGTTTCTTTAAGTTTGTTCATCCTCCTTGTTCAGCTGAACTAAGTTAATTTATTATCTCTTTCAGCTAATTATCAACATTTTATTGCAGTGACTTTGATGATTACAGTGTCATAAGTTTGACTGATGCTCTCATTATAGATGATGGTGTAAATATCCACCAAAAGTTCAGGAATGATTCAAAGAAACTCTTTGTGCCACTTGGCATCAAAAGATCCTAAAAGCAGATAAAAGTACTGGCATCTTGAAAAATGTCAGTAAGAAAGGGAAGAGAATGGAGCGTAATGAGAGATGAGAGGTCCTCAGGCATGCAGTAGGATTCTTGATTTTTAAAATAACTTAATATGGGGACACCTGGGTGGCTCAGTGGGTTAAGCCTCTGCCTTCGGCTCAGGTCATGATCTCAGGGTCCTGGGATTGAGTCCTGCACGGGGCTCTCTGCTCAGCAGGGAGCCTGCTTCCCCCTTTCTCTCTGCCTGCCTCTCTGCCTACTTGTGATCTCTCTCTCTGTCAAATAAATATATAAAATATTTTAAAAAATTAAAAAAAAATATTCTTTTCAGTAAAAATCTCTCATTGAAAAGTTCTTATTTGGTCATTAAGTATTTTAGGCATTTCAAAAACAAACATAAATCATAGCCAGACATGGCCATTTGGAACTGACCCTGATAAATTGTCAAGAGAATTTGGTCTAGAGGCTGATGTTTAAACTTACTTTTGCTTTCTTTGGCTCCTCATTTCCCTAAAGAAACTTCCTAAGGGCTGTGGGGCATGTCTCTCTAGAATCTATTTATGTTTTCCCCCCAAATTTCAATTTATTTCTTTATATTCTTGGAGTTTATTATTAGAACCAAGCTCTCCCATGGGGCTGAAGAGTAGCACCTTAGTTTTAATGAAAGGGCTAAGACCAGTAGCCCTTTGTTATTTTACGAAATTGATGATTCTCAAATGTTGTGGGTTTTCCTTTTCTCAGTCAATCTCTGGAGGGATCAGTGAGAGGATAAGCAGTATTGGATGATCTTGGCATCCACTTTCCTGAGAAAGCAGTAGAACAATTTTTAGTTGTAATTGTGGAAAATTTTCCCTTCTTCCCTTTTAGGTTCTTTGGCTGGTCTAATTAAATTGATATAAAAAAGATTAAAGAAGAAAAACACGGAAGATTAATAACATGTATACCTCCTGTATACATGTGAGAGACCCAGGGAAACTGAGTAACTCCCCAAAATGGTCAAAGCCATCACCTTAAATATCATCTTCCGCTAAAGAGAAAAGATCTTGGGGGTGGGGAGTCAGTTATGGGAGGTGACCAGGAAAAGCATAGTAAACAAGGATAAGGTTGTGAACTCAGATTTAAAGTCCTGGCCTTTTCCATTGGTAAGAGTTCCTAGAGATTTAATCCTCCTTTCTTATTGGTACAGAGAGGGAGATACCCTTTCAAATGGAGATTTTCCTTATATATGTAAATGTTTTTTAGAGAAAGGTAACTAACATCTACTCATTTTTCACAGTTTCACCTGTGTCTGCTGCTGCTTAAAAAATAACCAGCTTAAAATCATCCCAGGACAAAATACACATTTTGAGGTGGCAAATTCTGCTTCCTTCCTATGAAACTTTAAATAAGAAGTTTCATAATCACGAAGCTGAGTTGCTGTATCTCATTGAACCAGTCTGTTAGTTCTGAGAATTGGTCAGTTCAGTTGGACCGTTGTGTCTCATTTCAGGAGTCTTGCAGGTGGGCCCCCAAAGTTAGGCCTATATTATACAAGCAATCAGAAAATTAGTAAGAGGCATTTTTAGGGGGGTGCCTGGCTGGCTAGTTTGGGAAGAACATGCAAACTCTTGATCTTGAGGTTGTGAGTTTGAGCCCCATGTTGGATGTAGAAGTGACTTAAAAATAAAATATTTTTTAAAAAACACATTTCCGGGGTGCCTGGGTGGCTTAGTGGGCTAAGGCCACTGCCTTCAGCTCAGGTCATGATCCCAGAGTCCTGGGATCAAGCCCCACATCAGGCTCTCTGCTTAGCAAGAAGTCTGCTTCCTCTTCTCTCTCTCTCTCTGCCTGCCTCTTTGTCTACTTGTGATCTCTGTCTGTCAAATAAATAAATAAAATCTTAAAAAAAAGACATTTCCATGGAAACAAAGAAAAACAAAGGTTAATAGTTGGAGTAAATTATAAATCCAGTGCCTCAGCCTTGAAAGCTGCCAATTGAGAAGATTTCTAGATGTCAGGCTCAAAGCATCTTCAGATGGATTAATGGCAGGCAATGGCAATTAGACAGATATTCCTGGTTTGCAGTTTGAATGCCTCTGTTGATGTCCTTGGGTATACCAGTAAACTTTCCAAGTGGCTCATAGAGCAACAAGAAAGAAACAGACTGTCTAAGCATGAGCTATTGTGATTTCTCTGAAATTTATATCGAATCATCTTTCTTCACTTAGCAGGGTTTCAAGAAAAAGGGCAATTTTAGTTCTTAGTGATTCCAAGTCAAAGGAGGGGAGAAAATTAGAAATGTTTGTTTGGAGATTTGTAGCCAGATGAGGAAACTATAAGAATTTAGGATCTAGTACAATTTGCACATAAATAACAAAATCTTAAAGACAATTAACATGACTTGAAGTAACAGGACTAGAATCTGATATCTAAATAAGTACTATATTTTCTAGTGAAACATAATTTTTCTATCTACAATCATCTTCATTTTTACCAAAGATAATTAGGGAAAAACTAATTTGTCAAATAAGTCTAGTCTCAATAGATTTGGCTTGATTATTTACATAAATGCGGTAAGAATAGCAAGTGATCATAAAATTGTAGGCTCTTTCGAATATGCTTTACTGGGACTTTTCATAAGGAATCTTAGATTGGACTTCTTAAAAGCCACTTGAGGTCAGGAAACCAAGTCAAGGACTTGCCATCAGACTTCCCTGCCATGCCTGTAGATGTGGGTGAATTCCTTTTTTCTGGGCCCCTCAAATAGCCTGGGGTGATTTTACCTCCTAGGAAGGGACCTTCCTTATTCACTTGGTTAGGTTATTGGGAACCTTCTAATAAGCAAGGTACCATGGTGTTTTTCTGAGGGGCTTTATTGCCTGCATAAAGTCAACCATAGTTCTTAAAACTGTCAGGCATATCTGATTCTATGCACATCCACAGTTGGAAGCTGGTTATATTATCAAGGCTTTGCACTTCCAATTGTGTCCTGTTACAGGAAGAATGGATTCCTATCAAACTTACATAAATAACTATGTTGCTGTGAATGTAACAGTAGTCACAGAGAAGTTCCAAATTCTGGTGGGATCAAGTAGGGAGAAAAAGATAATGTTTCATCTTTGTTCAAAAAGGCATGTCTTATACCAAATTGCTCTAAGTCATAGATAACCTTAAGAGAAAAGAATGTTTCAAACAAAATGTCGTAAAAATGATAATCATCTCATCAGTGCATTCAGTCCCATGTGATTCTTATTTTGCTTGAATCCAGTTTTTCTGTCAGTTCCTGAAATTCTTACCCAGTTCAATGGTGTGATCTTAAAGTTATCCTAAACCTGTACTCAGAATTTTTTGTTTTTTAAGTTTCAAGGAAGATGAAGCACTTTTGCAGAAGCTTCAGAGTAAAACAATAACAGTAAATGACAAAAGGCTTAAAAATGGTCATGATTAAAGATCTGATGAGTCCATTATAATGCAGTTGACAAGGAAATTTACTTATTTCTGTGACAGATAACAAACACTTCAAGACAACTAGAATATGAAGTTGTAACATTCCAGGACATAATGAGATTTCTAGGAGTTTCATACAGTTTCTAGAAAATTATATTAAGAATATTTATCCACACAAATATATTCTAAAGAGGTGTGGTTAGTATCATTTATTTGACAGGGTTTTTCATATAATTTAACATACCAAATGAGCCTAAGTAGTGTAACATCTTTCTTTCCGTAAGGAGAAAGAGCAAATCTTTTGAGATGTTCCAGGGAATATTTATAAATTCCCGAAGTTATTTCAAGGTGAAAAAAACTTTGATTAGAATTCTGTTTTGGGAAATGTGTAAAAAATATCAAAATGTTTGGACACTTGATGAGAAAAGATCAGAGATCATTATGAAATAATACTTAATTATCCATATAGCCAAAGAGACAATAAAAGATTTCAAAGGCAAATACAGAAAATTAGGTTAACTGTTAGCAAAACTTAACTCTTTTAATGTTAAGAAAACTCAGTTTTCCTAAATAATCAAAGACCTTATGATAAAGAGATACAGGAAATCATTTTGATGAAACACAAAATCTTTGCTTTCTAGATAGATTACTTAAAAAGTGAAGAAAAGGGGCGCCTGGGTGGCTCAGTGGGTTAAAGCCTCTGCCTTCCGCTCAGGTCATGATTCCAGGGTCCTGGGATCAAGCCCCGCATGGGGCTCTCTGCTCAGCAGGGAGCCTGCTTCCCTTCCTCTCTCTCTGCCTGCCTCTCTGCCTACCTGTGATCTCTGTCTGTCAAATAAATAAATAAAATCTTAAAAAAAAAAAAAGTGAAGGAAAAACCGGGGTGCCTGGGTATCTCAGTGGGTTAAGCCTCTGCCTTCCGCTCAGGTCATGATCTCAGGGTCCTGGGATCCAGTCCTGCATCGGGCTCTCTGCTCAATGGGGAGCCTGCTTTCCTCTCCCCCTCTGCCTGTCTCTCTGCCTACTTGTGATCTGTCTGTCAAATAAATAAATAAAATCTTTAAAAAAAAAAAGTAAAGAAAATCCTTCACGATCTCTTATCATGAGATCAGTAGTTCAAGAAAACTTTGTGCTCTTAGCAGATGAAAGGAAATTAAGTTTTAGTTTTACATAAATACACTATTGATCTTAAAGTTTATTTTTAAAACACAGTTTAAAACACAATTCAATTTTAGCCACCTAGATTACACCAGGTAAAATTTTCTCTTCTTCCCAACTTCCTATTTAATTTGTCCTTTATTTTCCCCTTTCCCAGTATGAAATAACCATTTTCCTTTGGGACAAATTTACTTTCTTTTCCTTTAACAAAAATGCCTCTCTCTACCTCATACCTTTTCTTATCCAAATAGAAATCCTATTTATCTTGTGCACAGAGTTGTTTCCCCTCATTATTTCTACTGGCTTTAATCATATAATTAGAAATTTTATTCCTTAGTAACCTTAATTTCTTTTTTTAAAAAAGATTTTATTTATTTCTTTATTTTTTTCTTTCTTTATTTATTTATATGAAAGAGAGAGGCCAAGCAGGAAGAGGGGCAGAGGGAGAGGGAGAAGCAGGCTCCCTGCTTAGCAGGGAGCCTTATGGGGGCTCAATTCCAGGACCCTGAAATCTTGACCTGAGCTGAAGGCAGACGCTTAACTGTGCTTAACCACTTAACCATTTAATCGCTTAACCACAACTACCCCAGGGGACCTCCTAGTAACCTTAATTTCTAGTGAAAACTAAATAGTAAGCAATTGTGAACTGTCACACCAATATTCTTTGATTGGCAAATTTATGAGTATATTTATATTATAATTTTTAGAAGAATATGCTTTTTAATAGTGCAGTCTTTTAATGTGCCATAAGACCTGTTTACTAATTGACTCAAATTTATCTTTAGTTTCTCTGCAATAAGTAGGAAACCTGTGTTCAGTTATTAATGTTTCACTATTTTGTCTTATTTGGAAATTATCTAGATAGTCAATAAATTTTCATCATTTAACTTAGCAGAACTCTAAAGTTTCATGTTAACTAAAAAGATTTTGGAAGCTATCTTTAAGTACACAAAACATAAAATATAATTATTGCTAAATAGTTAACCTGAAAACTCTTATCTCACTTATATCTATCTACCTAAACCACTTGCTCCCAACTATAATATTTAGACCACAGCCAAAAGTATCAAGATATCAGATAAAGTCAGCCATCATTTCAAGCTCTTTTTCTTGCTGACAAGTGTTGTGAGATATTAACATGAGCTTATTTGGCTAATAAACTCAGGCAGAATAAGAGTTTTATGTCTTCATTATATTCAGTGTTGATAACTCTAAACCAGTGAACTTATAGTAGCTTTAATACTAAGTGTTTTTCTAGATCAAATGAAACTGAAACATGTTTGGGTTAGTTTCTGTTATATTTCTGAGAACTTTAGGAATACTTAATTTATAAGCATTTAGTTTTAAGGCAATTAAAGTTCTTTACAAATTAATTGTGGCAATACCATGTGGAGGTAGAAAAATATCACACATCTATAAAATAAATATATAGACATATAAATTTACAGATACAAACAGATCTCATACTTTCACTTCAAAATTTTAGCCAGAAAAAAAATAAAATAAAATTTAGACCAGAAGATGGTTATAATAATGCAAAATTCATTAGTTTATAAAAGAACCGTTGGCTCCAAAGTGTGTTTTTGGCAGATGGAGTAAATTAATGTTACCTGCTTAGATGGCTAAAGTTTATTCTACTCATATTTGTGGAGAAGATATTTGAGATTCTTCATTATCCCAGTTTCCAAGTATCCCCTCCTTTTTTTTCCTTCTGATGAGAAACATGTCCCCTAAAGTTTGGCTGTTAGGTCCTTGAGTAGGTGGGAGTAAATATGTGTATGACAGAGGCACAGAAAAAACATCCAAGTTTTTCCCAAAGAGTTTTGGGGTGTATTTACCTATTATCAAAGGTTTAGAATAATTAAAACTAAAATTCATCCTTCCCTAAGTGCAAGAAAATTATGTTTCCAATGTCCTGATGTTTTATAATATCTACAGAGCATTTAGAGATAAATAGGGGAGGTTTTGGGATTGGTAAGGATAGGTGAGCTTTGAATTGCTTTTAGAGACACACTTCTGGTTCTTTAGAGATTTCCAAAACAAAGACAGTTATTTGCAATTACCTAAAGAACAGGACTGCAGTCTGAATATCAAGGAGCTGACCTGCCCATTCCAATTTAATTATCTTCAGTTTGCTTTTTTAGATCAGGGAGAAGACTTCCATTCCAACCAAAATGGGAACTGAAAGATTTGTATGCTCTAGAATTTCAGGGTTTAATGCTTGTATCTTCAAGAAGTCTATACGAAGCATTTACCAAAGGCTTTCAGATGCTCTCCTTCTTTATGAATGCATAGTTCAGCTTTTTACTAACACTTTGGGGGAAAGCATTTAATATTGCTCCCATCAAGCCCTTGAATATCAGCCTCTATCTGAGCCATTTCCTGGCCATTTGTAGGATGGCCTGAGAGAGATTCTGGCCATTTGTTTATTCTGTATGGGGAGTTTTCTCTGGGGGGCTGTCTGGTTTGTCTGATAGCTATAGGATAATCATAGGAGGGAAGAACATCCCTTAACAGCTAGTTGAGGTCCCTTTGAGTGGGACTGTGAATGACCACTACTCCTTCCTACTCCTCTCTAAATCTAATAGAATCTTTTGAATCTTAAGAGGTAAAAGAGTTTTATAACTCAGAAGATTTGTTGCTGTCCAAAGGAATGAATTCTTTCTGGTGGAGGGCCAGGATTCTTACATTAAAAACATTGTATAGGAAGGCCTGAAGCTGGCAGAGCCCAATTACAGGGTCCTGGAAAGTAAGAGGAATTATAAGGGACAGCAAAGGAAGCCCTACTGACCATCTTGGGTGTTTCTGTTACACCCACTTCCTGGATTTTAGTATTTACATGAGTAACCTCTCTACCCCAGAACTGGAGAGCAGTTCAGAGCACTCTGTAAATCTTGTGAAGAAAGGGAAGTGAGAACAGACAGCTGAGTGTTTAAAGGATTTTCTGGGGAAGTTGGAGGAGTTCTGGGATATAAGGGGATTTGCTTGAGTGATGGGGCTGGATTTTGAAAGGGTGATTTAGACCAGAGACCCAGAGATCCAAAAGATCTTCTGGAGGGCCAGGGCCCTGGAGTTGGTGATAAAGCAGTATATGAGGGTGGAGAAGGGGAATTTATATTAGATATGGACTCTAATTTTTGCCTTAAGTCTAATTCTAATTTCTGTTCTATCATTTTATTAAGGTAGCCCCTAAAGGTAGCTATTTTACTCCTTTATATCCACTTTTCAATTTGGTCTTTCAATAGGTATCAATAAAACAATTTAGGATGAGAGCTCTCAAAATATTCTTTTTTTTAGTATCAAAGTTTGTCCAATTCAAAGGATCTGTCATCTGGCTATTAACCAGGAGGATCTTATAATCTCCATAGTGAGTCAACCAGTAAGCCTTTTTATGTCTTAACTGTGGATGCCAGAGGCATCCCTAAAGGAGAATGCAAAAGATGCAGCCCTCACAAGGTCAAGAAAGTGCATTCCCAGAGTTAGACTCAGAAAGCAAAGGCTTTGTTGTCACCGGTGGCAAAGATGGTGTAGTGCAAACAGTGCCCTCTATTTCCTACAAGGCTGTGAGACTCTTCTAGTCACATACTTGCTAATCTGTGACACTTAGGCAGGCACTGCTAGAATGGGACTTCTCTAGCACTAAAAAGAGAGTGAAGGTTGAGACAATCTTATGGACTAGGACCGGTACGACAAACTCTCCTGTGATCTGGCAGTTGAACAAATTTAAATGTTTCTTACAAAAGAGTAACTTCTACTCACTTTTGAAAGCTTCTCCTGTGTCCGCTGTTTTTTTAAAAATAATAAGATTTTAATAATCATTATGCCAAAGAAACATATTTTGGGGTGGCAAATTCTGGCCCCTTTACAAGTATTCCAGGGACTTAAGACAGGAGATAGATTGGTGAGGAATGAGGAAGAGGAGAAAAGAAGAATGAAGTGATCTTAATTTACCCATTATTATTGTTTTTTAAAATATTTTATTTATTTAACACAAGAGTGAGAGCACAAGCAGGGGGAGGGGCAGAGGGAGAGGGAGAAGTAGAGTCCCCACTGAGCAGGGAGCCCCATGTGGAAACCCGGGATCATGACCTGAGCTACCCAGGTGCCTCCATTATTATTTTTTTTAATTGGAGAGTTTATTTTGTATTCTAAGATAGATAGTCAAGGCAGCTTTAAGTCTCTGAAAAAGAAGGGCTCCTCTTTATCACAGTTTCTATAGATAATAACTTATAGAGTGTTATGTAAAGAACTTCCTGAATATTTCATTATTATGAATACTGGTGGCACACTAGTCACATTTTTCCAAAAGATTCATATTCTAACTAAATTTTAAAGCAAATATGAGTGATACAAAATTGCTCTCAATTTCAGCTGCATTTTGGGCCCAATATGATGCTTGACCTACCAGTTAGTTTATATCTCTTGGATTACTAAATTTAATAGCATATTGAGCTCCACAAGAGGACAGGCACTCTACACGTTTCTAACAGTGTTTCTCAAATTTTAATGTACTTAAAAATCACCCATGGTAGTTGTGTGTTTATTTGTTCATTCTTTCTTCTGATGAGAACTTCCAAGTTTTACTCTCCTAGCAACTTTCTAGTACACAATATGGTATTATTAACTATAGTCACCTTGCTATATATTACATCTTCATGATTTATTTATTTTATAACTGAAAGTTTGTATCTTTTGACTCCCTTTACCCATTGGCAACCACCTGTTTGTTCTCTGTATCTGTGAGCTCATATGATGTTTTTAAGTGAGATCATAGGATATTTGTCTTTCTCTGTCTGACTTATTTCCCTTAGCATGTTTCCAGGGTCCATCCATGGTGCTGCACATGGCAAGATCTCATTATTTTTTTATGGTTGAGTAATATTGCGTTGTACATCTATGCTGCATTTTCCTTATCTAATCATCCTTCAATGGCCACTAAGTTTGTTTTTGTATCTTGGCTATTGTAAGTAATGCTGCAGTGAACATGAAGATGTGTACATCTTTTTGAGTTCATGTTTTTATTTTTTTTCAAATAAATATCTGGTAGTAGAATTACTAGATCATATGGTAATTCTATTTAAATTTTTTTTTGTGGAACCTCCATACTGTTTTCCATAGTGGCTGTGTAAGTTCACTCCTTGGTGAGTCACAGATACACACCAGGTAAAGTTTTGTACAAAGTAAACTTTACTTGTAGCAAATTAAGGAGATCATGGAGAATAACTGCCAAAGCCATGACTCCCCGAGCAAGGGTGAATGGGTCCCTTTTATTTAGGGTTAGGATGAATATTTGGAAAAGGAAGACTTGTCACAATATGTAGAGTCAGGCAGAAGGCTATGCATGCACCCTAAGGAAACATGCCTATGCATATATTGTATGTCATGTAAATGAAGCTTGTGGTCCTCGTTGAGGATGAGAATGAGGTAAAGGTAGATTTCGGTCATTCTAGAGGTCACTCCATGGTCCATTTGCACAGTCTTGAGTCATGGGTTACACTCAAACATGTCTGGGTGGTCTGGGCTGGCTGGAGGTCTTGTTAGGACAGTCACTATCATTTAAGGGATACTTCTCTTTTCCATTTGCCTGAAGAGATGATGGAAAGAAGAGCTTAAGGAAAAATGTGGGGCAAAGGTTAGTGAGTATAAGCAGGTGGGCAGTAAAGGTCAGATCTTAGGGTCTAGCTAGTGACCCCTGCACCCATGTACATTTCCACCAATAGTGCATGAACGTTTCCTTTTATTCACAACTTCAGCAACACTTATTTCTTGTCTTTTTGATAAAGAGCATTTTAACAGGCATGAAGTGATATCTCATTGTTTTTTTTTTTTTTATTTGCATTTCCCTGATGATTAATGATGTTGAACATCTTTTCATGTGTCTGTTTGCCATCTGTATGTTTTCTTTGGAAAAATTTCCTTTGATGTCCTCTGCCTTTTTTTTTCCCCCTCTGCCCTTTTTTTAATTGGGTGGTTTGCTTTTTTGCTGTTGAGATGTGCCCGGAGACTTGTTAAAATGCAGATTCTGATTCAGTAGGTTTTGAGTGAGGCCAGATACCCTGTATTTCGAACATGTTCCCAGTAAGATTGATTAGGCTAAACCTACAAACATGCTACTGATAATAATAGGTTATTGCTTTGGGTTTGGAGTCAGGCAGATCAGGATTTGAATCGAGGCTTATCTATTTAGTGACATTTCGTTTTGACTAATATAAGTTCCTAAATTTTAGTTTTTTTTTTTTTTAAAGATTATATTTATTCAACAGAGAGAGAAATCACAAGTAAGCAGAGAGGAAGGCAAAAGAGAGAGGTGGAAGCAGGCTCCTTGCTGAGCAGAGAGCCCGATGCCAGGTACCAGGCTGGATCCCAGGCCCCTGAGATCATGACCTGAGTGGAAGGCAGAGGCTTAACCCATTGAGCCACCCAGGCGCCCCTAAATTTTAGTTTTCTAATCTGTAGAACTTAAAGAAAAGTACCTCTCTTTTTTTATTAAAAATTAAATATTTATTTATTTAATATTTACTATCACTACAAATAGTAATAATAGTAATTAACAATACTACTATTATTACAATATTTACTATTAAATATTGAGGGCACTAAGTATAATACTTAGATCATTTATGTATGCCCTTATTATTGTGGCTAATACACCGTAAGTTCTTTTTAATTTGTTGTAACTTTTATTTTTAGGTAAAATGCTTCTTATATTTAACACAGCTTTCTGTCTACATCTTAGGATGCTAGATAGTATGAAGTTAATGGTTTTTTCCTTTAGACAGGATTTCAGACCTTATAATATGTTCATTTTTATTCTGTTATCTAAAGCAAAGAAGATAGAAATACTAGAAAGGGATAGAAATTCCTCACAAAATGGATGAGTGTCCTTGAAGCACTCAGCTTTCAGGAAATGGTCTGCTTTCATCCTATCAAATGACATTAAGTTTGTCAGATCAAAACAAGTGGAGGGCATAGCAAAGATGGAAAAAAATGCGTATGCCAAGAAGGTACAATTGGGCTTTTCTTTCTTTTTTTTTTTTTAAAGAACACCACTACAAAAACCTAGAGGCTTAATTGTGAATAAAATAGTACTGTATCACAGGATGGAAAATTAGAAGAGCCCTCATTATTTCCTAAAACAATATGCCCTGCCAGCCACATTGCTTTTTTTTTTCTTTCCTTCTCCTGTTTGCTTTATCTTTTCAAATCTCACAGCTCCCTCCTGTGTTTATAGTGAGTTTTTTCATCTGCCTGTGGTGTATTTCCCCCTTAGCTCTATAGACTCTACCTAGGGGACCTTCATTATATGCATTTCCCAGTCATCAGGTTGAAATTAAAGTATTTTACAGTCCCTGACAAGTGGTAGGAGAGCATTGGGAAGGAATTTTCAGAAGTAAAGTGCTGGTATTTATTCAAAATCAAGTACAATTCATTAATTTCTCTTTTAAAATCTGGTGTTTCCAGTTTTAAATCTACTTGTGTCAAGTAATACTGTTTTTATTAATCTGTTTGGAAGCTATTGACATAGAGTCAGTTTGCAGTTTATATCCCTAAAATTAATGTAGCACACATTTCTCAAGTGGTTACATGCAACTTTTTATGCAAAATAACGTAGGGTGGGTGGTAGGTGGAAACAAAAACCCAGTTACTCTCTCAGTGGCTTATAATTCTGGTTGAGTTATGTGTGTCATGGAAAGGGCACATTACCTTAGTTAGCCTTGAGTTTGACTCTGCCTCTAACTACCCATATGATCTCTGGGCATGACGCTTGTATTTAGGCAGGGGATTACCCTTACCTCAACTGTTTAATGAGGGGAATAGACTGAACCAATGTTTCCCAAATTTGGGTGTTTATAAATTGACGTGGGGCATTGTTAAAAATATAGATGCTCAGGCTCTGAAGATTCTGATTAACTACATTTGCAGCAGCATCCTGGAATATATATTTTCAGTAAGCACGGTCCCTGGTGATGCTTTGTGTGTGTGTGTGTGTGTGTGTGTGTGTGTTTACACACACATGTATCTCACCGTGGGGCTGTAACTCAAGACCCTGAGATCAAGAGTAACAAACTCTACCTCCTGAGTCAGCCACGTGCTTCCCCCACCCTTGTGATTCTTTTTATCAGGCAAGCTATGGCTATATGGAGACATAGATTTCCTAAATTTGTTCTATCAAGAATATTCCGTGATTTTATGATTTTTTAAAAAACTACAGTGAGATTTGTGGTATGAAATGAATTATAAGCACATACTAATAGAATTTATTAAAAAGGGCATTAATTCTATCTTGGATGACCATGGAACGAGATAAACTTTAAAACAGATATGGTTTGAATACATAGAAAAAGAAGAGAGTATAGCAGTTGGGGATACAAAACAACAACAACAAAAAATGTAGAGTATTAAAAAGAAATACAAAGTAAGTCCAGCAGTACATCTTCTATTTCTTTAGAGCATTGGATGATTTAAGGGACTAGTGCAAGATAGAGATGAAAATTTAATTAGTTTATATTAAGAAGTAGTTTAGGTTGTGGCTATGAAGTTTGGGGTGTGTGTGTGTGTGTTTGTGTTGTGTGTATTTACTCCATTAAAGTTTTTGACTAGATAACTTTTTATATTGGATGAGGAATATATTAGAAGTAAGAGAGTAGCACCTGCGTGGCTCAGTCACTTGAGCGTCTGCCTTCCACTCAGGTCATGATCCTGGAGTCCCAGGATGGAGCCCCACATTGGGCTCCCTGCCCACCAGGCAGTCTGCTTCTCCCTCTACCCCTCACCCCAGTCTCATGCTCGTGCTCTCTCTCTCTCTCACACATAAATAAATAAATTAAATTAAATTAAATAAAGAAGAAGAAATAGGAGAAATGAGGGGTACCTTTTTGCCTCAGTAAGTTGTGTCTGCCTTTGGCTCAGGTCATGATTCCAGAGTCTTGGGACTGAGCCCTGCATTGGGCTCCCTGCTCATTGCCTGCTTCTCCTTCTCTCTCTGCCCCATTGCCCTGCTTATGTTCTCTCTCTCTCTGACAAATAGTAAATACAAATCTTAAAAAAAAAAAAAAAAGGTAGGAGAAATGAAAATAGAACAGGGATGTGGGACTCGATTCCAGTACGCGGGGATCACAACCCCACCTGAGCCGAAGACAGATGTTTAACCTAGGTGCCCTTTGGCAGTCTTTTCAAAGGAGGACTTCTCCTAAACAATCCCTGTCTGTGCAAAACTAGATAAAAGGTTGTTGATAGGACTGTCCAATATCATGAACACTGATAAAGAAAGAAATGTCAGCGAGTGTTAGAAATATAAATGCAATGCTTCTACAAAATACATTTTAATATTTGAAAGGGATATGTGATCCAAAAGTATTTAAAATAAAATCTTCCACCTCCTAGAATTTTAAGAGGGAAAGGACAAATTCTACCTAGGTCATAGTTTACTCAGGGAACTCCTTCCCACCCCCAACCTTGTCTTCTCCTCACCCTTAACCATAATCATGTTCTTTACTTTTAGTGGACATGTTAGTGACTCATTTATCACCTTCAACAATTAAAACTCTTATTAGTGGTATCCCTGTTCTATCGTCATTTCTCCTATTTCTTTTTTGAAAAAGATATTTATTTTTCAGAGAGAGAGCGCTCACAAGCAGAGGCAATGGGGCAGAAGAGAGAGAGGGAGAAGCAGGCTCCCCACTGAGTAGGGACCCAGGACCCTGGGATCATGACCTGAACCAAAGGCCGATGGCTTATCCAGCTGAGCCACCTTAGTGCCCCTTTACTGCTTTTTTTATTGCTTAAAATTCAAGCATTAAACCCAGAAACATATGCCAAAGATTGTGCTCCTCTAATGACCTCTTCAGTTCATTTTAGCTTTCTGTGTCGGTTCTGATTGTTCTCACTCTGTCCTGTAGCCCTTTCTTAATCATCAGTTTTTCTTTCCTGAAATCGTGGAGTCTTGTAAACCTAGTCCTTTGACTACACAGATTCCAGTTTTGAATGTGAACTGAAAATGCATCCTATTCCCCCTTGAGCAGAAATAGGGATTCCATTTAACCCCACAAAGATACAATCTTTACTTATAGTTTTATTACTAGCTACCTATTTCTTTTTGTTTATGTAGAATGTGGAACCCTTACCTCTTCAACATGAGTGGTATTGAACCTCAAATATAATAGTGTAGAGGGACAAAATTTTTCTCCTCTTCTCCCTCCAGGTTCTTTGGCTGGTCTAATAATTAAATTGATATAAGGCAGATTAGCAAATTGTTATTAAGACAGATAGAAGATTGTTATTAAACAAACAGAAGTTTAATAACATGTATACTTCCTGGATATGTGGGAGAAACCCAGGCAAACTGAAAATCCCCAAAATGGCCCAAGCTGAAATAAATCAATCGGAGAAAGACAACTATCATATGATCTCCCTGATATGAGGGAGAGGAGATGCAACATGGGGGGTTAAGGGGGTAGGAGAAGAGTAAATGAAACAAGATGGGATTGGGAGGGAGACAAACCTTAAGTGACTCTTAATCTTACAAAACAAACTGAGGGTTGCTGGGGGGAGGGGGTTTGGGAGAGGGTGGGTGGGGTTATGGACATTGGGGAGGGTATGTGCTATGGTGAGTGCTGTGAAGTGTGTAAACCTGGCGATTCACAGACCTGTACCCCTGGGGATAAAAATATATTATATGTTTCTAAAAAATAAAATTAAAATGGCCCAAGCCTACCCCCTATAAATATCATTTCTAGCTAAAGAGAAAAGAAGATGTTGGGGGGTGGGGAGTCAGTTATGGGGCTGGGGTGGTGCAGGAGAGGGTAGGGGGCTGTAAGCAGGTAAAGCAGAGTAAACAAGGATAAGTTTGTTATGCAGATTTAAGTCTCAGCCCTCTACATTGATAGAGTTTCTAGGGATTTAGTCATTTTTTTCTTCCTGATACAGAGAGCCAGATACCCTTATAAATGGAGATTTTCCTTATACATGAAAATGTGCCTTACGAAATGGCTTTTTTTAAAAAAGCTGGATTTCAGAGCTTTTCCTGTGTTTGCAGTTTGTTAAAAAATAATCAGCCTAGGGGCGCCTGAGTGGCTCAGCTGGTTAAGCAGCTGCCTTCGGCTCAGGTCATGATCCCAGCGTAGTGGGATCGAGTCCCACATTGGGCTTCTTGCTCAGCAGGAAGCCTGCTTCTCCCTCTGCCTCTGCCTGCCACTCTGTCTGTGCTCACTCTCTCTGACAAAAAATAAAATAAAAAAGTTAAAAAAAAATAATCAGCCTAAAATAGTCGTTCTGCCAAAGAGATATTTTGAAGTGGCGAATTCTGCTCCACTACAATAGCTAATATTATACTTAGGTATCCTTTTTTCTCATATTAACAGTCCCCCACCCCCATCCAACCAGCCCCTTCTAAAAGGTTGTCAAATTCTCTATGGCCTTGAGATAAATTTTGGTCTTTAGTAGTATGAAGTTACTTAACTGTGGAATATCCATTGTGTACTCTGAGCCCCACCTAGTGGCAACAGCATATATAGGAAATGATGTTTGTGTTCTTTTGAAGTTGGCTGGCTATCCTAAAGGCTGGAGGAAGTGAGGTACTGAGATCCAAAGTGAGGTGCTGATTTGGCGCTAAAATTGTCATAGAGTACTAGAAAACAGGTTCTCAAAATCTATTTTCTTATGTTCCATCAGTGAGGCAGAAATTTAGCAAAGAGAGATGGGCAAAAAAGAAGGTATAATGAAGAAGGTGAAAAAAAAAAAAAAGTAAAACACATGTGAGGAGCCCTAAGTGAGGTTTAAAGGCAGAATAAGGAAAAACAAAAACAAAAACAAAAAACCAAAAGCAAAAAACAAAAGCCAAGAGAAAAGAAAACAAATTATGTAGAAATTTAATGCATCTAGTGTCATGAGTGGCAGTCTAAATGTATGGACAGGAGAAAAAGAACTATGTTTTGAATAACTTTTCTATTTCAAATGCCTTAAGCTTAATTTAAGCCTCAGAGATACCTAATGGGGCATGTATCATCATCCTTAAAAGACAAAGAAAGAAGCATGAAGGAATTAGGAAGATGCTTATGGTGCCTAACTCATTTTGATCTGTTTCTAAAACTCACTTTCATTCTTCAGCCTGTACCAGGAAATCACTAAAGGAAATCCTATTTTCTATAATGAAACACTGGTTCTCAAACTCAGCTGCACACTGGAATCACCTAGAAGTTCTAAAACATAATAATGCCTGAATCTCACTATAAGGGATTTCAATTTTGATTGGCCTAAGGAGTGTGGTCTGATAATAGGGATTTTTAAAGCTCCCTGGGTGATTCTAATGTGTATTAAAGTTTGAGCATGACTCTAGTCAAGTCTTGACTTTCTTGCCAGTTATATAGTTCAGTAGGATCTCAAGAACTTTTAATAATGTTATCAACATTGGACTTTTTAATTTTTCTTTTTTTAAGGTTTTATTTATTTGAGAATGAGAGAGAGAGAGAGAGAGAGAGATAGCAAGCAGAAGCAGGGGGAGGGCCAGAGAGAGATTGAGGGAGAAGCAGACTTGCTGCTGGGCAGGGAACCCAAGTCTGGACTCCCAGGACCCAGAGATCATGACCTGAGCTTAACTGACTGAGCCACCTAGGCTCAGTACATTTTCATATTTCAAATACAAGTGATTTAAATGTTACAGAACCTGGACTGGGTCCTGACGGAAGAACCAAGACGCACTCGGCAACTTTAGAGGATCGGAGGCTTATTTAACACCGGCAGGCTCAGAGGAGACTGTTCTCCAAAGGTCTGAGCACTGAGCACAAATTACAAGGGTAACTTATACCCTTCTACTTCCTCATACTTGGTACTTTTGGTGCACACAGGAAATGGGATAGAAAAGAAGAACCCCAAAGGGCTTTGAGACAGGGACTGGAATTTGCTTGCTGGTTTGGTCAGCCATCTTAGAGTACAGTTTTTCCCTGTCATTCCTCCCTTTGATGCCCCTTTATTTTTTTTTTTTAAGATTTTATTTATTTATTTGACAGAGAGAGATCACAAGTAGGCAGAGAGGCAGGCAGAGAGAGGAGGAAGCAGGCTCCCTGCTGAGCAGAGAGCCCGATGTGGGGCTCGATCCCAGGACCCTGGGATCATGACCTGAGCCGAAGGCAGAGGCTTTAACCCACTGAGCCACCCAGGTGCCCCAGAGTTTAATTTTTTTTTAAGATTTGATGCCCCTTTAAACACCTGGTTTAGAGGGCATCATTATCATCTACTACCAGCTGATAGCCCTGAAAGTCTAATATCTAGGCAGTGGCTCAGCTGGTAACAATATTTTCTATGAACTCAGCAATCCATTTTAAGTTTCCTAAGGTTGCCCAATAAGCAGTAACAATAGCAAGTTTCTGGGAGAAAGTCCAGTCAGAAGGGCAGCAGTGTAAAGTCTGATTCCTGAGGTAAGGGATATCATGCTGATAGCCAGGGACCACGGAGAACAGATGTCCATCAGTCAGTGAGGTCTCGCTGAAGGTAGAATGGGAGTGGGTCCATAGGGTCTGGCTGGGCTTTCCACTGGTGTGATTTGTCTGACTGGTGAGCCTTCTTTACTCTAGAGTGGTAGACCCATTGGGTGACACCTGAGACCTTGAGGGGAGTAGGGGTGGTAAGAACAGTTAGGCCCTGTCCATTGTGGTTTGAGGGGGTCCTTTGTAAAGCTTCTCAGGAGATGCTCCTTAGAATTTTCACCAGGGCTTGGAGGGGTGGTACACATGTAAGTTTCCAATCTGTTCAACGTCTCCTCTAAGCCTGCTTGTTACAGGGGGTGGCCTGCCTTTGAGGTGAATGATAGCTATAGGAAATCCAGTTGACTAGAATAAACAAGATCAATGACCTCCAACAGTTATGCTTTATAACTACGATGTTCAGGTCCAGGCATAAGGGTAACTGGGCTTAAAATTTGACAGATTTTAGGTATTATTTCAAACATATCTGTAGGTGTAGGCTGGTATTTAAATATTTTATTTATTTGTCAGAAGGAGAGAGAGATCACACAAGCAGGCAGAGAGGCAGGCAGAGGCGGAGAGAGAAGCAGGCCCCCCACCCAGCAAGGAGCCTGATGCGGGACTCAATTCCAGGACTCTGGGATCATAAGCTGGGGCGAAGGCAGCAGCTTAACCCACTGAGCTACCCAGGTATCCCTAGCCTGGTATTTAGTAAGTCGGCCTCCATCATCCATTGGGGGCCTTTGGTTTCTAACACACTCTGGAACTGATGTAAAATCATTATAGACAGGAACTGTCCCATAGTGAGCTTTGAGGCTCTTTTACCAGAAGCAATGTTGTATGCTTAGCTAAAGCCTTTGTTTGCAATTGTACCTCAATAGAGGTGGCTTCTGGGATAAATATAACTAAGGAATAATACCATCAAGAAGACCTCTTTGTTTGAGGTAAAGCATTAAAATCCTAATTATAAAGGATCACTGGCAAGTGGGAGAAAACTTGTCTCAGGAGATAAGGGCATCCCCAAGTGCATCATCCAATGGAATCATAATGAGGGGTCATCCCATTATCTCCACAAGTCCATAGTTATCCATATGGAGTGGGGTATGCTCTGGCTTTTAGGGAAACATTTAGGGAATCATTTAGGGAATCATTCCCTAGGGAATTTAGGGAATGGCTTTTAGGGAATGATTTCATTATCCCAGCCACATAGAACTGGTCAAAGTGATAAGTTATATAATTGTTGGAGAATCAATCCCGTTTTCCAGTTGTTTAATCATGTGCCATGGGGTCTTCTTATTATTATCCCCACAGAATAAAAAGCAAGAAGATTGTCTAAACAAGCTATTGTGCAACTTTTCTGAAGTTTACCTCAAGTTGTCTAGCTTAGGTAAACAACAAACATTTAAAGACAATAAAGTCTAGAATTTAACATCCACAAAGGTGGGTTATTTAATTGTAATTTTTCTTTAAAATAACCCTCATTTCCAGGGATAGCCAAATCAGGACTAATTTATTTGAAAAACAAGTCCAGTTTTAACAAACTTGGCCTAAGTTTTACATAAGCCCAGCAAGAAGAGTGAGTGATCATATAGCCTTTTTAGAATCTGCTCTGCTGGAATTTTTTTTTTTTTTATTTTAAAGATTTTTATTTATTTATTTGACAGAGAGAGATCACAAGTAGGCAGAGAGGCAGGCAGAGAGAGGAGGAAGCGGGCTCCCTGCTAAGCAGAGAGCCCGATGTGGGGCTCGATCCCAGGACCCTGGGATCATGACCTGAGGCGAAGGCAGAGGCTTTAACCCACTGAGCCACCCAGGCGCCCTCTGCTGGAATTTTTAAAAAGATTTTATTTATTTTTTTGAAGGAGAGAAAGAAATAGTGTGAGAGAGAAAGAGAGAGAGAGAGCGCGCGCCATGGAAGCACAAGCAGCGGGGAGAGGGAGAAGCACGCTCCCTGCTCAGCAGGGACCCCCCCGATACAGGATTTGATCCCAGGACCCCTGGATCACTACCTGAGCTGAAGCAGATGTTTAACTGACTGAGCTACCCAGGTACACCTGCTCTGCTGGAATTTTTTATAAGGAATCTCTAGGCTGAATTTTAGTAGCCTCTCCAGGCCAGAAGCCAAGCCAAGTACTTGCCATCAGACATGGCTGCAATACCTCTTAAGATTTGGGCAGATTCCTCTTCATGAGGTCCCCAAAGTATCTTGAGATTCCTGCCCCTACCAGGAAGTGACATTCTTTACTCACCTGGTGAGGCTACTGGGAACTCTGTAAGCAAGGTATCAGGCCAAAGTTCCAAGAGGCTTTATGGCTCCAGGTTTCATAAAGTCAACTTTAGCTCCTTAAAGCTGTCAGGTCATATCTTAGTCTATGCATGTCTCTCAAATATGACATTCCAGTCAAGCCTTGGTAAAATAACCAGTGTTTCCAAGTGTCTTGTTACAAGGAGAATAGATTCCTATTGAACTTATGTAAATGACGAGGATTGCCATGGAAGAAGGAATACTTACTGAGACCTTTTGTGTTTCAGAGGGTTCAGATAGAGAGAAAAGTTGAATGCATTAATTTGCTTACAAATGATTATTTTATCATGTTTCTGTTAAGTCATAGAAATCTTAAGTTTCCGGGCTGCCTGGGTGGCTCGGTGGGTTAAGCCTCTGCCTTCGGCTCGGGTCATGATCTCAGGGTCCTGGGATCGAGTCCCACATCAGGCTCTCTGCTGGGCAGGGAGCCTGCTTCGTCCCCTCTCTCTCTCTACTTGTGATCTCTCTCTCTGTCAAATAAATAAAATCTTTAAAAAAAAAAAAGAAATCTTAAGTTTCCTTAGTCAGGAAGAGTGAACATTAAGGAACCAGGAATGTTTTTTAAACAAGGATCACAAAACTATAATTATCTTTTTAGTTCATTTAGTCCCATTTACTGATTCTTGTTCAGTTTGAATGCTGATTTTACTTAGTTCTTGAAGTTCTTACCCATTTTAGTTTTAGGATTTTTAATATACTGAGTACCTGTATCTGTCCTAAAAGTCCTTTATATGAATCTCTTTGAAGATGTAACTCATTCTATAAGAGAATTAGAACAATTATAAATGACAAAAACTCAGAATAGACATGGTTAATGATCTGATAGTAGAGTTCACTGTGATGGGATTGACAGGGAGACTCAGTTATTCTGTGATACGTAACACTTCAATAGCCAGAACCAGAACATTATGTATCCAACAAGCAAGCCTAATCAGTCAGCAAGACCTTGTTTGTGATTTAAATCTTGGGGAAGTTTGTTAAAACCTTAGGAAGTTTTAAAGCACATGCCTAAATAGGATTATGGATGTTAAAGACCTGATAAAGGCAAAAGATAGAAACTAGTTTTCTACACAGGAAGAGAGAAACAACTATTTGCATTTTCATATCAAGAGCGGACTGACAATTGGAGAATATTTTGTCTTTGAACAGAGAGAAAGCCAACTTTTAATCTTATACCAGTGTCTTTAAAATTCACTCATTTCAATCTTTGTCCTGACCACACCTAAAATTTGTTTTGAAAGATTTCCTTCACAAACCTTCTACAACTTTCCTTTGCATTCAGATTTTGTCCCAATGGTTTCCAAACAACCATCTCATTTAGGGTTCCGGTTTCAGGAGCTCATCAGCTCCAACAGAGGAGCAGATACCATGCTTTCCTGCCAACAAGGGAGGAATAGGCAGTCCATTTCGGGCCACAGAAGACAGGGAATTTCCCAGAAGCAAAAGGAATTTCTGTAGCTGATTGGGATTATTCCTTAAGGTCCCCAACCTGAAGGATGCCTGGGATCATGACCTGAGCAGAAGGCAGAGGCTTAACGGAGTGAGCCACCCAGATGCCCTCCGCCCCTTTCTCTTAAATGTAAGTATGAGAGCTCCTGTTATTTTACATCCTGTTTCTGTCTCGATCAAGTTTCCTGTGGGCTGTCAGAGATGCTAAATCGGGTATCTCCCTGTACATGCCACTTAGAAGAAGCAGGAGCAATGTCTTCCTGCAGCTCAGCTTTAGGCACCAGGCGAGAGGAGGACTGTGGTCCCCACACTTTCTGACGGGTTCATCCCTGTCCAGAGCTCATCCTGGTTGCTGCCCCTGATGCCCCTGGGCAGAGCCTCCCTGATAGGCTTTGCTTCCTTACAGCCTTTGGACTCTTTTACTTGGGTTACAAATATCCTACTTTGGTCCTTCCTATTAGCACAGACCCATGGAGAGCAGAGTTTGGGATATCTGAAGCCAGCAATCAATATATGGCAATTGGTCAGGGTGTCCGGGAGTTGTGACTATAATTTTGTAAATGACCTGGACAGTGGGTAGGTCTTAGGGTACCTTTGGAGAGCCAGTCGACCCCAAAGTTGGCCCATTCCAGTTCATATAATATGCCTAATTTTCCAGGAGATTTAAAAAAAAAGATTTTATTTATGTATTTGACAGAGATCACAAGCAGGCAGAGAGACAGGCAGAGGGAGAGGGGGAAGCAGGCTCCCCACTGAGCAGACAGCCCGATGTGGGACTTGATCCCAGGACCCTGAGATCACAACCTGGGCCAAAGGCAGAGGCTTAACCCACTGAGCCACCCAGGTGCCCCCCAGGAGATGTTTTGATTTCACAGTCTCCTGAGAATCCTTTCTTGATATTTTTGAGCATACAGTCTAAGACCAGAGGTTTTGAGGATCTCCCACCCAAGATAAGCAGGGGCTCTCTTGTCCACCCTCTGTGTTCCCTCCCTGTCATTGAAGCAAAGAAAAACAAAGGGTGGGTGTCCCTCCAAAGGAGAGACCAATCAGATGCTCGCCTATCTGCCCTTCTGGAGGAGACCTGGGTGCCTCTTAACTGTAGCGAGTCTGTATAAATCCCGGACTGGCACCCCGAAGGGGCTTGCCGTAGACCTTATGAGGTCACCACAGAAACAGGTTAGGGCCCACTCTGACTCCATAGGCTTCTGGGGACCCTAAGAGTGCCCGCCTGTGGAGCCACAGAATCAGTCCACCTGACAAGCCAGGTCAAACTTCACATTCACTCAGGCATTCACTCTGGAAGTTATTACAATTCCTCCCCCCTGGGAGACCCTAACCTGTGGAATTCCTTTCAGAAATTCCCTTCTGATCCCCTTCCCCTTTTGTGGCAGTTTCTGACCCGACTGGGAGGCCCTGACCTGATGAATTCCCTTTGGGAATTCCTTCCTGTCCCCCTTCTGGGGGTTCCCTAACTGTAAGACCTCTAAGACATCCTGGGAAGTGATCAGTTTCCCTTTCCATCCTGACAGGTGGGCCTGACTGGGTCCTGAGGCCCCGGGTCTTACCAGAATCTGATGTTGGGATCAGTCCTCACCTACCAAATCTCCTTTGAGTCTGGGTGGAAACAGCGGGGTGGGCTGGCCTGAGGCAACTCGGGGGTAGACTGCTGGAAATTAGGGTGCGTCTTCTTCCTTATAATTCCTTATTCTATCACCATCCCACCATTGCTCCAAACTGGTAGCAACAGTGGGCCAGTGCTGTTTGGTTTCCCCAGTCAGGGAACCAAATGTTATGCAACTAGACTGAGTACTGATGGAAGAATCAAGCGGCACTTGGAGACTTTGGAGGATTGGAGGTTTATTTAACATGGGCAGGCTCAGAGGTCTGAGCCCCGAGAATGAGCCCCAAGCACTAATTACAAAGGTAATTTATACCCTTCTACTTCTGCATACTTGGTACTTTTGGCACGTATGGAAAATGGGGTAGGAAAGAACCTGGAAGGACTTTGAGACAGGTCTTAGAGTACAGTTTTTACCTGATCATAATGACTTTATGAAAGAAGAGGTTTTGTTCCAGATCATTCATGTCAGAAAGTTTGTACATTTGAGAATTAATAAGAGTTAACAGGAATTTCAGTTCTGTCTCCTTTTCTCATATCCAGAGGCCATTCCTGTTTTAAATTTTCTCTGGTAAAGTGACTTGTGTATCTTTATCATCACAAGGGGCAGAAGACACCACCTGTGCTTCTTTTAGGACAGTTTCCTATCTGGTGACATCATATATCTGAAGCTGCCGCCCTGACAGCAGTTTCTTCTTCTGGCTTCCTGGCTTTTCACATACTCTTTTTTTTTTTTTTTTTTTTTTTTTTAAAGATTTTATTTATTTATTTGACAGAGAGAGATCACAAGTAGACAGAGAGGCAGGCAGAGAGAAAGAGGGAAGCAGGCTCCCTGCTGAGCAGAGAGCCCGATGCGGGACTCGATCCCAGGACCCTGAGATCATGACCTGAGCCGAAGGCAGCGGCTTAACCCACTGAGCCACCCAGGCGCCCCTTTTCACATACTCTTGACAGTCTCTCTATCAGAGAACACCATTGCCCTCTTCTGTTGAAATGTAAGGTGAAAAAAAATATTTTTTCAGCCATTCTCCATACACAGCTATTTTGTATCAAATCAGTTTTGTCCTCAGAAGACATATTAACTGACATAAAAAAAATAGAGCGGGATTATTTAGAAATTGTGGCCTAGTTTCAGAGTATCATCCTCTGATGAGCTATTTAATGTCAAACACATGTGTGTTTCTTGAGGCCCAAATTTGGTCAAGTTGTTTGCTGAGCATACATCTGTATTTAGTGTGTATATATATATATATATATATATATATATATATATATATATATTTATTTTATCTCTTAAACAAATTGATCCATGTCCTAAGCCTCAGTGGTTTGTTTTCCATATACACAAGACTTTTAAGTGCTATGCTTTCAGTTAGGATTGATACTTACTCTCTTTGTTATACTCTGCTGACTTCAATAGAGAGTACCACATACCACATACAACAGAATGTTTGTATACAAGAAAAACCTATTTCAGAATTTCAGGAACAGGAGTCAAAAGAGTTTCTGTACAGCCTTAAAATAATATATGAACATGAGTATTCCTACAAGTTATCAAAGCAACAATGAAAAGGTTATAAAGTTGTATTTAGAATGTTTCATTTTTAGTAGTATCTTTATAAGAATTTTGGTCGGTATTCTCAGTGATGCTGGACTTGAAGACACTTGGAAAGCCCCGTCAGTAATGAATAAATAAAAAAACAGTCTTAAAGCAAAGGATCTCTTTGGATCTCCCAGATGTTCTCTAGAATGTAAGTCCTCTCTCTGGCCAACCAGATGCCAGTGGTGGTCACAGAGTGTTTCTGTCATATCTGAGTTTTTACTCCAGTAATGGGTGAGAGCCACCAATATTTGCCCTTTGACATGAATCAAAGCTCTCTGGAAACTTCTTGGCTTTATCCTGGTGTTCAGGGGGAAGCAACAACATTCTCATGATAAGAAGGGATGTTGAGTTGTTTACTAAGAATTTAAATGATTATGGGCTTTTATTTTTTTCCTACTGTGGGCAAAGTAGAACATATCAAATATAGCTGTTTTATTAGTCACAAAATCATCTGCAAATATTTGAACACTTTCTTTGTGTAGATATAGAATTTATCAGAATAATGATAGGAGCAGCTATGGGCTAACATAGTCATTGCACTAATTCCAAGACACTCATGGATTTCTTGGGATTAGAATGGAGATTGCTGGGATGGTAAAATCATATTAAATTATGTCATGGTTCCTCTGTGTAAGAGTTTTTCTTATAAGGCAGAAAAGCCTAAAGCTGTGATGAAATGATGAAAATAGGTGAGAAAGCAAGATTATGATTCTACTGGTTTTTCTAATTTTCACATATGAAAGGTTAGCTTACATCAAGTCAAATTCCCAGGAATGTGGGGAGATTGCAGTGAGACCAATTTGAGCAGTTTCAATAGGTTAACAGAGGTCTTTTGGGCACAATGGATTCCAAGGAGAAAGTGGCAATATTTTAGGTACTTCTAGAAGATTAGATACCTTTGTAATTGCATCAGATTGTTTTAGCCCCAAATGCTTCTCCGGTTCATCTAGCTGAAATGCATAGTAGGATTTGTAAATGGGTTTTAACTGGAAAAGTAGCAAGTTTGTTGTGTTCTTTAGAAAGTTTTGTCCTTTCGTTGCTTTTCTTATTTCAGTCTTAAATTATGTACAATAGACTGTTATATTCACTGATGTAGAGCTAGAATAAAGACTTCACAGAAAGACAAATACTGTGTGATCTCAGTTATGTGTGGAAAATAAAAAGAATCACTCTTATATAAGCAGAGCAGAATGGTGGTTGCAAAGGACTGGGGCAGGCGTGAAGGAAGGAGGACGTGGGAAGGTGATGGTAAAGGGTACAAAGTTTCAGTTATGTAAGATAAATAAGTTCTGGAAATCTATACAGCATAGTGCCTGCTAACAGCACTACATTGTACTTAAAATTTATGAAGAGCGTAGACTTTATGTTGAATGTTCTTACCACATACAAAATTCTATAATAAGAGGCGTAGAAGGAAACTTTGGGAGGTGATAAATGTTTACATTTGTGGCATTGATGGCAGTGATGGTTTCATGGGTTGATACCTATCTCTATACTCATTGAGTTTTTTATATTACATATGTATAGCTTTTAAATGTCAAATATACATCAATTAAGTATTTTTTTAAGATTAGTCAAGTCTCACTAGACTAGCGAGAAGGGGGAAGAGTAGAACAAGGAGTTGGATCTATAACTGATTGTGAACTATCAGTTGAAATAACTCACTACCTCTGGGCCAGTCAATAAAGTGTTGTTTTTTTTTTTAATAAAGATTTCACATGCTTTTTAAATTTTGTGCCATAATTTGCATTTTTACCTTTGAAGTCCTAGAAGCTTAGTGTGGAGTGATAATGTATCCTTTTAACTTTACAAAAAGAGTTACCTTAATACTGTAATTTAAGGTTTTCTAACATCATTCTTTTTTTAAAAAAATATTTTACTCATTTATTTGTCAGAGAGAGAGAGTACACAAGCAGGGGGAGTGGCAGGCAGAGGGAGAAGCAGGGTCCCCACGAGCAAGGAGCCTGATGTGGGGTTCAATCCCAGGACTCTGGGATCATGACCTGAGTGAGGCGAAGGCAGATGCTTAACTGACTGAGCTACCCAGACATCTTTCTTCATATCATTCTTAATAATGAAATGTTAATACTTAAAATTCTTTCAGGTATAAGGCATTGTATCTAAATTCTAGAATAAAAAATGATACTTTCCTTAAAAAATAAAATTATAATCAATGAAAACACTGTCTACATATGTCTTTTTAATCATGGGGTATAAATTCACTTTTAGCATACAGTTTGGAAGTTTAAGAAGCCATGTAAATTCACAGTTGCTATTTTGTTCAGGGTCCATAGAAGGCTTTCTTGCATTTGTTCTAAAGGAGATGGAAGGATGGTAACTTTATTGGTGTGACAGTGAAGAATCTAAATCTATGTCATGCTTTTGACATTTCTTCGATGTTTCGTTTAACTTAAGTTGGAAAATCAATCTTCTCCCTCAGAATTGAAGCTCAGCAAGTCTTTAGATGAGAACAGAATCACTAGACCACCCCATTTCTTTACAGACTTCTGAATGTATTTGTCATCTTTTACTGCATTTATTTTCTTCACTAGGGGAAGTCTGTTATAAACTTGATGGTCCCCATTCCTCAATCAAAATTAACAGTGTTATGAAAATTCAGCATGGATTTTTACTCTTGGTACAGGAAGCTCTAACAATGATTAGTGTTCTTGAAAGTAGTCAACTCAATTCAATGAATCAATTCAACTTAAGTGTCAATGCAAATATTTAGTGTTTATTAAATGTCAGGCATATAATGATGAAGATATAAAATAAATATATATTAAAGAATCTATGTGTTATGAGAGTATAGGAAACAATTGAGCTACACAGAGGTAATGTGTAGCTATGGTTTTGAGGAGAAAGTTTTTTAATTTGAGTGAGAAAGGAAATAGGTTTCAATGAGGAGGCCATTTATTTATTTGCGTTTTGAAGGATGAAGTGGAGTTTTCTAAGTGAATGAAAGGGGAAAATATTTTCAGTAGTGAAAAGAGAAACTGCTAACAGTTGTAAAACAGCAAAGATAATAGATTTTTAATTAGTGATTTATAGGGTAAAGAAGAGATTAGCTAAATTGACAGATGAAGGCTGGAAAATGGAGACCTTTAAAAAATGTTTATTTTTTTATTCTTTTAAAAAAACAATTAAAAAATAATTTATTATTTGTTTATTTGTCAGAGAGAGAGAGAGAGGCAGAGCACAAGCAGGCAGGGGCAGAGAGAGAAGCAGGCTCCCTGCCGAGCAAGGAGCCCGATGTGGGACTCGATCCCAGGACTCCGGAATCATGTCCTGAGCCAAAGGGCAGCAGCTTAACCAACTGAGCCACCCAGGCATCCCGATTTTTTAAATTTCTTTTCAGTGTACCAGAATTCATTGTTTATGTACCACACCCAGTGCTCCATACACTATGTACCCTCCATAATACCCACCACCAGGCTCACCCAACCTCCCACCCCCTCTCCCCTCCAAAACACTCAGATTGTTTTTCAGAGTCGATAGTCTCTCATGGTTCTTCTCCCCCTCCAATTTCCCCCAACCCCCTTCTCCTCTCCATCTCCCCATGTCCTCCATGTTATTTCTTATGCTCCACAAATAAGTGAAACCATATGATAATTGACTCTCTCTGCTTGACTTATTTCACTCAGCATAATCTCTTCCAGTCCCGTCCATGTTGATACAAAAGTTGGGTATTCATCCTTTCTGATGGAGGCATAATACTCCATAGTGTATATGGACCACATCTTCCTTATCCATTCGTCCGTTGAAGGGCATCTTGGTTCTTTCCACAGTTTGGCGACCATGGCCATTGCTGCTATAAACATTGGGGTCCAGATGGCCCTTCTTTTCACTACATCTGTATCTTTGGGGTAAATACCCACTAGTGCAATGGCAGGGTCATAGGGAAGCTCTATTTTTAATTTCTTGAGCAATCTCCACACTGTTCTCCAAAGAGGCTGCACCAACTTGCATTCCCACCAACAGTGTAAGAGGGTTCCCCTTTCTCCACATCCCCTCCAACACATGTTGTTTCCTGTCTTGCTAATTTTGGCCATTCTAACTGGTGTAAGGTGATATCTCAATGTGGTTTTAATTTGAATCTCCCTGATGGCTAGTGATGATGAACATTTTTTCATGTGTCTGCTAGCTATTTGTATGTCTTCATTGGAGAAGTGTCTGTTCATATCTTCTGCCCATTTTTTGATATGATTATCTGTTTTGTGAGTGTTGAGTTTGAGGAGTTCTTTATAGATTCTGGATCTCAATCTTTTGTCTGTACTGTCATTTGCAAATATCTTCTCCCATTCCGTGGGTTGCCTCTTTGTTTTGTTGACTGTTTCCTTTGCTGTGCAGAAGCTTTTGATTTTGATGAAGTCCCAAAAGTTTATTTTGGCTTTTGTTTCCTTTGCCTTTGGAGACATATCTTGTAAGAAGTTGCTGTGGGGAAGCTCTATTTTTAATTTCTTAAAGAATCTCCACACTGTTTTCCAATGTGGCTGCACCAACTTGCATTCTCACCAACAGTGTAAGAGGGTTCCCCTTTCTCCACATCCTCTCCAACACACATTGTTTACTGTCTTGTTAATTTTGGCCATTCTGTCTGGCATAAGGTGGTATCTCAATGTGGTTTTGATTTGAATTTCCCTGATGGCTAGTGATGATGAACATTTTTTCATGTGTCTGCTAGCCATTTGTATGTTTTTATCGGAGAAGTGTCTGTTCATGTCTTCTGCCCATTTTTTGACATGATTATCTGTTTTGTGTTTGTTGAGTTTGAGAAGTTCTTTATAGATCCTGGATATCAGCCTTTGTACATTTGCGAATATCTTCTCCCATTCTGTGGGTTGCCACTTTGTTTTGTTGACTGTTTCCTTGGCTGTGCAGAAGCTTTTGATCTTGATGAAGTCCCAAAAGTTCATTTTCTCTGTTCTTTCCTTTGCCTTTAGAGACCTATTTTGAAAGAAGTTGCTGTGGCCGATGTCGAAGAGGTTACTGCCTATGTTCTCCTCTAGGATTCTGATAGATTCCTGCCTCATGTTGAGGTCTTTTATCCATTTCGAGTTTATCTTTGTGCATGGTGTAAGAGAATGGTCGAGTTTCATTCTTCTACACATAGCTGTCCAATTTTCCCAGCACCATTTATTGAACAGACTGTCTTTTTTCCACTGTATATTTTTTCCTGCTTTTTGAAGATTATTTGACCATAGAGTTGAGGGTCCATATCTGGGCACTCTACTCTGTTCCACTGATCTATGTGTCTGTTTTTATGCCAGTACAATGCTATCTTGGTGATCACAGCTTTGTAGTAAATCTTCAAATCAGGCAACGTGATGCCCCCAGTTTTGTTTTTCTTTTTCAACATTTCCTTAGCAATTTGGGGTCTCTCCTGATTCCATACAAATATTAGGATTGTTTGCTCCAGCTCTTTGAAAAATGCCAATGGAATTTTGATCAGGATGGCATTGAAAGTATAGATTGCTCTAGGCAGTATAGACATTTTAACAATGTTTATTCTTCTGATCCATGAGCATGGAATGGTCTTCCAACTTTTTGTTTTCTCCGATTTCTTTTTTGAGTGTTCTGTAGTTCCTCGAGTACAAATCCTTTACCTCTTTGGTTAGGTTTATTCCCAGGTATCTTATGGTTCTTCGTGCTATAGTAAATGGAATCGATTCTCTTAATTTCCTTTTCTGTATTCTCATTGTTAGTATTTAAGAAAGACACTGATTTCTGTACATTGACTTTGTATCCTGCCACATTGCTGAATTGCTGTATGAGTTCTAGTAGTTTGAGGGTAGAGTCTTTTGGGTTTTCCCTATAAAGTATCATGTCATCTGTGAAGAGTGAGTGTTTGACTTCTTTGCCCATATGAATACCTTTTATTTCTTTTTGTTGTCTGATTGCTGTTGCTAGGACTGCTTTTTTTTTCTTTTTCTTTTCAGCATAACGGAATTCATTGTTTATGTACCACACCCAGTGCTCCATGGAATACATGCCCTCCATAATATCCACCACCTGGCTCCCCCATCCTCCCACCCCCACCCCTTCAACACCCTCAGATTGTTTTTCAGAGTCCATAGTCTCTCATGGTTCATCTTCCCTTTCAATTTCCCTCAACTCCCTTCTCCTCTCCATCTCCCTATGTCCTCCATGTTATTTGCTATGCTCCACAAATAAGTGAAACCATATGATAATTGACTCTCTCTGCTTGACTTATTTCACTCAGCATAATCTCTTCCAGACCCGTCCATGTTGCTACAAAAGTTGGGTATTCATCCTTTCTGATGGAGGCATAATACTCCATAGTGTATATGGACCACATCTTCCTTATCCATTCGTCTGTTGAAGGGCATCTTGGTTCTTTCCACAGTTTGGTGACCATGGCCATTGCTGCTATAAACATTGGGGTCCAGGTGGCCCTTCTTTTCACTATATCTGTATCTTTGGGGTAAATACCCAGTAGTGTTGCTGGGACTTCTAATACTATGTTGAACAAGAGTTGTGAGAGTGGGCATCCTTGTTGTGTTCCTGATCTCAATGGGAACGCTGTAAGCTTTTTCCCATTCAGGATGATATTCTCTGTGGGTTTTTCATACATAGACTTTATGAAGTAGAAGAATGTTCCCTCTGTCCCTATACTTTGAAGCATTTTAATCAGGAACGGATGCTGGATTTTGTCAAATGCTCTGTCTGCATCAAGTGAGAGGACCATGTAGTTCTCTCTTCTTTTATTGATTTGTTCTATCACATTGATTGATTTGCGAATGTTGAACCATCCTTGCAACCCAGGGATGAATTCCACCTGGTCATGGTGGATGATCTTTTTAATGTGCTGTTGGATCCTATTAGCTAGGATTTTGTTGAGAATCTTAGCATCCATATTCATTGGGGATATTGGTCTGAAATTCTCCCTTTTGGTGGGGTCTTTGTCTGGTTTGGGATCAGGGTAATGCTGGCTTCATAAGAACAGTCTGGAAGTTTGCATTCTGCTTCAATTTTTTGAAACAGCTTCAGGAGAATAGATGTTATTTCTTTCTTTTTTTAAAAAAAGATTTTATTTATTTATTTGGCAGAGAAAGATATAACAACTAGGCAGAGAGACAGGCAGAGAGAGAGGAGTAAGCAGGCTCCCCACTGAGCAGATAGCCTGATGTGGGGCTCGACAGGACCCTGGGATCATGACCTGAGCTGAAGGCAGAGGCTTTAACCCACTGAACCACCCAGGTGCCCCTTTTGGGAGGTTTTTGATCACTGCTTCAATCTCATTACTAGATATCAGTCTATTCAGGTTGTTAGTTTCTTCCTGGTTCAATTTTGGAAGTTTATAGTTTTCCTGAAATGCATCCATTTCATCTAGGTTGCTTAACTTACTGGAATATAACTGTTGATAATAATTTCTTTTTTTAAAAAATACTTATTTTTTTATTTGACAGAGGTCACAAGTAGGCAGAGAAGCAGGCAGAGAGAGAGAGGAGGAAGCAGGCTCCCTGCTGAGCAGAGAGCCAGATGTGGGGCTCAATCCCAGGACTCCGTGATCGTGACCTGAGCCTAAGGCAGAGGCTTTAACCTACTGAGCTACCTAGGTGCCCCTTGATAATAATTTCTGATGATTGTATCTATTTCCTTGCTGTTAGTTGTGATCTCTCCCTTTTCATTCATAATTTTCTTAATTTGGGCCTTCTCTCTTTTCTTTTGGATTAGTTCTTTCCAGTGGTTTATCGATCTTTTATCTATTGATTCTTTCAAAAAACCAGCTTCTAGTTTCATTGATGCCTTCTACTGTATCTTTAGTTTCTATCTCATTAATCTCTGCTCTAATCTTGATTTCCCTTTTTGTGTTTGGAGTTGGCTTAATTTGTTGTTGATTCTCCAGTTCTTTAATGTGTAGAGACAGCTGGTGTATTCTGGATTTTTCAGTTTTTTTGAGGGAGGATTGGATGGCTATGTATTTCCCCCTTAGGACTGCCTTTGCTGTATCCCATAGGTTTTGGACCAAAGTGTCTTCATTCTCATTGGTTTCCATGAATTGTTTAAGTTCTTCTTTGATCTCCTGGTTGATCAAAAAGCACTCTTAAGCAAGATGGTCTTTAGCTTCCAGGTGTTTGAATTCCTTCTAAACTTTTCCTTGTGGTTGAGCTCCAGTTTCAAAGCATTGTGATCTGAGAATATGCAGGGAATAACCTCAATCTTTTGGTATCAGTTGAGCCCCAATTTGTGGCCCAGTATGTGGTCTATTCTGGAGAAGGTTCCATGTGTACATAAGAAGAAGGAGTATTCTGTTGTTTTAGTGTGGAATGTTCTGTATATATCTATGAGGCCCAACTGGCCCAGTGTGTCATTCAGTGCTCTTGTTTCTTTATTGATTTTCTGCTTGGGTGATCTATTACTGAGAGTGGAGTGTTAAGATCCCTTACTATTAACGTATTCATGTCAATTAGACTCTTTATCTTGATTAACAGTTTTCTTATGTAATTGACTGCTCCCATATTGGGGGCATAGATATTTACAATTGTTAGATCATTTTGGTGGATAGTCCCTTTAAGAATGATGTAGTGTGCTTCTGTATCTCTGACTAAAGTCTTAATTTAAAATCAAATTTATCGGATATGAGAATCACTACCCCAGCTTTCTTTTGAGGCCCATTGGCATGAAAGATGCTTCTCCACCCCTTCACTTTCAGTCTGGACATATCCTTAGGTTCAAAATGGGTCTCTTGTAGACAACATATGGATGGGTCCTGTCATTTTATCCAATCTGCAACCCGGTGCCATTTTATGGGTGCATTTAGGCCATTCACATTGCGAGTAATTATTGAGAGATAGTTTTTATTTACATCGTGTTACCTGTGAAGTATTTGTTTCTATACATTGTCTCCATATATTCTGTTCAATGATATTCTTGTTTTTTTTCCTCTTTTATAGAACCCCCCCCCCCCCCTTTTTTTTCTTCTTTGGTTTTGGTGATCACATACCCTTAAACCTTGCTGGTCTTGGAAGCTCTTTATCTCTCCATCCATTTTGAATGTCAGTCTTGCTGGATAAAGTATTCTTGGCTGCATATTCTTCTCATTTAGAGCCCTGAATACCTCTTGCCAGCCCTTTCTGGCTTGCCAGGTTTCTGTGGACAGGTCTGACGTTATTCTGATGGGCTTTCCTCTGTATGTAAGGGATTTCTTTCCCCTAGCTCCTTTCAAGAGCTCCTGTCTAAAATTATGATTAAGCATTTTCACAATCAGGTGTCTCGAAGTCTTTCTAGATTCTATGATATTGGAGGGGGTACCTTTCTGCCTCTAATACACGAACGCTAGTTCCATTCACCAGACTGGGAAAATTTTCATGGAGAATTTGTTCAACTATATCTTCTAGTCTTCTTTCTTTCTCCCCCCCCCCAGGGTTTCTAATAATTCTGACACTGGAACATTTCATGGCATCATTTATTTCCCTAATTCTGTTTTCATGGTTTCTAAGCTGTTTGTTCCAGGCTTCCTCCTGATCCTTTCTCTCTATATGTTTGTCCTCCAGATCACTAATTCTATCTTTTGCCTCAGTTACCCTAGCTTTTAGAGAATTTAGATTAGATTGGAACTCATTGAGAGCATTGTTAACATCATCCCTGGTGGCTTTCACTTCTGCCCTAACCAATTCCATTTTGTCATCAAAAGCTTTCTCCAACCTAGCTATTGCCTGGATAATTGTTAGCCTGAATTCCCTTTCTGACATACTGTCTATGTCCATATCCAATAGCTCTGATGGAGAGGGCCCATTCTCTGAATTTTTCTTCCTTTGGGCATTCCTCCTCCTAGTCATTTTGGTGAGAGATGGCTGAATGGATGTGTAGCTGAATGTATCAACCTTGGTGCAGGCAAGTTGCACCCTGAAATGCTTCTTTCCACTGGTGTCTTCTGTCCCCGCAGAGATCCAGAAGTGTATAATTCTAATCTCAGGCTGATTTCATGGGTGATCAGAGTTCTTTGGTAGGTAATCAGTTCACTTTAGGGGACAGGTTGAAACAGCACCTCCTCCTACTTCTCCGCCATCTTGTCTCCCCCCAAATGGAACCTTTTATAACACATACAGGAGTTGGACTTTATCTTCAGAATAATGGAAAGACACTGAAATTTTTAGGTAGATAATTGATGATCAAATTTAAAATTCAGAAATAATATTGGTAGTATTGTTGAGGATGAATATGAGGGGTGAGTGTTTAGATGGGAGGGGCAGATATGAATGGAGGGCAACCTAGGTTAATGATGACAAAGATTTGAATCAAGGCAATGCATTTGATTAAAATGAAGGACTTCAAGATATATCTAGGAAACATAATTGACTAACCTGGTGATATATGGGGTAAAGGGAGAAGTAGGAAGTGTGGGGATGTGAGGTAAAGGTAGGAGTCAGGCTTACTCCTGCGTTTCTTTCTTTGCTTACTGGACAGAAGTACCAACAATAAATAACATCTGATTTTGAAGCCATATGCTAATCCTAAGAGGGAACATGACTGCTTATGATTAGAACAGTAGGCAAGTTACTTGAGGATTCAGATAGTTTTATAGTCTTTATAAATTTACATACAGAAACACATGAACTTATTGCCCCAGAAGTTTGGTGTTCCTTGACTTGGGCTCAGTGTCGAATGACTCTGGTTTTCTAGAATATTTTGGCCTTATTTATGTACCAACTCTGGAACAGGTAACATGGTATAGGTCTCAGCATTATAGAAACCTATATATTAGTCTGAATGGTTCAAATAGGAGTCATTAATATAACTGCTTTACACTTAGTTCTTTTACATTTTGGCTTTCCTTTAGAATGTTGCAGTGTAGGCCCATTATTTTTTCCGCTGGATAGTAATCTTGGTACTTTGGTCTTTGATCACTTATTTGGTTAATATCTGAAGACTTCTGAAGATGTTTCTTCTTCACTCCTCATTTAGGAGATAGGATGTGCATTAGAAAGTCTGGAGGTTGACTGGAGTATCACTGTAAGTTGATTTGGAGGGGAAGGGGTTGAAGATGAAAAGCTGCGTACTTTTAATGAGTTAGATCCAAGCACTTGAAAGTTTGGCCCATCTGTTGTTTATGACTTGGTGAAAAAATGGGGTGTGTCTGAGCATATTTGGCTGTTCAAGAATTTCTTTTATTGACTCAGTCGAAGGAAGCTTCTAAACAGATTCTATGACTCAAAGGGAGAATTAAAGTAAACAAGGGATTGTATTCCACATGAATGTGGGTAGAAGGATTTCTGTGGCTTTAGAACTATAAGAAATGATCAAGGAATATGCTTCAGTTATCTGTTGCAGTGTAACAAACCACTCCAGAACTCAGGGGTAGAAATAACTGAAACCATGTTGTTACAGTCAGGATTTTGTACATTAAGAATAAAAATAAAGCATTCTCGGGGGAGACAAGATGGCGGGGAAGTAGGAGGAAGCGCCGTTTCAACCTGTACCCTAAAGTGAGCTGATTACCTACCAAAGAACTCCGATCACCCATGAAATCAGCCTGAGATCAGAATTATACACGTCTGGATCTCTACAGGGGCAGAAGATGCCAATGGGCAGGTAAAGAGGAGTGGGAATGCCAGACTGATATTGGAAGATAAACAGAAGGGGGAGGGAGCCACCAGAGGCGACCCATTGGAAAGTAATACCCCAGTACGAGAGTGCCCTGCATCTGGGGACCAGCATTAACTTGGAGTCTAGTTGAAAGCACTCAAAAAGAGCAAAGGATCATGGGGGGAAATGTGGGAATTGAGGTGGTTAGGGACAGGGGCTTAAGTCCCCGGACCCAGACAGCCACCCCTGTTGCTGAGCCAGAGAGAGTGTGGCGGAGAAACCAGGTCTTGGTCCCTGAGCCGCCAGCGTGCTGAGAGCGTGGGGTCCAGCTCCCATGAGGGGCTGGGAGCCTCACCAGCCGGCAGAAACACAGCCCTTCTGCACTCTCCACATGGGCGCTGCACCGTGCTATCAGAGCCTGAGATGCGCACGCCCCACACCCTCCCCTGAGAGTGGTGCATGCAAGCCCAGCACTCTCGGACCCAGAAAGACCAGGCACTCCCAAGACCGGGCCAGCGGGAAAATCTCAGTGTGCGATCGCTGCTTGGAACCTCTCTGGCGGTCTGGAGCTGCCCAGACAGCCGCCGCTGTCATGGTTTTGGGTACAAGCAGGAGTTCCTGCGTCCCCAGGGACCATGACTCGGAACATGCTCTGCCTGCGGCCGAGGGAGTACTTATATGTTCTGCAGCACCCAGAGGGGAACAGACTGAGGCTTCTCTCTGAGAGGGAGGTTGGGGTGCAGTTTGCTTTCTTCTAAACCTCCAAAGCCCATCAAAAGTTGTTAAGGTGAGAGAAACAACAACAACAACAACAACAACAAAAAAAAAACCCAAAATGAACAAACAAACATAAAAACCTCCAGAGAACAAAAGCCTGAAAAACCGGTTTCCTCAGAGCCCACCCACTTGAGGGGGGTGGGAGGACTTAACTCAGGGAACATTGCCTGAAAACCCACGTGCTAGGCCCCTCCCCCAGAAAACCAACCAGAAAAAAAAGAAAAATAAAAGACGACAAGAGAACAACCACCACTACTTCATAGATACAACTTTTATTTTTAATTCGTTCCCACTATTTTGGTTCATTTTTTTATATAGATAATTTTTTAACCTATTTACCATCACAGTGAGATGTCCAGTACATCAAATTCCATAATAACCTTTTAACCTGAACTTTTTGATATATATACCCATGTTTTTCTTTTGCTTTTCTATTTTTATTTTTTTTTAAATTTTAGTTTAGTTTATTCTTTATTTTTATTTTTTAATATTCATATAGAGTTAATCTCCAAGGTAATCCCCTTTCCCCAATCAATACTACCCCTATAGATAAAACAATTTTTAATCCCCCTTTATCTTAGGAAAGTTGAGTCCTTTAACAAAGATATCAAGATACATCCAGGAAGAATCAAATTAATCTTCCTTGCCCACACTGAGAACTTATAACCACTATCCCATCTTTTTCTTCCACCAGTGTTTATGTGTATTTGTGTTTGTCCTGATAGTATATAAATCTTATACTTGGGGTTCTTTTTTTTTTAAATTTTTAAATACATTTTTTAAAATTTCTTTTCAGCATAACAGTATTCATTGTTTTTGTACCACACCCAGTGCTCCATGCAATACGTGCCCTCCCTAATACCCACCACCTGGTTCCCCCAACCTCCCACCCCTGCCCCTTCAAAACCCTCAGGTTGTTTTTCAGAGTCTTGGGGTTCTTTTTGACGAGGTTCTTTTTTTTTTTTTTTTTTTTT